>NC_135714.1:157202622-157561788 GCF_964656455.1 Halichoerus grypus | reverse complement strand
GGGTGGGAGGGATGGGGTGGCTGGGTGATAGACATTGGGGAGGGTATGTGCTATGGTGAGCACTGTGAATTGTGCAAGACTGTTGAATCACAGATCTGTACCTCTGAAACAAATAATGCACTATATGTTAAGAAAAAAAAAGAAGAAGATAGCAGGAGGGGAAGAATGAAGGGGGGAAAATTGGAGGGGGAGACAAACCATGAGAGACTATGGACTCTGAGAAACAAACTGAGGGTTCTAGAGGGGAGGGGGGCTGGGAGGATGGGTTAGCCTGGTGATGGGTATTGAGGAGGGCACGTTCTGCATGGAGCACTGGGTGTTATGCACAAACAATGAATCATGGAACACTATATCTAAAACTAATGATGTAATGTATGGGGATTAACATAACAATAAAAAAATTAAAAAAAAAAACTAATGATGTAATGTATGGTGGTTAACATAATAATAAAAAATTTAAAAAAAAAGAAAAAAAATCGGCTGTTTATGTTATCGATAAGGCTTCCGGTCAAGAGTAGGCTATTAGTAGCTAAGTTTTGGGGGACTCAAAAGTTATACACAAATTTTTGACTGGAGGAGTCGGTCCCCATTTGCCCCCAACTTGTTCAACTGTCAACTGTACTTCTTTGTTTCTTGTGCTGTTGGGACCATGGATCTGTTCCCATCTGTGACATATGCCTATCTTCCCCTTCTTACATCTTCTATGAGGATAGAATATTGCATTCTCCTGTAGAGTTCCAATGTCTGATGTATCGTAGCTGTTCAGCAAGTCTTAAGGAACTTGAATGGCATTGAGTTAGCCCAAAGACTAAGTTTTCTTGATGGAAGGAAAGGGAGAGGAGGAGAAACGGAAGGTATATGACAGGCTACACAGAAGACAATTCAAGTTCAATGTTTTCCTTTAATTTGATTCATATTAACCTTCTGATCTGTAGTACTTTGGAAGGAGATCACCAAAAGAGAGTATTTTAAATTTCTCCAGCATAACAATGGCAAAAGATCCCAAAGCCAAACTGCCATCTTGTGTTCTGCTCTTTCCCTTTCAATTTCCCAAAACGAGTATGAGGGTCTCTGGACCCCGCAAGTCCTGAGCAATGGAGCGATTCATTTTACATAAGATTCTGTCTCCACAGTCCCTCCCTGCCATAATTAACACCTCGGGGAGGGAATTTAAAATCAAGTGCTTCTTTTTCAATTACCACTTAGAAAACTGTGTAATAAAACACCACGGCAAGCCTGCTTGCTCTTTTTGAAAGTCTAATTAATTCATTTGCAGAGGTTGCATCTTGCCTGGCAGTGTGTCACTTACTCATTTAAAAAGGTGCTAAGGCTTGGAATCTGTGGGTCACCACTCGAACAAATCCATTTTCATGTCCCGTTTTTGGAGGCTGACAGAAGAGCAGTAGAAGCTGAGACAGCCAAGGGATAATACAAATGTCCTATGACCCAACAGGAAAGCCTGCTTTGGGCTTCTCAAAGAATTAATCACCAATCTCACCTTGTATCCCAGGAAGCAGGAGGCCTGAACCTAGGCCTAGCTCAGCCACTAAAGGGCAGCATGACCTACAGGAGGCACTACCCTACTGTAGGGTTTTTAGCCTCAGTTTCTTCACCCAAATTTTTCCCCCAGCTCCACTATTCTAAGGGAGATCTATCTCCGACTATCCCTTTGTTCACCAAATGTACTGTTATCTTTCACTGATTAACCTGAAGCCAACTGGTTTCATTGCATTTCATTTATAATGTGCCTGCTGGACGAATTTGTGACAAAAATACTTGAAGGGACAGAGATTAAAGGAACCAATTGGTTCACAAAATTCAATCTCTCTCCCTCTCCTCAAAATAGTTTGTGTGTATTGACAGAACTCTAGTCACATGTTATCTGGGTGGGTTTCTTTAAGGGGTTCCATTTCTCTAGCTTGGTCCTCATATTGCAGTAAGAAACAAATGTACATATAAGGAAATTGTTTAATTCCCTATAATAGTATCTCATGAAAGTTTTCCCCACATTACCAATCAAGCACATCTAAATATTTCTTTCCTACTTGAGGATACAAGATACTGTGGCTGCCTGCTGAGGCTCACTGAGCTGGCTCTCTGAGCCCCTGGAGTGGGGGCATGGCACAAGAGTCCACATGTGAAGAAGAGAAACGAGAGGCCTGAGTGAATCCATCTGAGCTGGAGAGAGCACAGGTGAAGTAGAGTTTGGAGACCAGCAAGAGGCAGTAAAGATGAAACAAACTGCCGTGGGCCCAGGTAGGCAAGGAGAGCAATCAGGAGCGGGGAGCAGGGAGGCGGGGACGAGGGAAAGTATGAGACTGAACAACAGAATTAAGTGGAGCACAAGACTATCTGCATTTGCAAGAGGCCGAACTGCTGTTGAATGGGTAAGTTCTGTATTGGAAATTTTACTTGTTTTTTAATTGCTCTGGGCACATTAAGTGTGGCTCTGGACACCTTCCCATCAATATTTTTTCTGTCCATCCCTTGAGAAGAACAACTGATCTGAGGCTTTCAGTGTCTAAGTTACATCATAACAGGATTTGAGGCAAAGCTTATGTGGTAATGCCTTATTGGAGAAGGGGGGAGTTGGTGTACTCAGAGTTTCAAGGGTGAAGGAAACAGAGAGGAGAGTCAGGAAAGGAGGGAAAGAAACCAACCAGTTATGCAGTCATGCGGCCATCTTTGGACAGGTCGTCCCACACACTGTGCCTGGGAACCTTTTGTTAGAAGGAGAAAGGGAGAGAAATTTACCTGCTGGGTCATAGTCTCATCCTATCTCTTGTTGGTGAAAGTTCATGCTCCACATTTCAGGGTTTTATTACCTGACCCCATTGAGTTACTGCTGGAGAAGTGGATCCCATGCCCAGTGGTATAGGACTTTGCCTGAATCTCCAAATGGCATGAGTAGCCAGAGTCTGCATAGGTCTAGACATGTTGAACCTGGTCACTGGAGCTTCTGTGGCTTCTGTCACACAAACACAACAGAAACTATGCTACAGCCTATCACCTATATGGGGGAGGCTGAGGCAGCCAATGGTACCATGTAGAGAGGCAACAGTGACTAAAGCTGGACCCCTCCATTGGGCAAGTGTCAAGGACTGGAGAATAGAAGAGGCTAAGTGAATATGGTGAGGTAATAAATTAGGTCCTATGCTCTTATGCATGAGGAGTTTCAGGACTACAATGGTGGGCTGGCATAGGAGGGAAGAAATGTGGCTTTGACTAAGAGAACTGACCTGATATTGGAGGTGGCTCTAAGGATATTCCAGTCTCCCAAATGACAATGGTCAAGGGGCATTGGAATTCTGGATACTGACTGGTCATACTTTGTCATCCATGGGGTCTTTCTGTCCCTCTACTGGCACTGCCCTGATTCCCTGCCAGGTAGCTGGGAGTGGGCTGGGCCCAATGAAGCCCATTTTGCTTGAAGCAGTATTGAGCAGTGTCTTTATCCCTCTCCTGGATGACATTACAAATAGGTTTGCAACCCAGTTCCACATTCCATGTGCTATTAGGAATGCTGGGATCCTGGCAGGCTTAGACTTAGACTTAGAGAGGATTAAAATCATGTTAAAGTATTTACTGTCCTAGGGACTGAATGGGCTGAACTGATTACTATCTAGGAGTGAACCAAGTTACCTTGGCCAAGAAAGAGGTAAGGTACTTTCCCACCACCACTACCACCCCCAGGATGCTGCTAAGGTTGGGTTATCCCAATATTAATTTTGAGCAAGATTATTGGGGAAAGGAACTTTAGTAGGAGGAATTTAAGCTTTTCTAGGACAAATGGTGCCCCCTTCACTCTCTACCTCCTTTCTCTGGTCATCTTTGTCTTGGAATTATCTTTGCTCTAAAAGTCATGAGATATAGATAGAAATGTGACCATTTCAGAAAATGTTCAGCTGCTATCTCACTGAGTAATATGGGTCATCCACATTTCCCTCCAGACAGAATGGGGTCAGGTAATAGGCTCTACTATAGTCAAGAAGTCCTTGGGGCACCATGTGGCCTAACTCAGCTCACAAGGGCAAGGGTTCTGTGTTGGAGTTTAAAGCCAAGACTCCAGTCAAAAATATTTATTTGTCTGGTTGTATTCTCTGTTCAGATATCTTTTGACCATTTCAAAGTGCTGAGAGTGACAACATGACAGGTTTTGGGTGTTCAAATATCCTGACCAAATATCCTCTTCCCACCACAACATGACTCATGCACATGTAAGAATAATATTCTGAACTACATAAAAATATGACTTTTAATCCTTTTTAAATCTATTCCCTCAGCCTCTCTACCATTAAAAAGACATTACTAAGGAGAGTGGACTGCAGAAAACAGACTTAAACTCCTGGTCTTTGTCATGCAAAATAGAACTTTTCATTTTAAGAGGTAAGTTTTTTGAGAAAAATAAAGATTTTTGTGTCCAAACAGGCTAAAATCCCAAGACTTAGCATAACATTTATCTTTAACATGATTTTTTCCAACTTTTTGATTTCAGGATTCCTTCACACTCTTAAAAATTATTGAGGACCCCATAGGGTTTTTGTGTGTGTGGGGGGGTGAGTAGGTTATATATACTGATATTTGCTTTATGAGAAATTAAAACTGATAAATTTTTTTAAAATTGCAAAAGAAGACAACAAAATATACTTTCTTCTTCTTGAATTTATACGTAAGCATAAGGGCAACTTTGGATTTTCAAAATAATGATTTATTGGACAATAATGGAGTTGCAGAGGCAGAGGTTATAGCAGATATAAGTGAAGATAGCTTGTAGAAGTTCAGTAGAATCCCTGAGAAAAATGAGAGTTAATCTCTGAAAACATACATTGTTCATACCTAAACGAACAACCCTGGAAAATTCTAGAAAGCTCAAAAACACAGAAGCATATATTTCTTTAGCTCTCAGAACAATGACATCATAGCCATGTGGTTTCTGGAAGAATCTGTTTTACACTCATGAGTGTGAAAAAGACAAATATTATCTTTGTATTATTATAAAAATAGTTTCGACTTTGCCCACCTCCAGAGAAAGTCTCAGGAACCCCAGAGGTCTTCAGGCTGCATTTTGAGAACTGTTGATTTATACATAGGGTGAACATATGTCCCAATTTTGTGTACAATAGTCCCAGCTTATGCCTGCTGTCCCTGATAATATGGTTTTTACAAACACCCCTCTTAACTCTTAAAAGTTTAGATAAAACACTATTTAGACAGTATCTTCAAGCAACAAATATAGTATTTGTTTAGGCAGTTTTTCCTTTGGAGATGTGGAGAATTTTCTAGAAAAGAACCAAATCCAAACTGAATCCCTGAAGTGTCTTCTAGGGAGAAAAACCAGTGGCCTAACTCTGGGTTGTGCTCTTTTTGGGGGGTGGAAGAGAGATGATGAAAAATGCACATTGTTTAATGGGGACAGTGTTTCATTTTGAGAAGATGTTCAAGTTCTGGGGGTGGATGGTGGTGGTGGTTGCACGATAACGTGAGCATACTTAGTACCACTAAACTGTACACTTAAAATGGTTAGAATGGTAAATTTCATATTATGTATATTTTACCACAGTAAAGAAATGTGCTTAAGTTTGGGAGTGTTGCTCAAGGAGATTGTCAACCTTATAAAGAAGGCCTGAATCTGCCCAGTAAGAGAACAATGGGCCTGAGATGGACAGAGGACTGGATTGCTAGTGACGAGATGTGCCAGACAGTGCAGAGTAGAGTTCAAGCCAAAATAGCCAAACCCCAAAAGAGACTAGCAATATGACCAGATTTACCCAGACATGATTAGATTATGTTTTTATTCAATTAAATGGAAGCGGAAGTGATGTGTAAATTTGCTAAGCATGGAAGCATTTAATTGCCAGTGTGAGATGCTGTAGCTCTCCCAGTCACCCACATGGCGAGTGTGGAAACACACTCCTCCATCAGACTGAGTCCCTGAATGATTAGAATGAGCACAGCCACCTGGCTCCCCACACTGGATAGGTAATAAGAGCAAGAAATAAACTGTCTTAAATTTAGGAGGTGTTTATTATTGTAGCACAATTTAGCTTATCCTGACTGATACATGCGATTATATACTACTTTGGCTAATTAAACTTCTAAATATGTTTGCAGTAAAAGTGCATTCTTCTATTTTAAGTATTTCCAGGATTTCTAGTAAAAGGAGATGGGAAATATGCCACTCACTAATGTTCTGTGAATCTATTTATCTGGGAGTATTAATGAAAATTGTATGAAGGGAGATACTGCACAAATGGGTAAGATAACTATAATTTCTAAAGTCAGCTTCAAAAGAGAATTTTATCCATCAGTGTCTACAAAGAGATATAAGCAGGAAAACAAAATTTAATCCTGCAATAGCAATGCCAATAAATTATTTCTACTTCAAAGATTAATCATGTCTTATTAGAGAAAAATGATCCTACCATTGGTGATACCTTTTCTCTATAGCGTTTCAAACATTTTCAATTTATTTGGAAAGAGATGTTTTAAACATAAGAAATTCTGGGGCACCTGGGTGGCTCAGTCATTGGGCATCTGCCTTCAGCTCAGGTCATGATCCCAGGGTCCTGGGATCCATGGGCTCCCTGTTCCTCGGGAGGCCTGCTTCTCCCTCTCCCACTCCTCCTGCTTGTGTTCCTTCTCTCGCTGTGTCTCTCTCTGTCAAATAAATAAATAATATCTTAAAAAAAAATAAATATAAGAAATTCTAGAATCATGGACAATCTGAGTATTCCTCCTCCCACTCTTAAATAAATGGAAATAATAAAGCCCAATTTTTATCAACTTCCCCAGAATTTGTACTTGTCAGTGCAAGTCTTTTATGGAACATACACGAACTCATGTATATTTATTTAAAGTGTTTTGAAACTATATATAGAACTTTAACATTGCAAGGACTTGTCATTATGAAACACAATTAGAATTTTTCATAATGAGTACTAAAAAAATCTCTCAATTCCTAAACCTTCCTTTCTCAGGTCAAACTTTTAAATTATCTAACTCATTTTCTTTGAAACTCCCTTTGCACTTCTTTTAGGGCATGGAATTACCTTCAATTCTTTCTTAGTATTCACGTAGATACAAAGAAATTAGTGCATACCTGAAAATTTTACTTTCTCTACACAGAGTTATCATTTTCCAGTTGTCCCTGGGAGTAAATTCAATTTATTATTTTGCAAATTCTTACTATACATATCTTATTGTGCTTGGTGCTGTGAACAAATAATGGACATGGAAGGTGTATTACCTACCTTGAAGAAACGTACAGTCTTGCTGAGGACGCAGGCACACAGATAGGAAGTGGCCAAATGACTTATAAGGTAGCAAAAGAATTAAGGGACTGAAGGAATGGTGGGGACAGCATGGTATAGAAACTGAGCACTGGCTGGGAGCCTGGAGACTTGAGTTTTAACTCTCATTCTCTGTATGTAATAATTGTACATCTGTATGAAATAGTATACTTCAGAGTGTTTTCACACATTATCTCATTTAATAATAACACTGAGAGGTCAATAGTATTATTGATCCTCATGCAACAAAGGAGGGGACATTGATGTTCTGAATATTTTGTGGTTACTTATACTAAAACTCCTGGTTAAAAGATAAACATACTCCTGAGGCTTTTTCCTCCAAGCCTGCCTCTCTTTCTATTTCACCACAGTTGCTGTGTGACCTTAGATAAGTCACTAGACTTACCTGGATCTCAGTAATGTAGTCTATTAAATGAGAGGTTTGGCCTGCATCAGCATCTGCCAATGTGGCTTACAGGGAATACTTGCTAGCTTTACAGGACATTAGTCAGCGACAAACATGTTTAGAAAATGCCCATTTAAACAAAGTGTAACAGTGTCTTAATTAAAAAATAATGAATAATTATCAAATATATACTAATTATTTATTTTAGAAATAGACTTTAATATAATTTATGTTTTTATTATTAAAATTATTTATTTCTTAGTTATAATAACTTTATAAACAGCTCTCAGAGATTTTAGGTGCTACTGAACATTACGAATAACTAAGAGAGAGGGTTTCTGATCACATTTTTTACCACTTAATTTTGTGGTGGGAAGGCACAAAGCATTTTAAAGGATTGGGGTGTCCTCCCTTTAGGAGATGCTGAGCTAAATTATTTTTAAGGTCTTGGGATATCTCAAATTTTAAGAGTTCATGTTAGTAAGTGGTGTTTGATATTTGATGTTAGTGGAGAGATAATGTCAGAGGATGGATGTGATGGATGGAGCTTCCTAGAAGGTGGGTAGGTGTATCCAGGATGGGAGGCCAGAAGAAGGCATTCCAGGTGGAAAAACCAACATAACCAGTGTTGGAGATGTCTGTCCACAGAAGAAAGTGCTCGTTGATGAGTGAGAGAGCAGTAGGAGACTAGACCACTGAGTTGGGACATAGTATGAGAGACCTTGAATGCTAAGTATATATTGGACATTATGGTAAGTCCCCAACTATCTTTCCCCAATTGGGTAACAGCAAAACTTCTTGGGAACTAACCCTCAGGTCCAAAGTGTGCCTTGGCAGAGGGAAAATCTCTACCCATTTGCTGGTGATGGGTTCAAGAATAAGTATGTTGATTCAGTTTAGGCTGGAGAATATTATTATTATTCCCCATAATGCTGCCCTTATCTTTGGATCCCATTGATTCCCTGGCCTCATGGATGTCAGGTTTGGTCATGAGGCTCATTTTGATCTAGGAAAGTGAGCCCAGCTGTGGTTCTGGTAACATCCCCTATAAGGGCTGCTCATTCAGTCTGGATCCTGGAATGAAGACGATAGGAAGCAGAACTGCAGCCAACCCTTACTGAATGTGTATAATGAACAAGAAATAAACACATGTTGTAAGCCACAGCAAATTTAACTTACTAACGAGATGAAAGGAAAAAGCCTCAAGAGTAAATCTATTGAGAGTTATTGAGGGTACATGTAGCCCAATGCCACCACAAGGCAACATAAATGAGAGAACCAGGCATGGCATGAAACCAATGCTGGAGCGATGCAAAGAAACTAGATCCTTAAAATCCTGAGCCATTGGATCCTAGTTCTGAGCTCCAGATTCCCTTGTTTAGATCAGTACAAGTTGGGTTTTACTTGCAGTTGAAAGTATCCTAACTGATTCATAAAACTAAACAGTGACACATGATCCTGGGGTCCCAAGCCACTGAAGAATTTTGAGAAGGCAGTGATGAGATAAAGGCAATGCATTAAAAAGATTCATTTGGCATTTGTGAAAAAATGTTCAAAATAGATTGGAAGAGAGAAGATGGGGCAAGAATACCAGTTTTAGGAAAATTACAATAATCCACAGGTAGTATAACGGGAACCGGGATGAGGGAATATAATGAACACATGAGAGGTGAGAGGCATTTTGAAGAATTGACAGGACTCCGTGCCTGAAGGAGAAGCAGGTGTCAAATGCCACCAAGTTTGCAGGACTATGAGAATCATGAAGTCTTTGATGGAATACAGAAGAGGAAATGATGGAGATGATAATGGCTTGCTTTGGGACATAATGACTTTGAAGTGAAAACAGGAAAATAATGTAGTTAAATACACTTGTGCAGAGTTCACTAATTATGTGCCAGATACTAAAGATATTGAGAAGAATAAGACCTAGCCTGTGGGATCCCCACTGCCTAGAAGGAAAGTAGTGGCAAAAAAAAGGAATTGCAGATGAGAACTGCAAGGTTTAGAGGTAGCACAGAGGTGGAAGGTCCAAGGACACATTTACCTATCATCCCACAGAGATCAGGTGGGAGCTTGTGAGAAGTCAGAATTGTCAGAACAGATGTAGGTATTATTTGCAGAGAGGCAGCAGACAAAGCCATACAGAGGATGAGTCATCAAGAGCATCAAGACACAGGGAAATTCAGCACAGAACAAAAAGGAAGATTTGGGTTGGTGACCTGGGTCTACACTTATTGGCTAAATGAACTTGGGCTAGGTATTTGGTCACATGAAGCTTTCGTTTCCTTCTCTATAAAGGGGAATAAGAATGACTACTTCCTTGCTTTGTTGTGACAATTAAATGATATAACTCATGTGAAGTGCTTTGTACTATATCTAGAACCTGATAAATGCTCATGAAATGTTACCTTTATTATCTTCATTATCATCATTACTATTAGCAGTGTTTATTGCTATATGACAAACTGCCTCAGCACATTCATTCACTCATGAATCTGCAATTTGGTCAGGGGTTTGTTGTCCATTCAGTGTCACTGGGAATGGCTGAAATGGGGCTGGGGGACCTACTTCCAAGATGGCACACTTCCATGAAAAGCAAGTTGGTGCTGGATTTGGATGGGTGCTCAGCTGGGGGCCTCAATTCCTCTTTATGTAGGTGCCTCTGGGAAGCTGTTTTGTTTCCGTCACAACATGATGGCCAAATACTCCTGAGACAGGAAGTGGAAGCTGCCAAATTCTTAAGGCCAAGACCCAGAGATGAGCCCAGTATTGCTTTTGCTGTATTCTTTGGTTAAGCAGGAATGAGCCCACTCAGATCCACAGGGAGAGGACATAGACCCCACCTCTCAATAAGGAGGATTTGTGGCTGTCTTTCATCTACCACGTAATAGAATCAAAAGGGCAACTTAGGAAAGCCTGCTATCAGGAAGCAGAATTGAAGATATATTCCTTTGAAAAAAGTATTTGATTGAGGCATTAAAAAGCAAAGCTTTTAGAACATATTTAAAAGGAATTGTGCTATAACATTCTATTAATAAAGCTCAGAATTAATCAAAAGTTGAAACAGATGACTATCTTTTAAGCTTAACAAAAGAGCTAAGAGGTCTGAAGGAAAACTTCAAATTATAGAACCAGAGAATGTGAGATCTGAAAGGACCTTAGAGACCCTCTAAGCAGGCCTTGGTTACGTGTGGGTTGCAGAACACACTCTTGGGAGAAAGATGTATTACAGAGTCTGCAGCTGGAGTATGGGTGAAGTTTGCAGCTGGGCATTTGTGTAGACTCAGACACAGAATCACATGCGTTAGTGTACCAGTGCTTCTCACGTTATCCTCATGCTTGTTTTGGATTGAGGGGGAATAAGTGAGAAGTATTTCCTCAAAAGAAGACATCAACCACAGTTTAATTCATCCAAACATATTAGCCTGGAATAGCACTCTGTTTCTATTCCTCACAAAATACTCCTTTGTGTGAGACACTTCATTTCAAAAATGGCTTGTTGGTCTGATGAAGAGTAGTGCTTTTAGAGCTGGTTTGTCAAATCCTCAGGATTTTGCAGCCATGTGATATGTAGTTCTGTCCTCTTGCTCAGATTTGGCTTTCTAGCCCAGTGAAAAAATGAAGTTGGAGTTTTGGTGGGCTCTCTAGAGATAGGGACCAAGGTTCTGATCCAAAACTCAGCCCCTTACTAGCTCTGGGTCTTTGGCACAGTTGCTTTACCTCTGAACCCCTGTGCCCTCTTCAGCAAGGCAAACAGTCTTCTATAAAATATTCTTAGTTCTTGGGGCAAGGATTGTGTGATGGAGGTTGCTGGGAGAAGGGAAGAATCACAACAGACCCTGCTTTACTGAGAGACCCACTAGTCACAAGGGAAGCACCTTAATTGAAACACGAGCTGCCAAGGGTTCTTGAATTTCCATAAAGCTTTTCCGAGGACAGTATATGAGCAATATGTTTCCTTGATTTTAACTGTGCCGCGACAAAGTCTAATATATCAACATTCATGTAATGAAAGGCACCCACAAGTCTCCTCAGGCAGTTCAGAGCTTTTGTTTGTTATTTTTCAAATAATATTGTGCTGCTGACTCATGTTTGCCTTTCGCCCTGCTGTGACCCCCTCCATATTCAGGGCCCTAATCACGGTCCTCATTATTATTAATAATCAGTGCCTATGAAATTATACTACACTCTGGCTTGTTATCATGTCCTGGAAGTATGCAAATAGATTAATCAACAAGCTCCCTTGCTTCAAACCTTGAATGGAACTTGAAGTATGCTGGAAGTATTTGCCCCGGTTCTCGCTTGTCTCCTCCAATCAAGCCTGAGGTGTGTTTTCCTCCTAACTTTTAATTGCATGACCTCTGAGAACCTAATTTCCAGAAAACCCATTTATTATTTTAATGCTCATTTGGCATTATTATTTTCCCAAAGCAATCTTTTTGTCTCTGAATCTCTTAGGAGAGTTGAGAAGCAAGCCAAGAAAAGCTTCATTTTCTCCTCCTGGCCCTCAAAGGAAACAGAAATGAAACATTTAAAATCTGAGTTTCTAGCTGGGGATGGGAGGAGGGAGCAAGAAAGGAAGGGGTGGTGGTTGTGGGGGCGAGGGAGAGAGATTGGAAGGCACTTGCGTTGGTCCCAGATGGAAAGCAATCCAGCAAATTGCCTTTAAACAGCAGTGTCCCTGCAAATAGGGCACTCTAGCTGTTTCGTGTCACTTGAAAGCATCTTGTTGATATTTTTATAGATTTTATGATACATTCTAAAGCATGCGTCAAACAGCCACTTGGAGTGCTGGCAGTAATGAACATTGTTATACTCACAGTCTGAGTAGTCTTTACTTCAAAGGGAGGCGTTGGTCTGATCTTTCATCTTCTCAGCTGTTGCTTACCAGCTTCCTTCAGATACTGTTTGAACTAAAAACCTCACATTTCCTGGTTTGAGTGAGCAATTCCCCTGACACTTCTAATCCTCTCACTTGGAAGCTACTAAACTGTGATTGAATGATGCCATTAACAAGAAGGAGGTAAATACATTTAAACATGCAGACTTAGACTTTACTCAAATAATAACTGGCTTATGTCCTCTTTGTTTTCAAGAAGTCTTGTTCGTTTAGTAAAACAGGGAGCTTAGGAAGGGAGAAAGAAAAATTAAATTAGGAATGAATGAATGAATGAATGCATATCGTAAGTGGTATTTGAATTTTGTGCTATTAAAGAGGCTTCTCACACTACTCTAAGCAGAAAGACAAGAAGAGGAAAGAAAAGTACATATTCCACTCTTTGGAGATGGTGAACTGGATTTTTCACAAGGTAAGTAACTTATGTCTTTGGTCAACCTTATTTTTGGCTACGTTCTGCTAAGAACCATTTACTTAAGCCAGGTCAGTTTGCTCACTGATCCCTGAACAATATAATTTTCTCCCACCACTGAAAGTTGTTTGTACTGTGTGGCTGTTGAAATATAAATTAATTCAAATTAATACAACTGAAAATTTAGTTCCTCAGTTGTACTAGCTACATTTCAAGTACTCAGCGTAGGCTAGTGGCTACTGCATTGGACAATGCAGATATGGAACATTTCCATCTCAGAGAGTTCTATGGATAGAGCTGCTCCAGAGACCTCTCAAGTGTTCCTTATTCTTCCCTAATTATGATTAGATGGATTAACCATCATCTTTCGTTCAGACATTTTCTCATCATCAATGTATGCATGTCCCAATATTTATTTATTTGTTTCAATTCTGTAATAAATATCCATAAGCCGTAACTTGAAATTAAAGCCAGGACCTTAAAAATAACCTACATATTATCATGTGTCCCCCCCCCACTATTCTGCTGTCTCCTCTCGTCTGACATTACCATTTATGATTCCTATGTTGATTCATGTGTATTTTATGGATTTCCTTTTTAAATAGTCATAACATTTTGTGTGTGTATATATGTGTGTGTAGCTTTTGTTGGTTTTTAACTATAAAATATGTTAAATGTAATGTTGGAAGACTTTTCAAATTTATTATGATATTGTTACATGTTTCAGTAGTTCGTTTTTCTGATATGTAATATGCTATTCACTGTGTGAATATACCACAGCTCTTTCATTTATGCTTCTGTTGATGGGTTTTTGGATTACTTCAGGCTTTTGCTATCGTGAACCGTCCTCCTATGAACATTCTTATACATATTTCCTGTTGAAAGTGTGCAGGAGTTTCTCTTGGGTATATAGCAAAGAGTAGAGTCATTGGTCATAAGATATATGAATGTTTGACTTCAAGAGACAGTGGCAAATTTTTTGCCATTTTATCCCCACAGCAATGTAAAAGAGATCCTATGGATTCACATCCTTTATAGCACTTGGTATTGTCATTTTTAACCAATTAAATGGGTGTAAAATGGTATCTTATTGTGGCCTTGATTCACATTTCCTAGTCTGCTAAAGGTGTTGGACATATCTTCAAGTGTGTAATGGTCACATGGCCTTCCTATTCTCAAATGCCTGTTCGTGTCTTTTGCCCATTTTTATGTTGAATTGTTTGTGCTTTATAGGAGATCTCTATATGGTGTTGATACAAATCCTTTATTAGTTGTGTGCATAGTCATATCTTCTCCCAGTTTTCACACTAGCTATGACATTTTTAGGTGAACAAAAAGTCCTTAATTTTAATATAGTTAAATATATCAGTCTTTTCCTTTATAGTCCCTTTTGATATATTGTCTAAAAATATTTTTTTCGCCTCAAGATTTAAAAGGTATTTTCTTTATTTTTTTTGCGAAGAGTTTTAAAGTTTTGTTTTTGCATTGATGTCCTTGGTTCATCTGGATTGATATTTGGCCATGAAGTGAGGTAGAATTTATTTGTGTCTTTTTCCATGTAGGTAACTCTTTGTATCTAGCTCCATTTATTGAACAATCCTTAGTTTTCTTCACCGATCAGATATTCCATTTTTGCCCTAATCCATAGTTCCATATATTCATGGGTCTAGTTATGGTTTTTCTAATGTATTCCATTAATCAATTTGTCTATCTGTGTATCAATATGTACTGTTTTAATTACTATAGTTTTATAATAATTCCTGATACCTACTTAGGGCATGTGCCTTCTCTATATATTTCTTATTTAGAAGTGTCCTGGCTATTTGTGGCTCTCTACTTTTTATTATACATTGTATAATATTATCTAATTCTAAAAGAAAACAAACACTGTTGGCATTTTAATTGGAATTGCATTGAATCTATGCTTCAATTTGGGAACAATAATTTTTATAGTAAATCTTGCTAAGAACATGTTCTATCTCTCTATTTAAGTTCCTATAGCATCTCTCATCTTGCATATATTTTGTTAGTGTTATTCCTTGATTCTTGATATTCTCTGAGACTATTATAAATGCTACCTTCTCTTTATGTTTTCTAGTTGTCTGCCACTGCTGTCTAAAAATGCAACTAATTTTTGTATATATATGCAAATATATACATAAACACACACACAAACATATATATTTACCAGCCAGTTTTAAGCTCTTCTGTTACTTTAAATAAAATTTTCAGTAAATTATTTCAGATTTTCTTTGTAAATGACCACATAATTTGTAAATAGTGACAATTTTGCTTTCTCCTTTCCAATCCTTGTAACTCTAATTGCTCTTTTGAGTCTTATTACATTGGCTAAGAGTACCTATTTAATATTGTTAGAAGTGAGATCAAATTGCTCTTGCTTTTAAAGAAAATAATCCTAGCGTTTCCAAATTGAGGATAATGTTTGCTTTAGGACATTACAAAAAAAATAGCTCTCCTTATCAGCTTAAAGAAGTTCCCTTCTATTTCTAATTTACTAAGAGTTTTTATTATGTATTAATATTGAATTCCAACAAATACTTTTTCAGCATATATTGTACAATGATATGATTTTTCTTTTTTAATTTGCTAATGTAGTGAATTACATTTAAGGATTTTCTGTTATTAAAACCCTCCTGCTTTAGTGGGATAAATTGTACTTGGTTATGATAATCCTTTATATACACTGCTGAATTAATTTGCAAATATCTTGCTTAGGATTTTTGCACCTGTATTCATGAGTGATATAAGCCAGTAATATTCCTTTCATAGAATATATTAATCTAGTTTTGGAATAAGGATTATGCTGTCCTCATACAATAATATGGGAAATGTTTTCCTTTTACTGCTAGAATGAGTTTGTGTGCAACTGGAATAATCAATTCCTTGAAAGTTTTGTAGAACTTACCTATAAGGAACCGTCCTACACTGTTGGTGGTAATGCAAGCTGGTGCAACCACTCTGGAAAACAGTGTGGTGGTTCTTCAAAAAGTTGAAAATAGAGCTACCCTACAACCCAGCAATTGCACTACTGGGTATTTACCCCCAAAATACAAATGTAGTGATCCGAAGGGGCACGTGCACCCCAATGTTTATAGCAGCAATGTCCACAATAGCCAAACTAAGGAAAGAGCCTAGATGTCCATCAACAGATGAATGGATAAAGAAGGTGTGGTGTGTGTATATATATATATATATATATATATATATATATGGAATATTATGCAGCCATCAAAGAAATGAAATCTTGCCATTTGCAACGACATGTATGGAACTAGAGGGTATTATGTTAAGTGAAATAAGTCACTCAGAGAAAGACAAGTATCATATGATCTCACTGATATGAGGAATTTGAGAAACAAGACAGAGGATCATAGGGGAAGGGAGGGAAAAATGAAACAAGACAAAACCAGAGAGGGAGACAAACCATAAGAGACTCTTAATCTCAGGAAACAAACTGAGGGTTGCTGGAGTGGAGGGGAGTGGGAAGGATGGGGTGGCTGGGTGATGGATATTGGGGAGGGTAGGTACTATGGTGAGTGCTGTGAATTGTGTAAGACTAATGAATCACAGACCTGTACCCCTGAAACAAATAATACATTATATGTTAATTAAAAAAAAAAAAAGAACTTACCTATAAAATCACCAAGGCATACTGCTTTTGGGGTGGAGATTTTTTTTTTTTTTTTTTTTGAGAGAGAGAGAGAGAGTGCAAGCAGGGAGGGGAAGAGGGTGAGGGAGAGAATCTTAAGCAGCACAGAACTGGATGCGGAGCTATATCTCACACCCTGAGAACATGACCTGAGCTGAAACTAAGAGTTGGAAGCTTAACTGACTGAGCCACCGAGGCACCCCTATGGTGGGGAATTTTTAACCATCATTTACATTTCTTTAAGAGATACAGAATTTTCAAGCTTTTTAATTTTTCTTGAGTCAATTCTGATGTTAGGTTTTTCCATGTATTTGTTGATTTTATGTAAATTTCAAACTGTCAGCACATAGTTATAGTTTTCTTACTACATGTGGTTAGGTAAGATTGTCCAATTGATGCAATTATTTATTTGTATTCTGTTCTTTATTCTCTTGAAAAGTTTTGCTAAAGATTTGTCCAGTGTTTTTTATTTCAAAGGATAAGATTTTTGCTTTCTTGACTATTCTTATTTTTTGTTGTCTATTTCATTCATTTCGACCCTTATTTTAATTATGACTTTCTACTTCTTTGAGTTTATTCTATTGTTCATTCATGTAACTTATGAAGATGGACACTTAGGTCATTAATTTTGAAGCTTTCTTCATTTCCAGTGAAATTATCTAAGGCTCTACAGTCATCTTGAAGCAACACTTTTGATGAATTCCTTTTTTGTTGTAGCCTAATCATATCTAACTTTCTTCAAGCCTCATGTCAGATTTTACTTTCTTTGTGCTGCTTCACTCTTCTGCCCATGCTAGTCCACAGCCATGGGTTTGGCTTTACAACTCTATATTATAATTAGATAGAATAGACATAGACCCAGGTTAATCCCCAGCTCTGCCACCTTATAGCTATTTCACTTTAAACATAACAATATATATCATTTTTCATCTTAAAAATGGAAAAGACAAAAATCTAACTCTTCAGGTTTTTGTGAAATTTAAATATGAGTTAACCTATGTGAAACTGTCTGGTATCAGTTTCTGGCATATAATAAATCAGTTAACTTTTCCTTCCCCGCCTCCCTCCCCCCTTCCTTCCTTCCTTCCTTCCTTCCTTCCTTCCTTCCGAGGTTTATAAAATTCCGGAGTTAGTTTTTCCTCTGATATACATTGAAAATCATTTCTATATAAATGCTGCAAAATGTAGAGGAAATGGACTTGGCCAGTTTTCTTCTCTCTTGGTCTTTATTTTTCTCTTGTGAATATTCCCCTTCATGGAGAAAATCAGAGAGTAGTAGGAGCTGAGTAGTTGTATCCCTACCCCCTCCCTGCTCCATAATTAGTGTTATGAATTCCTTAGTCTTGACCATGGAGACTTTGTTTGGCTACATAGTAACCTGCCGGATCAACTCATCAAATTGCTGAATCTGGATTCCTGCCAGTTTAACTCATTTATCTAAGAAAGACTTTCCTGTTGAAGAATCACATTTACCAATTTAACTTTAAAATTTTAAGCTCAAAGTTGTTGATTGCCTCTATTAGAACTACCTTTTTCCACACTGTATTATTTAAGTCAATTAGGAGAGGTTGTCCTGACCTTTATGTATTAACTTCTTAATATTCTAACATCTCTCTAAAGGAGCTGCCATTAATGGGGGCAGTTGTTAACCTTCCATAGTGGTGCAATGATTATCTCATGAATTGCAGGGTGTCAGCAAATATGGGCTATATATTTCACAGTTCTAAACGGAGAGATTCCTTTGATCCTGCTTGTTCTTTAACTAGATACCCCTCCATGAGGTTCCAATACCTGACCCTCTCTCCTGGTACAAACAGTATGAGATTAGACAACTAGAATTAAATATGAATTCACTTACCAGTGGAGAATAACCAAATTAATAATTTAGCAAGGAACAGGCAAGATATACCCATCAGCATCCACAGATACTCCTACATCCCCTTGTTCCACTGTGAGGAGTATGTTGCAACATAAGGTGTCAATCAAGAGCCCTTAGCAAAGTGTGAATTGAAATGACACCTGTTCCTCTAAAGTAGTGGGTATCTATACTATGTCAACAATATCTCCCATAAACTCTGGTGGTATTTCTTTACCAGTGGAAACATACAGCTCTTGATGCAAAGTATTAACACCCAAGAATCTTCCATTTATCTCTTAAAATCCTAATATTCTACCTCTGAAGTCTTAAGAAGTTCTAATAACACTTTGCTTCTTTTCAACAGATACATCAGCCAAATGAACCTGAAATTAGGTGACCTTTCTGGGCAAGCCCAGATTTGCTCATAGAGTTCAAAGATGAGTTATTATACTCAACCCCTCAATATATACTTCACAAGTCACAAAGTCACTTCTGTAAAGATGGAGATGGGTGGGGTTTATAAACAAGGCAACACTGAAAATATCCATATATAATACCTACAGAAATGGAAGCATAAGATCCTGCCCAAATAATAAGCCATACAACTGACTTCAATAATGACCCAGAGAGGTGCCTGGGTGGCTCAGTTGATTATGTCTCTGACTCTTGATCTCAGCTCAGGCCTTGATCTCAGGGTCTTGATCTCAGAGTTGTGAGTTCAAGCCCTGCGTTGGGCTCCACTAGTGTGGAGCCTACTTAAAAAAATTTTTTTTTAAGTGACCTAATAAATGTTCCTAGTGGAGCAGGATAGCATTCCTCTACGAGTTGCTGAACATACCCACCCTCAGTTCCAGGACCTTTAGAAACATCTTTGCCTTTCTTTCTGTTCACTGATTCTAAATAATTCCAACTGGGGTCTTAAATTTTCAGGATCCGGTCTGTCACACCTTATACCAAGGATTCCTGTGCAGGTGTGATAACTGAGATGAGTGAAATCACCTCATTGCTTGTATTGCTACCTAGTCACCATTTTAACCTAACACCTCAGTTGTGGGGATGCTGTACTTCCTTCAGTCATTAAGGATGGTCTGAGATCTTGTAAGGAAAGACTGAGCTCTGGCTAATCTCAACATTCCCTTTTATTCTTTCATTTTTCCAATAACTATGTAACCAATTTCCTAGAATAAATTATGTCCTTGTGAATATCTTTCTTGGCTTCCATCTTCCTGATTGCACCCTGACAGATTACATAGCTTCTTCAAAACCTCTTCAAATTTCTCTCTGTATTACAGTATGGGCATAACCTAATCCATGTAATCAGTGGAGTTAATGAATCCAGCATAGATTATTTCCTTCACTTACCATAAAATTATTAATTTAATAACTAAATATTTACACATATCTTCAATGATATTCTTAAAGCAAACTCCAGTGGGGGAGTTATTGATTCAAATGTTAAGGCTTTTATTAAGTATTATGAAATTGTCCTCTAAAAAGACAGTATAAATATATAATTTCACTAATAGAGTGTGAAAGTTCCATTTTTCCGTATATGCTCACTAATCTTAGGTATTTTTATTAAAAAACAAACAATAGAAACTATTTCAATGTGAATAGCCAGAAGATTGTGTTTTAATGAATTGTCTTTGAAAATGTGACTTCCACACATATGATGTTTCCCCATAAAAGTCTTACAAAAGGCCTCTTTTTTTTGTACCTGCTCCTTAAAGTTTGTTCGTGTAGATTCTTTACATTTCTTCTTAAGTTTATTCCTAAATATTTTATATTTCTCTTCCTTTTCTGGATGGAATTTATTTTTTTAAATAAAAAATCCTTTCTTTTTCTACTAATTTAATAAATTATATATATTCATCTTAGAAAATACAAAACAGTGATAATTTACAGAAAGAAAAATAAAACCTCCGTAATCTCAACACTCAGAGATAATCCCTGAGAATTCTTGCATGTGTTTCTTTCCAGACTATTTCTGCTATGTGCCTATTTACACACACTTTTATCCCCCAAACAATGGATTCATGCTGTATGTAAAATTTTGTAATTCTGTTGGTTTTATTTGCAAAATATAATCGATGTTTTTTCATGGGAAAAAATATCCACCTATAACATCATGCTTAAAAGACTAAACACTATATTTTATTTTATCAACTGGTAATTGTTCAGGCTTTTCTATTTTTACTATTATACAAATATTGTGATTAATATTCTTGTAAAAAATCTTTATAAATGTTCTTAATAATTTCCTCGGGAAAAATTCCTGGAAACTGAATTGCAGGTTATAGGGTATGTTATGCATTTAAGGTTTAATTATAGTTTTGCTAAATTGTCATTTCTATACAGATTGCTAAATTGCCCTAAAGAAAGTTGAACCAAATTTACATTTGCATGAGAATACCCAGTTGCCTGAACCTCAGTTATTGGGTATGGTTTTTAAAGAAAAAAGAAAAAGTAGCCAGCCCATAGGACAAAAGAATATAGTTTTAATTAAAATGTATTAGTTACAAAGAAGTTGAAGATTTGTAATAATTTTATTTATCATTTGTATTTCCTTTTTGTGAAGTACTCTTTCATGTCTTTTGACAATTTTAATATTAGGTTCTTATCTTTTTTTTCTTATTCATACAAGTATTTTGTGCTAAAGGACATTAATCCTGCATCGATCATGTATATTAGAAAGATTTGTCTTGTATTTTATGTTATTGTATTTAACTTTATTTTATCATTCAGAAATTTCATACTTTTCCCCAGCTTTATTTAGATATCATTGACAAACAGTAATGTGTAGGTTTAAGGTGTAGAACATGATGATTTTATACACTTATATATTGTGAAGTAATTACCACAATAAGGTTAGTTGTTTTTGTTTGTGTGGTGAGAACATTTAAGATCTGCTTTTCACTTATTGAATAATCCAAGCTTACCTTACTGATTTGAAATACCACCTCTGAACTTTTGATTAATCATGGCAAATTGAACACACATATTTATCTCTGCTTCTTCCTGAAAGCCCATTTAAAATGACCAATAAAAAAGCATACAAAGGCTTAAACCCACAGTAAAAAGAAACTGGGAG
The DNA here is from genome assembly GCF_964656455.1 of Halichoerus grypus. NCBI lineage: Eukaryota > Metazoa > Chordata > Mammalia > Carnivora > Phocidae > Halichoerus > Halichoerus grypus. The sequence goes on along the minus strand of NC_135714.1, from coordinate 157,540,165 downwards.
ATATTACAGGAGTTGAGGGATGTTCCCCAGAGGAGCTCAAAATTTACACATACACAGAGAGCTTCCAATCAACATTCCTGAAAAAGTCAGCTTCACTCAAGTATAATTTACATACAGTAAAAATACCTTTTTAAAATATACAGACTAGGGGCACTTGGCTGGCTCCGTTGATGGAACAGGTGGCTCTTGATCTCAGGGTTGTGAGTTCGAGCCCTATATTCGGTGTGATTACTTAAAAATAAAATCTTTACAAAAAATAAATAAACTATCCTGTCTGTGCATTTTGAAAGTACACGTGTGTCACTACCATCACAGTCAAGATACAATAACAGTTCAATCAAGCCCCCAAATTACTTTGTGACTCTCTATAGTCAACTTCTCAGTCTTTGGCAACCACAGATCTGTTTTCCATCACTACAGTTTTCCCTTTCCTAAATGTCATATAAGTGTAATTATATAATAAGTAGACTTTTGATCAGGCTTCTTTCATATTCATCCATATTGTTGAGTATATCATCATCAGTTCTTACCTTTTTATTGCAGAGAATTCCAATGTTTGGATGCACTATAGCTATTTTTATCCATTTACTAGTTGAAGGACATTTGGGTTGTTTTCCATTTCCTCTCAATCTGGTGCTTGTCATTGCCTTAAGAGTGCCTTTCAAAGTGTAAAAATGTTAATTTCTATGAGGTCCATTTTATCAATATTTAATTCTTAGATCATGTTTTTGGTGTCATAAGAAATCTTTTCCTAACTCAAAATCACAAAGGTTTTTTCCCTGTATTTTGTCCTAGAAGTTTTATAGTTTTATGTTTTACATTTAAGTCTGTGAGTTTTTGAAGTTAATGTTTATGTATGATATAAAGTATGAGTTGAGGTTCATTTTTCTGCATACAGTTTTCCAATTGTTCCATTATCTTTTGCTGAAAAGATGATCCTTTCTTCATTGGCTTGTCTTTGTACCTTTGTTGAAAATTGATTACATATGTGGTTGTGGGGGTACTATTTCAGAATTCTCTTCTGTTTTATTCTGTTTATCTACATGTTTTTTTTTCACTGATAACACACTGTGTTGATTTTTGTAGCTTTATAGTAAGTCTTGAAAGCAAATAGTTTGAGTCTTCCAACTGTATTCATTTTTGCAAAATTATTTTGGCTATCTTACTTCTTTTTTCTCATATAAATTTTAACTTGTCAACTTCTATAAAAAAAAAATCCTGCTGCAATTTTAACATTTGCATGTTAAGATTGCATTGTCTACAGATTAATTTGAGAGAACTAACATGTTAACAATATTGAGCCTTTCAACCATGAATGATGGTATATCATCAGACGTAATAGTCTTCATTGATTTCTTTCATCAGTTCAAAAGTGAACCTGTTGTTAATGTTGATCAAGTCTTCTGTCTCCTTACTGACTTTCTATCTACTTGTTCTTTTGGTTTTTGATAGAGCAAAGTCGAAGTCTCCTACAACACTATGGATTTGTCTATTTTTTCCCTTTCAGATCTCCAATTTTTTGTGTTAGGTTTTATGAGGCTCTGTTTTGATGCATACAAAATTATAATCTTATATTGGTGAATTCAACCCTTTATTTTTATGTAATGTCTTCTTTATTCTAGGTAATATTCCTTGTTATGGAGTCTACTTTGTCTAAAATTAATATACTTAGCATGTTTTAAAAGAATTTTTGTGATAAAATTTTTTCTTCCTTTTAATGTCTGTATATTTAAAGTGTGTTTCTTGTAGATACCATATAGCTGGATCTTGCTTTTTAAAAAGATGCAATTTGGGGCACCTGGGTGGCTTAGTCGTTAAGCGTCTGCCTTCAGCTTGGGTCATGATCCCAGGGTCCTGGGATCGAGCCCCACATTGAGCTCCCTGCTCTGTGAGAGCCTGCTTTTCCCTCTCCCACTCCCCCTGCTTGTGTTCCCTCTCTTGCTGTCTCTCTCTCTGTCAAATAAATAAATCTTAAAAAAATAAAAAATAAAAAGATGCAATTTGACAATCTCTATGTTTTAATTGATGTGATTAAGCTGTTAAATTTAATGTAGATATTTATATGTTTGGATTAAAACCTAGCATCTTATTGATATTTTTCCTGTAGATAGTAAATTTTTTTTGAGCAATTAAAAATAAGAAAATGTCTTTTATATTTTACTTTTATTGTAACTATTTTTGGAGATAGATTTTTCTTTGTTCATAAACAAGATGGGCTTTTTTTTAAAGTTTCTTTTTTGTTGTTCAGATACAAGTTCTCACTGAAGAATTTCCTTTAATATTTTCTTATAGGATAGGTCTTCTCATGATTTATTTTCTTAATTTTTGTTTGTTTGAATAAGTCTTTATTTCTCTTTTATTTATGAAAATATTTCCATTGGGTATAGAATTCTGGGCTGACAGGTTTGAATTTTTTATTGCACTTAAATATGTTATTTCATTGTTTTCTGGCTTGCATATTTTCTGACAAGAAGTTTGCTGTAATTTTTACCTTTGTGTAAGTATGTAATGTCTTTTTTCACTGCTGCTTTCATAATTTTCTCTTTAAATTTGGTTTTCAGCAGTTTGAATATCTTTAGGGAATGAGGAGGGAGAATTTACCTTGCTTAAAATTTTCTGAGTTTCTTGATCTGTAATTAATGTCACTTATTATTCTTGAATGATTCTTGCCCATTATCTTTTCAAATATTTTTTTTCTGCCAATTCTTCTGGAATTAAAAATCTAATTTTTTTATATTGTCCCAATAATTATTTGATAGCCTCTTCTTCTCCCCTCCCCCTTCTTATTTTTTTCAATCTTATTTTTGTTTCATATTTCAGTTTGGTTAATTTCTATTGACCTATATTCAAGTTCATTTATTCTTTTCTCATCTGTATTGAATCTACTGATAAATCTGTCAAAGGCATTGTTCATCTCTATTACTCTGTGTGTGTGTGTGTGTGTGTGTGTGTGTGTTATTTCTAGCATTTATATTTGACTCTTGTAGTTTCCATCTCTCAGCTGAAATTCCCCATCTGTTCATTTATGTTGCTCATCTTTTCCATGGGAATCTTTGACATATTAATTATAGTTATTTTTAGTTCCTTATCTGATAGTTTTGACATCTGGTCATATTTGAATCTGATTCTATTGATTGCTTTGTGTCTCTTCAGGCTTGTTTTTCTTGTTTTCTTGTGTTTGGAACAGTAAAGTCTGAGATAAATAGTATTCGTGTCTGGAAATAAGCATAGTCTTCTTCTCTTAGGTCATGAGTGGGTGGGGATGTTTCAATCTAAACAAACTGAGCTAGTTCTTCATTTTGTTGTTATTAACTTCAGTGCATCAAAGCTTTAAATTCTTCTAGTATTACCTTATGTTTAGGATGGAAGCTTGTTTGTCAGAGGTTTTTTTTTTTTGTTTTTTGTTTTGTTTTGTTTCTCAATGTCTCTGTTGCACCCTCAGCTTCAAAATTTTTTGTGTGCCTGTGCCTCAGAAAAAAATCTCTCCTCATTTCTTTATTCTTGTCATGTGTATTAGTTTCCTAGGACTACAATAATAAAATATCATAAGCTGTATGACTTAAAACTATATAAATTTATTCTCTCACAGTTTCAGAAGCTTGAGATGTGAGATCATTGTGTTAGCAGGTTTGATTCCTTCTAAGGGCTTTGAGGAACAATCTGTCCTATGTCTGTCTCTTAATTTCTTATGGCTTGCTGGCAGTCCTTGGTATTTGCTGGCTTATAGATATATCACTCCAGACTCTGCCTCCTTTTTCACATGGTGTTCTCTCTGTGTCTCTGTCTGTGTCTATATTTTCCTCTTCTTATAAGGTCACCAGTCATATCAGACTAAAATCCCACCCTACTCCAGTATGATCTCATCTTACCTAATACTAATATACAATACTGCTACTGATATTATCATACCAGCGTAATGAAATACTACATTAGCATATAGTACCATATAATATATACTATACTATACTGGTTTAATACCAATACTAATGACTAATACATCTTAATCATAATAAGTAGTTACATCTTCAGTGACCTTATTTCCAAACAGTACTGGAGGGTTAACATTTAAAGATATCTTTTTGGGGACACAATTCAACTCATAACACCAAGGGTATTGTGCTATTGCTAGTTATTGGGTATGTTCTAGCCTAGTTTGGGGGGGGGGTGTGTTTTTCTGGACAAACCACTGTCTTCTAGAGAGGCCCTGTGTTCTTGAGTCTTAGAGATCAAGCCTTCTCAGTGATCACTGCCCTTCTCCAGTGGTAAGAGACTTCTTACGTCCTCCTGCCCCATCCCAGGGAAGGAGAGCTTTTCTTTTACTTTTCCCCCAGCACAGTGGGTTTTAGCTGGGTTCTCAAAGTAACAGGGTTTGCTGCCCTGCCTCCACCTCCAGACACTTAAGGCATTTGTTCTTTGCAGAGAAGTGTCCAGAAAGGGCCTTCTGCCTTTTTTGTAATGTACACACTACCCTCCTCCAGTTCTCCATCACTGAGGGAGGCTTTCTCCAATCTCCCACCCTGCCTGCAATCTTCCCCATATAGGCTCTGAGGCAGTACATGGAGAAAAATATGGTAAAGAGAAGATTCTCTTTTACCTATAGCATCTGGTAGTTTCAGCTTTTCTTGATATCCTACACTCAGACTTCAGCATTTCATTAAAAACTTGAGCTGAATTTTTTCTTATCCTCTTGTATGGTGATACTGTGTTTACCCTGTGTTCTACTAAAGGTGAACCAGTACTCATGACCCTTTTTCTCCTTCAATATGCTTGTATTTCCTTCAGTTTCAGGCTGTTGTTGCTCTGTGACCTCAGCACTCTGATGACTACCAGAAAAGTTGCAATTTAAGCATGATCCTGTTTTTTTCCCTTGTTTTTAGGGTTTTAAATGCCACACTTTCAAATAAGAACACAGGCCAAGTTTCAACAAACATGAAAAAAATCTTTAACATAAAAAAGAGACCAATAAACAAAGAGAAAAAGGAACTCAGAGGGAGCTAAGACAATGTAGGAAGCAGAAGAAAACTTCAAAATAAAAGCAATATCCTTAACAGAAGATTATATGTTGCATCCACAAAATGGAAATATAAGAATATATATATGTGTATTGTGTGCATATATGCTTTTTATGTATACATACATATATTTATATAACACTTAGAGAACAAAACATAATTCTTGATCATAAACATATATTAAAAAATGATAGTGGAAAAATAACATTGGTAAAAAGTAGGAAGGTAATCAGAAATCTCTCAAAAAGACATCAAAAAGATAGAAAATTAAAAACAGAAGAGGATGTTGGATAATCAACATACAATGTCCAATATCTGATTAATAGAAGTTTCAGAAAGAGAGAAAAAAGAACACATAAGGGCTGAGCTTGGGAAGATAACAGAGTAGGAGGACCCTGAGGTCACCCTGTCTCACCTTGTCAACAAGATAACATCCACACCTAAGTCAAAAAACCAGAAAGAGATCCAAAGACTGGCAGAACAAATTCCACAACTAAATATAGAGAAGAAGCTGCAGCTGAAAAGTTAGGAAGGTCAGAAAGGTGGAGGGAGGCTGCCCACTGGAGGGAGGGAGCTGCATGTGTGGAGAGGGCAGAGAAATGGGCCCTTGCACAAGGGAGTTCACATGGAGAAGACTAATCCCTACAACATTTGGTTTCAAAAACCAGAGGGGCTAAATTCTGCAAGTTTATAAAACCAGTGGTACTTGGAGCCTGGAGCTTTAATAGTCTGCTAACTCAGTACTGGGCAAGCCAGGAGAGTGAGTGACAGGTCCACCATCACCCTTGAGACTGCAGTCTGCTAAGAAAGGCAACATGAAAATGGCAGTTTACAGAATGCCAGGGACAAACGGGAGACAGAATTATTCATACCGATTTTGGAACCTGTTGGAGGACTTCTCCGAAAATGAGGGAGCTGACATGTGCCATTTTCCTCCCCCATCCCCCAGCATAAACACAGAGCCACCAGCAGGAGGTGGACTGCACTGACACTTGCTACCTAACCCACTAGCAGTGAGCCATGCCCATGAGTTCTACTGAGGATTAGCCCACTCCAAGCCTATTAGTCTTAGCCCTGAGCTCAAGGAAAATTTTGTTAAAGCTATGCATGCACCCCGACCAGCTGCCATGGGCATAGCTGGCATCATGTGCTCCGCCCAGCTGTGCCCAGCCTCATGCCCCTGGCAGCTATGGCATGCAGCCCCCAACCACTGCAGGGCTTTGGGGGATCTGGCATAAGACTGGTGGCCCAGTGCAAATTTTGCTAATATTGCCACCCACTCCCAAGTTCCCAGAAGAAAAAGAGAGAAAACGGGGCAGAAAATTTATTTGAAGGAACAATAGCTGAAAACTTCCTTAATCTGGGGAAGGAAACATATCCAGTTCCAGGAGGCATAGAGAACCCGCAACAAAATCAATAAAAGCAGATCCACACCAAGACATGTTGTAGTTAAATGTGTAAAATATAGTGATAAAGAAAAAATTTTTAAAGCAAGATAAAAGAAGTGAATAACTTACAAGGGAGATTTTTCAGCAGAAACTTTCCAGGCCAGAAGGGAGTGGCATGATAAATTCAAAGTGCTGAATGAAAAAAATCTGCAGCCAAGAATACCCTATCCAGCAAGACTATCATTCAGAATAGAAGGAAAGATAAAGAGTTTCCCAGACAAACAAACACTGTAGAAGTTCATGACCACTAAAACCAGCTCTGCAAGAAATATTAAAAGGGACTTTTTGAGTAGAAAGGAGAGACCAAAAGTGACAGTATAGAGGAATGAAATACAAAAACAGTGAAAATGCATATTTCTTTAAAAAATCAGTCAAAGAACTCACACACAAAAAAGATATAAAATATAACAACATATACCTAAATGGGAGGAGGTGAAAAAGAATGCATTCAACCTTAAATGACCATCAACTCAATATAGATTGCTATATACAGAAGAGGTTATATACAAACCTAATTGGTAACCATACATTAAAAATGAATAATAAATATGCAAAGAATAAAGAGAAAGTAATTCAGATATATCACTAAAGAAAATCAGCAAACCCTAAAAGAAAGAGAGAAAGGATCACCGAAAATCTTCAGAAACAACCATAAAACAAGTAATAAAATGGTAATAAATACATATATATCAATAATTACTTTGAATGTAAATGGACTAAATGCTCCAACAAAAAACATAGGGTGACAGAATGGATAAAAACAAGCCCCATCTATATGCTGCCTATGAGAGACCCATTTTAAACCTAAAGACACTTGCAAATTGAAATGAGAGGATGAAGAAACATCTATCATGCAAATGGATGTCAAAAGAAAGCCAGAGTAGCAATTCTTATATGGAACAAAATAGACTTTAAAACAAAAACTGTAACAAGATACAAAGATGGACAGTATATAGTAATAAAAGGGACAACCAACAAGAAGATATAACAAATATAAATTTTTATGCACCCAGCACTGGGAAGCACCCAAATACATAAAACAGTTAATAACAATTAATAACAAACATAAAGGAACTAATCAAAAATAATACAATAATAGTAGGGGACTTTAACACCCCACTTACATCAATGGACAGATCATCTAAGCAGAATATCAACAAGAAAACAATAGCTTTGAATGACACACTGTAACAGATGGACTTAACAGATATATTCAGAATATTCCATCCTAAAATAGCAGAATACACATTCTTTTCAAATGCACACAGAACATTCTCCAGAATAGATCACATATTAGCCCACAAAACAAACCTCAACAAATTCATGCTAGTAAACAATGAATGGGTGAACCAGAAAATAAATGAAGAAATGAAAAAGTACACGGAAACAAATGAAAATGAAAACTCAATGGTCCAAAACCTCTGAGATGCAGCAAGGGCAGTTCTAAGAGGGAAGTTTATAGCAATACAGGCCTACCTCAAGAAGCAAGAAAAATTACAAATAAACAACCTAACCTTACACCTAAAGGAGTGAGAAAAAGAACAAACAAAACCTGAAACCAGCAGAAGGAAGGAAAACATAAAGATTAAGACAGAAATAAATGATACAGAAACTAAAAAAACAAAACAACAACAACAACAAACACAATAGAACAGATCAATGAAACCAGGAGCTTGTTCCTGGAAAAAAATCAATAAAATTGATAAACTTCTAGCCAGACTTACCAAGTAAAAAAAAGAAAAGACTCAAATAAATAAAATCAGAAGTAAGAGGAAAAATAACCCACACCACAGAAATACAAATAATCATAAGAGAATATTATAAAAACCATATGCCAACAAATTTGACAACCTAGAAGAAATGGATAAATTCCTAGAAACATATAAACTACCAAAACTGAAATAGGGAGAAATAGAAAATTTGAACAGACCAATAAGTAGCAAAGAAATTGAGTTAGTAATCAAAAAACTCCCAACAAACAAAAGTCCAAAACCAGATGGCTTCACAGGTGATTTCCACCAAACATTTATTTATTTTAATTTTTTTATTTTTTTAAAGATTTATTTATTTATTTGAGAGAGAGAGAGCAGGGGGTAGGGACAGAAGGAGAAGGAGAGAGAAACTCAAGCAGACTTTGTGCTTAGTAGGGAGCTGATGTGGGGCTCCATCTTAGGACTGTGAGATCACAACCTGAGCCAAGACCAAGAGTCAGATGCTTAACCAACCTTATTACTCTTTGGTGCCTCTCATCCAAACATTTAAAGAAGAGTTAGTACTTATTCTTCTCAAGCTATTCTAAAAAATAGAAAAGGAAGGAAAATTTCCAAATTCAGTCTATGAGGCCAGAATTACCCTGGTATCAAAACCAGATAAAAATGACACTATAAAAGAGAACTACAGGCCAATACCCCTGAGGAACATAGATGCAAAAATTCTCAACAAAATACTAACAAACCAAATTCAACAATACATTAAAAAAATCATTCACCACCATCAAGTGGGATTTATTCCTGGGTTGCAAGTGTGATTCAAAATTTTCAAATCAATCAATGTGATACATCACATCAATAAGAGAAAGGATAAGAACCACATAGTCATTTCAATAGATGCAGAAAAAGCATTTGACAAAGTACAACATCCATTCATGATAAAAACCCTCAACAAAGTAGATTTAAAGGGAACATACCTCATCATAATAAAGGCCATATATGAAAAACCCACAGCTAACATCATCCTTAGTGGGGAAAAACTAAGAGATTTTCCTCTATGGTCAGGAACAAAACAGGGATGTCCACTCTAATGATTGTTATTTAACATAGTACTGGAAGTCCTAACCAGAGCAATCAGACAACAGGAACAAATAAAAGGCATCCAAATTGGTAAGGAAGAAGTAAAGCTTTCATTATTGGCAGATGACATGATAGTATATATAGAAACCTGAAATATTCCACCAAAACACTACTAGAACTGATAAATGAATTCAGTAAATTTGCAGGGAAATGCAGGAGCAGAAAGAGAAATTAAAAAAAAAATCCCATTTGCAGTTGCATCAAAAATAATAAAATACCTATAACTAATAAACTTAACCATGCAAGTGAAAGACCTGTACTCTGAAAACTACAAAATATTGATGTAAGAAATTGAAGATGACACAAGGAAATTGGAAAGACTATCCATGTTTTTAGATTGGAAGAACAAATATTGTTAAAATGTCTATACTACAAAAAACAATCTACGTTAAATGCAATCCTTGTGAAAATACAAACAGCATTTTTCGTGGAACTAGAACAAAGAATCCTAAAATTTGTATGGAACCACAAAAGACCCCAAGTAACCAAAGCAATCTTGAAAAAGAGAAGCAAGCCTGGGGGCATCACAATTCCAGACTTCAAGTTATATTACACAAAGCTGTAGTAAACAAAACAGTATGGTACTGGCACAAAAATAGACACATAGGTCAATAGAAAAGAATAGAAAATGCAGAAATAAACCCACAATTATATGGCCAATTAATTTTCAACAAACAAGAAAGACTATCCTTTGGGAAAAAGACAGTCTCTTCAACAAATGGTGTTGGGAAAACTGGATAGTAACATGCCAAATGAATGAAACTGGATCATTTTCTTAAACCATACACAAAAATAAATTTAAAATGGCTGAAAGACCTAACTGTAAGACAGGAAACCATCAAAATCTTGGAAGAGAACACAGGCAGTAACTTCTTTGACGTTGGCTGTAGCAACTTTTTTCTAGATATGTCTCCTGAGGCAAGGGAAACAAAATAAACTATTGGATTTACACCCACTAAAAAGCATCTGCACAGTGAAGGAGACAATCAACAAAACTAAAAGGCAACCTACAGAATGGGAGAATATATTTGCAAATGGCATATCTGATAAAGGATTAGTATCCAAAATATATATATCAAACTTATACAACTCAACACTCAAAAACCAAATAATCCAATTAAAAAATGGGCAAAAGACATATCTATTACTCCAATGAAGATATACAGATAGGCAATAGGCACATGAAAAGATGTTCATCATCACTTACCATCAGGGAAATGAAAATCAAAACTACAATGAGGTATCACCTCACACCTGTCAGAATGGCTAAAATCAACAACACAAGAAACAACAGATATTGGCAAAGATGTGGAGAAGGAACCGTCGTGCACTGTTAGTGGGAATGCAAACTGGTACAGTCACTCTGGAAAAGAGTATGGAGGTTCATCAAAGTGAAAAATAGAACTACACCACAATCCAGCAATCACACTACTAGGTATTTATCCAAAGAATACAAAAACACTAATTCAAAGGGATACATATACACTGCCCTTTGTTTATAAGCATCACTTACAATAGCCAAGATATGGAAGCAGCCCATGTCTCTTGATTGATGAATGAATAAAGAAGATGCGGTACATATATACAATGGAATATTAATAGATGAGTGGACAAAGAAGATGTGGTACATATATACAATGGAATATTATTCAGCCATAAAAAGAATGAAAATCTTGGCCATTTGCAACAACATGGATGGAGCTAGAGAGTATAATGCTAGGTGAAGTAAGTCAGTCAGAGAAAGACACATACCAGATTATTTTACTTGTGTAGAATTTAAGAAACAAAACAAATGGGCTAAGAGAAAGAGAGAGAGACAGAGAGAAGAGAGAGAGAGGCAAATCAAGAAACAGACTTAACTATAGAGAACAAACAGATGGCTATCAGAGGGGAGGTGGGTGGGGGGATGGGTGAAATAGGTGATGGAGATTAAGGAGTGCACTTTTTGTGATGAGCACCGGCTGATGTATAGAAGTGTTGAATCACTATATTGTACACCTGAAACTAATATAACACTGTATGTTAACTAATTGGAATTAAAACAAAAGCTTAAAAAAGAAAATATGAGAAGGAAACCATCATGGTAAAAATGTAAGAAAATTTCTCAAAACTGAGGACATGAATTCCTAGAACCACACCAACACATACTAACTGAAATTTCAAAATACAAAAGAACCTAAAACTTTCATTGAGGGGAAAAAAATAAAACCAGATCATTTATGAAAGTTCAGGAATCAGAACTGATTTGGGTATCTCCATAGCAACACTGGAAGCTAGAAGCAATGCCCTCAAATTTCTGAGGTAAAATTATTCACAACTGGAATTTCATATTCATCTGAACTATTACTGAATTGTGAGAGTGGAATAAGAACATTTTCAAAGGGGGCACTTTTCAAACTTGTACATTACCTATACCTTTCTCGGGAATTAATTGTGGATGTGGTCTACCAATATGAAGGGGTGGAAGGAAGGAGGGACGGAAGGAAGGAACGAAGGAAGGAAGGAAGGAAGGAAGGAAGGGAAGAAACACAAGATCCAGGAAAGAAGGAACTCAACACAAGAGGGAGGTGAAGAAAATTCTTGGGAATATGATGAAGAGATTTATCCAGATGGCATCGGTGAAGTATTTCTAAGAGTGATCTGTCTGGATAGAAGTAAGAAGATGGAGGGCATCAAGATATTAAACAAAACAAAACAAAACCCAAACAAACAAGATGAAACTAGTAAGATTGATTGATGTGTTTGATTATATCAAGAAGATATTCATAATCATAGTGGACATTTGGGAGACTTAATTTGTGATAGGTACATGGAGACAATATGAATAAGAAAACAGGACAAGAATTAACTTCAAAAAGAGATGACCCTTTGTTACAAGGAGAAAAATATGATGATGGTTTACTGCATGACTTCATGAATAATATTTATATTATTATAACATAACAGTAAATATTGATTTAACAATACTGTTTAACTGGTATAAGGTGAGGACAGGAAACTACTGTGCATAAGATAGATAAGTCCTCATATTTCAGACCTGGAACTTGTAGATAAGGTCTAAAATCGAAAATATCAAGAAATAGCAATGTAAGCTTTACTTTGAGAAACAAAGTTAGATGCTAACAGCCACACCTACAATAATTAAAAGTGGCTGCATGTGGGAGAGTGAGACGCTGTGTTTCCTTTGAAGCTTGGAGGTATTAGTTGACATTTTAGATTATGTAAAAATAAATTTAAAGATGAAAACTTTTCACTTATTAAGTTCTTCTAAACATCTTTCATAGGCTCTGAGGAAAGGAAGCCTAGGTTTTCATACACTTCCACACTTAGGAGTGGTGAGTGGGGTTGTTATTTAATGTAACTGCTCTGCTTTCTTCTTCTGAGATGCAGATAAAAACAGTATGTACCTCACAGCATCGTTATGTATATGAGATAAAATTAGTTAATGCATGGAAAGCACTTAGTGCATGGAACAAAGGAAGCAGCTAATACATGCTGGCTACCGTTATCCCAGCAGTAGTGCCAAGATGTTCTACTCAGCACAGCTTTATATTGTATTAATCCATGCTGGAGGAATTAGGTCTCATTTCTCTCTCTCTCTCTTTTTTTTTTTTTTTGCTAAATTTTATGAGGTGTTTTTTTCCTTCTAAATAAATTTATGAATCATTTTACCTTCTCCACAAGAAGTATATTTTATCTCTGAAATTAGTCTTTTGTCTATGCACAGAAACTATGCCTTTCTTTCTCAAAGTCTGCACACTTCTTATTCAGTTCATTCCTACGTATCATGAGTGTGTCTGTACATCTTCATCTCTCCTTCTCTCCTACTCTTATTCTTGCTCTAGGTCTTGTTCTATTTTATGCACTATTGCACATGAGATCTTCCTTCCTTACATTTTTGTTATATCTCTTTGTATATGGAAGCAATTTTGATTTTTGGAATCTTATTTTTTAGCTTGTCACTTTTCTAAATTTTTTTTTTACTTTTAGTATTTCAGTTGATATTCTAGTGCTTTCCTATTATACAATTATAGTATCTGCAAATTATATTTTCTCTCCCTTTCCAACATATGAGATTAACTTATTTTTTCTTTTTCTTGCTTTGTTTTTTGTTTTTATTTTATAATATATATATATTTATATTATATGAGAGTTGATCTTTTGTTTTAATTATTATTAATTTGATCTTGTTTTGTGCTTTCCCGTTGTCTCCTTTACTTTGTCTTTTCACTTATGGTATGTTTTCTTTGTTTTTAGTCTTCCAATGTTTTAGTTAGATATATATCCCATTTTTATTCAAGTAGTAATAATAATAGCATTTTAGCTCTATTACTATTATTATAATAGTCATTTATTAAAAACTTGCATGCACCTGGCAATGTGTTTAGCACTTTACAGTTTTCTATAATGCCAATATTACTACTAACAACATCAACAAAATGATAACAATTGTTATCAATATGTGCTAGACATGTTTTAAACACTTTACATGCATTAATTTCTTTTATTTTGACAGCACTCTGAAATAGTTGCTATTATTATTCTGGCAAAATCCTAGGAGGCATATACAATTACCTCCATTTTAGAAATGAGAAAATGAGATTTTCGGGTATGACACCAGCACCTAATAATCTGTGGTCTGTCATACTTACTTTTAAGGTCTTCAAAAACATTTTTCTGGTTTTACGTTATTTCTGAATCCTATCACTGCTCTTCCTCCTCCTCCATATTTTGCATCTGTGGTCACTTTTCTTATCTTCTTTCCCCTCTATTACAGGCAGTTCCACTCTGCATTTCTTTCTCTTTTCTGTCTTCAAAGACCAGTAGTAAAACATCTATTAGAAAGGAAGACAAAAAGAAAAAAGAAAAAAGAAAAGGAAAAGTTAGGAAAGAAATCCTTTACAAGACGAGGATTTCAGGTTATTTTCAATAACAATCTTCTTTCTTATTCCAAGATCAGACCTCCTTACTCCTGCAAGGGCCCTGGAGGCAGGCAGCAGGGACAGCACATATTCAGTATCTGGGGTGTGATGGTTCCTGTGAGGGTGGCTCCTCCTGGGTTCAGGTGCCTGAGAGCAGCCACAGATGGTCCAGGCCATTACTCACTACCCTAAGGCAGCACAGCCAGTCCCCCATTGTTCAGGATATAACAAAGTACTTAGATCAAGCCAGTGACAAAGGCATTCTCTCTGAGCACTAATTAGCCTCTGAGTAATTTCTAATCTAACTCCAATTTCAACCATATGTATATACAGATGCAGTTTGCTTTCACTTCTTGTCTTTTTTCCCCGTCATTCTTGGATCCTCTTGCCACGCCCCTCCCCCATTCCTGAATCTTTTTAATTATATTCATCAATTTCCTTCCCTGAGATATTTTAACATTTCACTTGGGACTTGAAGGTTGACAAGTTTTGGGATCCTACATATTCTCCCATACAAGTGTCTGGGGCTCCTAGGAACTGATCACTGAAGTTAGTATAAGTTAAACTCAGAATTCTTTTCTTTCCAGAATGACAACATACAAGTACAGATGCAACTAAGGCAGGGGTTGTGGCCACCTGCTGATGCTGTGACATTATTATTATTAATTTCTTATATTTTTCTTTATTTTATTTTTTAAATGTTTTCCCTAAGTTACCTATAAAAAGACCATTTTGTTACTTTGCATATATGTATTTTTTAAATCAGTCAAAGCACACCCTAGGTTCTCAGAGAGGCCTTTCCCTGCATTTGCTCTTATTCTTTCCATATCAGAAGCTTTGTTGGGTCACAGATTTCTTCAGATGACTGCATTTATCTTTCTATTTGATATTAGCTATGACTGATTTGCAGCAGCTTTACTTTGGGAACTTGTGATTCTTCTTTTTCTCCATTCATGGGTTGACTCCCTTTTTTTTTTTTTTTTTCCATTGTCAAGAATCTGTTTCTCAAACTGCATGGCACATACTAACCACATCCTCCATTCTCTTCCCAATTGACATGACTTCCAAGAAGACAGTGGCATTCTTCTGTAGGTTCTTGCTTCCACATCCACTGTTAATTTATCTTAATTAAGGCCAGTGTGGTCATTAACTCTGCTGGGAAACTGCATGACACCATGGAAAGCGATGGCTTTGGAGTTAGGTAAGCCAAGGTTAAAATCTTGGCTCTATGTCTTACTAGCTATGTGGCTCTGAGAAATTACTTAGCCTACCTAAGCCTCAACCTCCTGATATTTACAAATGGAGAGAATCACACCTACTTTGTAACATTACTGTGAGCATTTAGAGTCCACTATATAAATCACCTGGCATATGATAGAATGAAAATAACTTTTATTTGGCATCAGTCGGATGTAAGATTCACATCTTAATTTCTCCACTTCCTAGGAATTTTTAAAAAGGAAGTTCACTTAATCACTTTTTGGACCTCTATTTCCTTATTTGTAAAATGAGAACAAAGTTCCCAATCTTTTAGGTTCTAGGAAGACCATAGGATCTGACAGAATATAAGACAGTTGCACATACTCTCAACAAATGTTCTTTCTTTTCTACATTCTGGACAAAGTCACACTCTGTTGGATATGTCTGAACCTTACATGAAGTATTTTTTGTGTGTTTTTTACAGAACGAAACTCCCGTAAGTATTACATTAGTTTGAAGACCTTACTTTGGTTCAATAGACTGCTTGTTTTGATATCTTGGGAAGGCAGCATCCATTTTCTCTTTCTGATCAACAGAAATATGTTTTCATGAAAATATTACTTTTGATTTTCTCTCTTAACAAGTGTGTACATCTTTTACCCCTGGGGCACCACTTGAATAAAAAGAAGGAAAGACACGAGAAAGAAAAAAACCCACAATTCACTGAAGTGGTATTTTCAGACAGTATCAAAAAGAAAAGAGGTGTAGAATATCCCATTTGAGCGTCTTGATGAACTCATTTTTTGCAGTTAACTGGAAGAAACATTTTTATCCTCATCCATTTTTTCAAGGATTTGGAAAAATGCTAAATAAGAGGGAACAAATAAAGTAGGAAAAATAGTACTCTCACCAGAATGCAGAGACTCTTTGCTTCTCACAGGACTCTGAAAAAGACATGCCCTTAAAATGTAGATTGTTTCACATCCTTTGTAATCCCAAAGGAATAGCTCCATCTCTGATGAACTGGAGGGTGTAAGCTTTGAAATCTGACATGCCCTGATTTTAATCCAAGCTCTGTCACTTATCATTGGCAATGCATTTAACCTGGCAAAGTTTCATTTCCTTAGATGGTAAAGAAAAATGGGCAGCCTAGTTCTTGCCTCATATTGTTTTTAATAGGAACAAATAACATAATTGATGCATGCTAAAGCAATTAGCACAATGCCTTGTATAGAATAGGTAATAAATGCTAGTGGCCCTTATCTTTTTCCTGTAGGTCTATCCAATAGTGTGAACTTGATAATCATAGATGATCAATACAAGTAAATAGTGGGACCTGTTGGAAGAATGTATCAGTGGAATTTATCTCATTATCATTAGTATAAATCAATTTTAAGAAGCATCTGCTCTTGAGAGAAGCAGAAATAACTGAATTGTTTTTATACTTGGTATGACTTGATTTTAATTTTGATGAGCAACATAAGGATCCCATCTGTATTATGATGATTAATTACATTATTTTTGATAAATATAAATGCTACCATTTGTTGACTTAGTATGAACCAGGTGCCTGCCTCTTAAGGAAGGTAATATATATCTTACAGGTAAGGAAAAGAATTGAGAATGGAGAGATTTCCTCAAGTTTACACAAGTAATGAGTAGAAGAGTCAGGATTTGAACTTGGGTTCTCCCTTTCCACATTTGATATTTTGTACCATTTGGTGACAGAATAGACCATTGTTACAAATATGCACATTATTTGGTTCATAATGTAACTAAATCTATGATAAAATTTTTTAAAAAAATTCTTACTTTCATATGTTCTCTGGAAAAGCATAAACAATCTGGAGGTATGATAATTTCATTTTTGACCATTTTTGGTGTCTAACTCTATTTTATTGAGTTTATTGATCAGTGACTAAGATGTCCTACCATTGGATATATATCATCTTACTAGCAAATGAGAGCAGCCTATGGCTGGTGTGGCAATACTTCATCTTTACTGACAAGTCAGGGAAGTAAGAGATAATTTTTTTTTCTTTTAGAGTTTTGACACTTTCGGGAGAAAGTGAACTAACATCCAAAATGTAGTTACAATGTGACAGGAATTTTAGGTAGGGGCTTTAAATGCATTCACTCATATGATGATCACAACAAACAAAATGAGCCAGACAATTATTATCTCTATTTTACGGTTAAAAATGAAGGCTTTGAAAAATATAGCTAGGTTTTGAGGACTAGAAAATGTACTTACATGGAGAAGCTCATTCCATGATGATGCTTATAAATGAAATATTAGAGTTCTTTCCCTTAATTTTCTACTTACCTCGACAAGGAAAGCATTCATCACTTTTCCCAATGGTGCCTTGGCTTATCCCAGGGTCAGGCTATCTTTCAACTGATTGATGTACCATTTGAGAAGCATACATGACTGGACCATTTTCAGCAGACCCCTCAGTCTGCAAGCTCAGAGGGGTGGGGTGTAAGGAGGACACATGGATGAAGATAATGTAAAATGATGTGATGTTGTGGAAATTTAGATTTGGAAATGATTTTTAATCAAGTTCAGTCAGGGGAGCCTCTCTCCAGGTGTAACCAAGATGTAATCAATAACTGACATTTCTAGCCCTTTGTCTCCTGTGTGATTTTATTGAACACAAGTTTAATTGACCTGAAAAAGAAACTTACTTGTTTGGAAAGTTGTGTGCACTGCCAGCAAAATAAACTTTCCTCAGTTCTTGCCATGTATGGGGTTTTGTTGGACTGTTTCACATGGTAAACCATACAAACAAAAAAGAGTAGAAAGTTGTCAGGTCACTAGGCTGCAAATGCTTGAAAAATAACAATCTATGAAGTCACTTTGACAATGAGAGAAACTGTAAAATGTGGTAAGGATTTCCTTTCATCGGGCTTTCTCATTCCAGAAATTGAACTGGATTGGTTACCATGGAAGAACTCCATTGCAGCCATGCCCAAGAGGGACAAAGTGACACAAAGGTGTCAGACTTATATACAGTTTAACTCCCTTGACATTGTATAATCCATGAGTCCTACATTGTTAGAATGGTGCAAAGATTTCTGGATCTAAGCAACTCAAGAGAATTTAAGTTATGTTTTCCCATTGATCAAATTTTCCCTTGCACACCGAACATCTTGGTGGCCTGAAGTCTTTTGTGAGCTTCCCATTTCTTATATGTACAATGAGAGGGTTGAGCTAGATTGTCTACAAAGTCCTTCCCAACTGTAATGCCAAATACTTGCACTTCCACCAATATCCTAGGAATAAGGCAGCCTTTACAGAATATTCCAGGCTCAGAGAGCTGCTTTAGAAGGCAGTGATTTTATAGAAACACCTTGAGGTAGGAGACCTGCACTTGAGTCTCACTGGCCACATCCTTGCCCTGTGGACTTTGGTAAGGCATTTCACATCCTTACACCTGAATTACTCCAGCTATAATATGAGGACAATAATAACCTACCACACAGAAATTTATTAGATTGTGTATATGGAAATACTTTTTACACCATAAATCCTGTACACATTGAAATATTTTGACTGTCATCTAGTACAGCCCATTCATTTATTTTTCCCCAACAAAGAGCTTTTAAAATTCATATTTAAAAAATAAATGTAGGGGCACCTGGGTGGCCTGGTTGGTTGGGCATCCAACTCTTGATTTTGCCTTGGGTCATGGTCTCAAGGTTATGGATCGAGCCCTGCATTGGGCTTTGAGCTCAGCATGGAGTCCGCTTGGGATTCTCTCTCTCCCTCTGCCCTTCCTCCCCTCAAAATAAATTAATAAAATCTTTGAAATAGAATAAATGTAGTTTCTGTTTTTATCAAAGTTATGCATGCTTATAGTTTAAAGGGTCAATTACCTCTACAGAGCTCATTATGTTACAGGTAGTTCCATTCCTCCTCTCCCCACAATCACTGGTGTCTGTTCCCCAGAGGCAATCATTTTCAACTCTAAGTTTTTTTGTTTTTTTGTTTTTTTTTTTAAGTATTAAACTTCTGTGCATCTAAATAATCTGCATATAGTGCCATCTCTTGATTCTTCAGTTCTAGGCACTATATTGACCAACCTAGGCACTATATTGACCAAGTTATGGAACATGAGAATTTAGCCAATTTACATCCCCATCACTATACTACCAGCAAACACATGCACAGTATTCATTTTTCCATTCTCCCAACATAAATATATCATAATATTACTTTGGCTAGATCTATTGTCAGTGTTTAAATTAACCTGAGTACATAAATGCTAGTCACAGTTGAGCCACATAGAGTACTATCCTTTTCTTCCTTTCTTGCATAAGTATTTATTTTTCCCAGCTGGTATTCTTTATCTGCTACATCTTCTATGGTCTTGTTAATTCAGCCTCCAGCTCTCTCTCAATATGTCTCAATGCATTAAATATTTTTACCATTTTTTTTTCCTTTTTGGAGACATCACTGAAGGAGCCTTTTGATCTTTCAGTCTGGGCTTGTTGGTTGCTAAGCCTACGGCCTATACCATCCTGGGATTACTCTTTGTCATCACTCTGGGGATTTCTTTTACTTTTCTGATATCGAATTCCATTACTTGGACCCCATGTTTACATCTTTATTGGTTTATTCCCTTGTTTTTTAAAATGGAGTACCTTCTCCAGTAGTTCCTACAAATATGTGTATTTTGAGAATTTACGTCCAAAAACATATTTAGTTTACCCTTAGAATAACTTAATAGTATCACTAGGTTTAGAAGTTAAGTTGAAAATAATTTTTCCTTATAATTTTGATGGCATCACTCCAGTATAACTGTTAAAATGTCTGGGGCTGTTCTGATCCTTTGTATACTCAAACATTTTTCTTTTAAAAAACTTGTAAGATCTCTTTCACTGGTGTTCTGAAATCTCATGGTGATGTGCTGGGGTCTATTTTCATTTATTGTGCTGGTGCTGGGCCTTAGACTAGATGGTCTTTATGTTCTTCTCCAGTCCTGAGATTCAGTGAGCCTCTTCTTAGCTGTTTTTAACTAAGCACTTTAATGTTCCTCTTCTGTGACACTACAGACACACTTCTATAATAGCTCTTATCACAGTTTCATAGTGAGTTGTCTATATCCATAGCATATGGCATAATGTGTCTCATGATGGAAACTCATCTGACTTTTGCTGTATAAATGAAAACAAAAATTACTTGTGATCTTCTGGCAACATGGACATAGAAACATGTGTAATATGGATATGAAAAATTAATAATAGCTAGAGTGGTATTGGTTTTCTGAAAAAATTACCTCTGCTTGAGATTTTACCATTTGCTATAAATTTTGTAACTTTTTGCAATAAGTGACTTAGTTATCAACCTGGATAATTCTAGACTGCTATCTGCAACTACTTGAAACTTGAAAGGAGAGAAATAAAAATAGTTTAAGGTTGTTGAGGTTTCCAAAGACCTTTAAACACCCATTGTTGGTTATAGTCAGCATGTTTATAATCAAGGAAAAGGAAGTGTTCTGGAGACAGGCCCCCCTTTAACTTTTGTGAGTCCCAAGACAAGAATATACATGGTGGCCCACATGCGTGTGTTTAAATATTTAGAATTCATAATTCAAGCTTTAAAAATGTTAAATAAAATAAGTTCTAGCCTCATACCTTAACAAATATACTTTCATCAAGACCTGGAAGGCCAAATTGCATTTAAATTCTGGGATTCCTTGACAGCCTAGGAGGAGCCAGTTCTCAGCCCTCAGCTTGTCTCTCTTATCTTTTTACTTTCAATGGATCTGTCAGATCTTTGAGACACTCAGCTGGCATGCACGTAGACACACTGACACTACAGTCACACAAACAAGTTCCATTCACATGCTTTACAAACAGTCTCCCTTGGTCAACATTTGGGAAAACAGTAAGCACACTGGTGACCCAGTCAACACTTGGGAGGTCAGTCTTGGACCAGAGGCCCATGCAAACTATGAAAGTGGTCTAGGAGCCAACTGGGAAAGGAAACCAAGGTCCTATGGAGAGAAGTCTAGAGGGCAGGCATGGCTTCCAGGTGGGCATGTCCTCTTGGCTCCATGGAGCCTCCATAGGGGGAGGGTCAGAATGGGACCCTCTAGGTGCAGGGTCAAGGGCAGTCTCCTTCTGACTGGGGCTGAAGGTAGACTCCCAGAGAATGAGGAACCTGGCTATGATCATTTGGTCAATTGATGGCAAACCTGAGAATGAAACAGGTTATTCTGGTCTATTCCTTTGACCTCTAACTACCTCTTCCAACTCCATAATCAATTCCATTAGCCAAACAGGAAGGAATTGAGTAAGTTCAGTCCTTTTACTTTTACTTTACATAAAAAAAGCCAAAACAATGGAACATGAAATTTCTTGATAGCTTATACTAGTCCAGCCTAGATCATAAATCAGAATTTAAATGTCTTGTGGTTCGAGGTAAGGCCTAAGCTGATGTTATCCTCCCCTTTTATGAAGCCTTAGAGGCACATAAACCCAGATTTAGACTTGGTGGTTTGGATATTAAAAACTGGTTCCTTTCCCTGGGTTTTATGTAACCACTTCAAATTCCAGTAGAAAAGAAATAAGGGCCATGGTAGGAAAGCTCAGAGTACAAAGAATGCCCACCATGGGCTCCAGGGAAGACCCTCAATGAGAATTTGGTAACTCAAAATATCTTTGCTCCAGATGGACTGCCTGATGAATCTGGAAGAAGCTAAATTTTGAATTTCAAAGATTTTGTAAACAGTTGGGGTGCCCAGTGGCTCAGTCTGTTTAGTGTTTGCCTTTGGCTCAGGTCCTGGGGTCCTGGGGAGTCTGCTTCTTCCTCTCCCTCTGCCCCTCCCTTTGCACGCTCTCTCAAATAAATAAAATAAAATAAATAAATAAATCTTTAAATAAATAAATAAAAATAATAAAATAAATAAATAAATAATCCTTAAAAATTTTTGTAAACAGTTGATGTCTTTTTTTTAAAAGACTTATTTGTTTTATTTGAGAGAGAGAGAACATGAGCAGGAGGGGCAGAGGGAGAGGGAGAGAGAATCTCAAGGAGACTCCCCGGTGAGCGCGGAGTTCCATGCTTGGGGCTTGGTGCTGGGCTTTATCTTATGACTCTGAGATCATGACCTGAGCTGAAACCAAGAGTCAGATGCTTAACTGACTGTGCCACCCAGGTGCCCTGAAATAGTTGATGCCTTGAAAAGAATTTAGGATCCTTCCCCCTGCCTCAATCCCCTCAAACTGCTCCAGTATTTTATTTTTATTTAATTTTTTTATTTTTTTAAAGATTTTATTTATTTATTTGACACAGAGAGAGAAAGCACAAGTAGGCAGAGATGCAGGCAGAGAGAGAGGGAGAATCAGGTTCTCCACTGAGCAGGGAGCCAGACGTGGGGCTCGATCCCAGGACCCAGGGATCATGACCTGAGCTGAAGGCAGCTGCTTAACTGACTGAGGTACCCAGGCACCTCTGCTCCAGTATTTTAAAAGCACTTCTTATTTCTTTCATTTCTTCTACTTTTTCTGCGAAGCTCTAGAAACACAAGGGGAAGACAAACCAAAATAGGCAAGCCTTGGGGGTAATTTTCAAATAGGAATTGCCTTTTCAGTGCATAGTATTTAGTTGTTGCTCAGTAAATATTAGTCTTCCTCTACCTACCTCCACTCTAGTTCCTTTTTAAAAAAAAAAAGATTTTAGGGAGCCTGGGTAGCTCAGTTGATTAAGCAACTGCCTTCAGCTCAGGTCATGATCCTGGAGTCCCAGGATCTAGTCCCACATCGGGCTCCCTGCTCAGGGGGAGTCTTCTTTCCCTCTGACCCTCTCTCTTCTCATGCTCTCTCTCACTCTCTGTCTCTCAAATAAATAAAATCTTTTAAAGATTTTAAAGAAAAATCTTTTAAAGAAAAAATTTTATTTATTTGAGAGAGAGAGAGATCATGATGGGGGAGGGGGTAGAGGGAGAAGCAGACTCCCCATTGAGCAGGGAGCCTGACATGGGACTCAATCCCAGGACCCTGAGATCATGACCTGAGCCAAAGGCAGACACTTAACTGACTGAGCCACCCAGGCACCCCCTCCACTCTAGTTCCACCCTCAAATATTATATGTCAAGATAGCTGAAAAATCAATTGCTAATAGTTTAGCACAGGGTGAGATGTTGGGTCCATGAAGTTCTATGTGTAGGGTGAGCAAAGGGACAGTTTATGAGCAACTATATGCCAGCAAATTAGATAATCTGGAAGTAATGGATGCATTCCTAGAGATGTATCAACTACCAAAACTGAACCAGGAAGAAATAGAAAACCTGAACAGACCTATAACCACTAAGGAAATTGAAGCAGTCATCAAAAATCTCCCAACAAACAAAAGCCCAGGGCCAGATGGCTTCCCAGGGGAATTCTACCAAACATTTAAAGAAGAATTAATACCTATTCTTCTGAAACTTCCAAAAAATAGAAATGGAAGGAAAACTTCCAAACTCATTTTATGAGGCCACCATTACCTTGATCCCCAAACCAGAGAAAGACCCCATCAAGAAGGAGAATTACAGACCAATATCCTTGATGAACATGGATGCAAAAATTCTCACCAAAATACTAGCCAATAGGATCCAACAGTACATTTTTAAAAGGATTATTCACCACGACCAAGTGGGATTTATCCCTGGGCTGCAAGGTTGGTTCAACATCCGCAAATCAATCAATGTGATACAATACATTAATGAAAGAAAGAACAAGAACCATATGATCCTCTCAATAGATGCAGAAAAATCATTTGACAAAGTACAGCATCCTTTCTTGATCAAAAACTCTTCAGAGTATAGGGATAGAGGATACATACCTCAATATCATAAAAGCCATCTATGAAAAACCCACAGTGAATATCATTCTCAATGGGGAAAAACTGAGAGCTTTCCCCCTAAGGTCAGGAACACGCAAGGATGTCCACTATCACCACTGCTATTCAACATAGTATTAGAAGTCCTAGCCACAGCAATCAGACAACAAAAAGAAATCAAAAGCATCCAAATCAGCAAAGAAGAAGTCAAACTCTCACTCTTTGCAGATGATATGATACTTTATGTGGAAAACCCAAAAGACGCCACCCCAAAACTGCTAGAACTCATACAGGAATTCAGTAAAGTGGCAGGATATAAAAATCAATGCACAGAAATCAGTGGCATTCCTATACACCAACAACAAGACAGAAGAAAGAGAAATTAAGGAGTCGATCCCATTTACAATTGCACCCAAAACCATAAGATACCTAGGAATAAATCTAACCAAAGAGGCAAAGAATCTGTACTCAGAAAACTATAAAATACTCATGAAAGGAATTGAGGAAGACACAAAGAAATGGAAAAACGTTCCATGCTCATGGATTGGAAGAACAAATATTGTGAAGATGTCAATGCTACCTAGAGTAATCTACACATTCAATGCAATCCCCATCAAAATACCATCCACTTTTTTCAAAGAAATGGAACAAATAATCCTAAAATTTGCATGGAACCAGAAAAGACCCGGAATAGCCAGAGGAATGTTGAAAAAGAAAAGCAAAGCTGGCAGCATCACAATTCCAGACTTCAAGCTCTATTACAAAGCTGTCATCATCAAGACAGTATGGTACTGGCACAAAAACAGACACAAAGATCAATGGAACAGAATAAAGAGCCCAGAAATGGATCCCCAACTCTATGGTCAACTAATCTTCGACAAAGCAGGAAAGAATGTCCAATGGAAAAAAGACAGTCTCTTCAACAGTGCTGGGAAAAGTGGCCAGCCACATGCAGAAGAATGAAACTGGACCATTTCCTTACACCACACACAAAAATAGACTCAAAATGGATGAAAAACCTAAATGTGAGACAGGAGTCCATCAAAATCCTAAAGGAGAACACAGGCAGCAACGTCTTCAACCTCAGCTGCAGCAACTTCTTCCTAGAAACATCGCCAAAGGCAAGGGAAGAAGGGCAAAAATGAACTATTGGGACTTCATCAAGATAAAAATCTTTTGCACAGCAAAAGAAACAGTCCACAAAACCAAAAGACAACCGACAGAATGGGAGAAGATATTTGCAAATGACATATCAGATAAAGGGCTAGTATCCAAAATCTATAAAGAACTTCTTAAACTCAACACCCAAAGAACAAATGATCCAATCAAGAAATGGGCAGAAGACATGAACAGACATTTTTCCAAAGAAGACATCCAAACGGCCAACAGACACATGAAAAAGTGCTCAACATCGCTTGGCATCAGGGAAATACAAATCAAAACCTCAATGAGATATCACCTCACACCAGTCAGAATGGCTAAAATTAACAAGTCAGGAAATGACAGATGTTGGCGGGGATGCGGAGAAAGGGGAACCCTCCTACACTGTTGGTGGGAATGCAAACTGGTGCAGCCACTCTGGAAAATGGTATGGAGGTTCCTCAAAAAGTTGAAAATAGAACTACCATACAATCCAGCAATTGCACTACTGGGTATTTACCCCAAAGATACAAATGTAGGGATCCGAAGGGGTACGTGCACCCCGATGTTTATAGCAGCAATGTCCACAATAGCCAAACTGTGGAAAGAGCCAAGATGTCCATCGACAGATGAATGGATAAAGAAGATGTGGTATATATATATATATATACAGTGGTATATTATGCAGCCATCAAAAGGAATGAAATCTTGCCATTTGCAACGACATGGATGGACCTGGAGGGTATTATGCTGAGTGAAATAAGTCAATCAGAGAAAGACATGTATCATATGACCTCACTGATATGAGGAATTTTTAATCTCAGGAAATAAACTGAGGATTGCTGGAGTGGTGGGGGTTGGGAGGGATGGGGTGCCTGGGTGATAGACATGGGGGAGGGTATGTGCTATGATGAGCACTGTGAATTGTGTAAGACTGTTGAATCACAGACCTGTACCTCTGAAACAAATAATACAATGTATGTTAAAAAAAAAAAAAAAGTATCAGGAGGGGAAGAATGAAGGGGGGAAATCGGAGGGGGAGACGAACCATGAGAGACTATGGACTCTGAAAAACAAACTGAGGGTTCTAGAGAGGAGGGGGGTGGGGGATGGGTTAGCCTGGTGATGGGTATTAAGGAGGGCACTTCTGCATGGAGCACTGGGTGTTATACGCAAACAATAAATCATGGAACACTACATCAAAAATTAATGATGTAATGTATGGTGATTAACATAACATAATAAAAAAATCTAGGAAATAAAAAGAAATTAAGGTGAGCTATTGTAAGGGTAGTTAGTGTTTACATCTTATAACACTGATGAACCAACTTGTCCCAGTGGCTGGATACAAGAATCACAGAATGAAGCTAAAAATGACCTTCAGTGGGTTATAAACTTCCTTCAAATCGTAAGTTTTGCCTGTAAAAATCATGTGAATTTTGCATTCCACTCCACATTATTTCTCTGCTTCCTTAAAATGGAAAAATATTTAAAACTATTTTCTGTTAAGTAAAATTTGTATATTATTTTTGTTAAAAAAAAAGCAAATACAAGAGAGCATATACACTGCTATTGGCTTGGCTCTTTGGTGCACTTTCCTTAAGAAACCAAGTACTTGCTTCAGTAGTGCTCCTTTGCTCAGTACTTTTTAGGAATTACTTCTTTTTGGGAGATACCTCAAAAACTAGTTTTTATTGCTACTTCTAAGCAACTAAATTTTTTTGAAAGAAGAAAAATAAACACTGTTAAGGTGCTTCAGAAAAGGAATTTAAAAATATATATCCACACCAAGCATGACATTACTTAGCATGACGTTTTATCCTTTTCACAAAATTTGGCTCTCTAGGCCTTTTTCAATTTGAAAAAAAAAGTCTGTTCACCAGGATGTAAACTGTGCAGCCACAAATAAAAACAGAAAGAAGAATATTCAGAGTTCTGCTTCTGGTTAGTATGCAGAAACATGTGAAAGACCTTCATTCTTGCCAAAAGAGTAAGAAATCACCAGTTAAAACAAAAATCATAGTTTTACTTATTATCATTAAAGAGCTGTGAACACAAAGAAAAAGAAAAATATTGTAGACTGATTAAAGAAGTAAGACCCAACTATAAATTGTTTACATAAGAGGCATTTTAAATATAAGGACACAGTTTGATGGGGCACCTGGGTGGCTCAGTCGGTTAATCATCTGCTTTTGGCTCAGGTTATGATCCCAGGGTCCTGGGACCAAGCCCCATGTCAGGCTCCCTACTCAGTGGGGAGTCTGTTTCTCCCTCTCCCTCTGGTCCTCCACCCGCTTGTGCATTCTCTCTCTCTCAAATAAATAAAATCTTAAAATTGATTAATTAATTAATTAATTTAAAAAGACAGGTTGAAAGTTAAGGCTGAGAAAAGATATACCATGTAAATACTAAGATTAAGAAAGTTGGTTTGGCTATATGAATATCATGAAGTAGATTTAAAGAAAGGAGTATTACCAGCGATAAAGGGGATAATTTTATAAAAAGAAAAGACATAATCCTGGTACAACTATGTGGGTATACTAAAACCCATTTAATTGTATACTTTAAATGTGAGAATTACATGATAGATAAATGATTTCTCAATAAAGTCATTAAAGAGAGAAGAAGAAAGGTGACCTGGAAGGTTATTGAAATGATTTTCATTGAGTAATACACTATATCACACTCCTGCTGGTTTCAGCCATTTTTTCTGCTTTAGTCACAGAATGTGTTGAATTAAATTAGTAAAAAGCTCATATATAGTCAAAAGTTCATCTTTATTATGTCAAGATATTTTGTTTTATAGGAAAAACTGTATCATTTTTGCCTTCTTAGTATTTTCTGGGATCCTGCATTAAGATTTTTTAAAAAGGTTTTGCCTTTTTAAAAATCTGTGTTATGGTTTCATTAACACCTAGGAGATTATGAAAATAAATCATTTTAATCACTAAAAAAAAATTAATCTTTAGAGACATTGGTCTTCAAGAGATGACCATGCTGATGTTACGTGTTTATTCTGTCATTCATTTTTTTCATTCATCTCTTTATCTGTTATACTATGATTGGTATTTACAATAGCTTTGTTCATATAATAGCATGTTCATCTTTATGTTTTAAAAG
This sequence comes from Halichoerus grypus, assembly GCF_964656455.1. Classification (NCBI taxonomy): domain Eukaryota; kingdom Metazoa; phylum Chordata; class Mammalia; order Carnivora; family Phocidae; genus Halichoerus; species Halichoerus grypus. Next base: position 157,511,644 of record NC_135714.1, on the reverse strand, counting down.
TAACAAAACATGTTCACCTTTATACTGCCATGTTATTATCTCAATTAATTTTTAAAATTCTTACCATAGAAGAAAGAGACATAACATTTCTAGTATGTATACACTTAATAACAACGTTTCAAAACATATAAAACAAAAATTGACAGAACCAAAGGAAAAAATAGACAATTTTAACAATTATTAAATATAAACATATAAGATAGTTAAATATTTTAATAGCCCTCTTTCAGTAATTGCCAGAACAAGTGGGAAAAAAAAAATCAGTGTGGGTATGGGAAATTTGAACATTATCAGTCATCTTGACCTAATTGATATTTATAGATCACTACATCCAATAACCACATAATACACATTCTTTTCAAGTGCACATGGAACTCTCAATAGTAGAACATACGCAGGGCTATAAAATGTCTAACATTTTAATGGATTAAAATAATTCAGAGTATATTTCCAGAAGATAACAGCATTAAACTAGAAATCCACAACAATAAACTCTCAGAAAATTCATCAAAACCTGAAAATGAAACACACTTCTTAAAAACCATTAAAAAAGGAAATAAAAAGTAGAAAATATTTTGAACTGAATAACAATAAATACATATATCAAAATGTGTGGAATTCAACTAAACAGTTCTTAGAAGGGGGATACATGGCTTGAATGATATATTAGAAATGAAGAATGAGATAAAATCAATTACTTAAGCTTCCACCATAAGTAATTAGATAAAAAAGAATAAATTACATTCAAAATAAGTAGAAAAAAATAATTAAGATGAGAGCAAATATCAATATAATAGCCAAAAGCAAAAGAGTAAATAAAGCCAAAAGTTGACTTTTTGAAAGACTGATAAAATTGATAAACTTTTAGCTAGGCTGATGGAGAAAAAAAAGAAAAAAGAAAATATCAGGAATAAGATAGGATAGCTTTATAGATCCTGTGGATGTCAGAAAAGTAATAAAAGGATGCTATATACAACTATATGTCAAAAATTGTGATGACTTAAAGTATTTGTGATGACATAGATGAAACTGAAAAATGCTTTAGAACTATAATTTTTCATAAAGAAAGCTACAGGTACAGATGGTTTTACTGGTAAATTCTATTAATAGTTGAGAAAAAATAATATCAATCTTACTCAGCCTCTTTCCAAAAATAGAGGAGAGGATAATTCCCAAATCATTTATTGAATCCAGGATTATTCTAATATTAAACTCAAACAAGATATGAGAAAGAAAATTATAGACCAATATGCCCCATGAACGTAAATGGACAATTCCTTAAAAAATGTTAGCAAATCAAAGCCATCAATATATAAAAATGATAAAGCAATATGACACAGTGATAATTATCTCACAAGATGTTACATTGGTTCAGCTTTTTAAAAAAGTCATTTAAGGAAGCCACGTATTGCAATGAGCACCGAGTGTTATATGCAAACAATGAATCATGGAACACTACATCAAAAACTAATGATGTACTGTAAGTTGACTAACATAACATAATAAAAAAATAAAAAATAAAAAATTCATTTACCACACTAGCAGAAGATAGGAGGAAAATATGTAATAACCTCAATTGATACAGAAAAGCACCCATTCATAATAAATACTCTCAGAAAACTAGAGAGGGAAAGAAATTTCCTCAACCTGATAAAGGGCATCTATGAAGTCCATGAAAAGCTGATAGCTATCATCATACTTGATGTTGTATTGAAGGTTTTCCCCCTCATCTTGGAAACATAGCCAAGGTGTATGATCTCATTATTTCTACTCAACACTGTTCTGGAGTTCCTAGCCAATGCATTAAGGTGTGAAATAGAAATAAATTGCACACACATAGAACAGAAGAAATAAACTATATTTATTTGTTTATGAAGAGAAAACCCTGCATTTGCATAGGAAGTGCTAAGAAAGACACATGAAAATGAGTATAATTAATAAGTGAGGCTAGCACATTCTCAGGATATAAAAGACAACCATTGTCTTTTCCATTTTCTAGCAACAAACAATTAGAAATGAAATATTTTAGAGAGTAGGAACGTGGCAAGAGAGTAGGAGGACCCTATGCTTGTCTCCTCCCAACAACTAGATATACAACTAGATAACTATCAAATCATCCTAAATACCCCAGAAATTGACCTGAACACTGGTAGAACAAATTCCTCAACTAAAGGTAGAGAAAAGGCCACACTGAAGAAGGTAGGAAATGTGTAGACATGGTTTGGGAGAGAAACAGATCATGGCTATTGTGGTAGAGAAGGAGTCATGGTCACAGAAAGGGACAAGAGACAGACTAGCACATAGGGGAGTGTATGAGGAAAATGAATCCCCATAGCAACTGGTTTGAAAAGTAAGAGGGGCTAAATTTTGTGTTTTTTGCAACCAGCAGGGCTTAAAGCCTGGAGTTTCAAAGGTCAGTGTGCTTGGCTCTGGGAGAGGTCAGAGGGCATTGGGGCTGCTCTTGGAGAGAAGGGGCAATAGCATGGGAACATAAAGCATGGAAACAGTGCCCTGAGGAACTCCTGGGGGCACTGTTTGCTCATCTCAGAGCATACCCCAGAGAGAGTGTTCACAGAGAGACCCCTCTGGGAACAAAGGAACTAGCTGGAGATATTTTCCTCCTCCACCCCTCACTATAAGCACAGGGCCACCTGTGCGAACCAGCAAAGCACCAACAATCTCTACCCAACTTACTTACATCAAGTCTTGCCCCCCGTGATCCAATGGAACCACCCCTCCCAGTCATACTTGCCTCAGTCCCAGTACAGTGAGTCCCTTCCCCCAGAAGACCAGCACAAACCTCTTTTCACACCATGTCTCCTGACATGGGAGTTTTGTGGAGCCTTGGTTCTGGTGGTGGTGGTGACAGGTCTCATTTCACAAACAGACCTGAGCATACCTAGTTAAAACGCACCACATTCAAGATGGGGACCACACACTGCCCACAATAAGCAAAGAGAGCCTCTGCAGACAACTAGCCTGAAGGATAAAGTGGCTAGAACAAAACAGCAGAGCACATGCAGCATGCAGTGGAGACACTCGTGGAAGAGCCAGGCACTAGAAAACTGAAGCAACTACACAGCAGGGCAGTACAGTACCTCTTCTTCATAAGGCCGTTACCCTCAAGAACAAGAGACAGCTGACTTTCCTAACACAGAGAAACAGGCACAGAAACTTAGATAAAATGAGAAGACAGAGAAATTTATCCCAAATGAAAGAATAAGAGAAGGCCACAGCTGGAAATCTAAGCAAAACTTATATAAGTAACATGTCTGATGGAGAATTTAAAGCAATGATCATAAGGATACTCACTGATTTATGAGTGAAAGATATCAGTAAGACCCTTAACACAGAGATAAGGAAAAACATAGCAGAGATAAAGGCTTAATAAATGAAATAAGAAACGTGATTGAATGAACAGCAGGATGGAAGAAGCAGAGGAATGAATTAATAACCTGGCAGACAGAATAATGGAATGTAATTAAGCTGAAAAAAAGAGAGAAAGAAGAATTATTCAAAATGAGAATAAACTTAGGTAACTCTGTGACTCCATCAAACATAGCATTCACATTATAGGAATCCCAGAAGAAGAAGAGAGAAAAAAGGGACAGAAAATTTATTTGAAGAAATAATAGCTAACAACTTCTTTAATCTGGAGAAGGAAACAGATATCCGGATCCAAGAGGCACAGAGAATTCCACCAAAATCAACAAAAGCAGGCCAACACCAAAATATATTGTAATTAAATTTGCAAAATATACTGATTAAGAAAAAATTTTTAAAAGCAGCAAGACGAAAGAACAGCTACATATAAGAGAAAACCCCATAAGGCTAGCTGAAACTTTCCAAGCCAGAAGAGAATGGCATGATAGATTCAAAATGCTAAATGGGAAAAATCTGTAGCCAAGAATACTCCATCTAGCAAGGCTATCATTCAGAATATAAGGAGAGATAAAGAGTTTCCCAGACAAACAAAAACTAACGAAGTTCATGACCACTAAACCAGCCCTGCAAGAAATATTAAAGGGGACCCTTGAGTGGAAATGAAATACCAAAAGTGAAAAGATGAGGTAAGAAACATAAAAGCATTAAAAATGAATATTTCTGTAAAAAATCAGTCAAGGAACTCACAAAATAAAAGGATGTAAAATATAACAACATATGCGTAAGACATGGAGAGGAGAGGAACAAAGAATGGGTTCAAACTTAAGTGACCATCAACTTAATATACACTGCTATATTCATAGGTTATATACAAGCCTAATGGTAACCATATATCAAAACCACTAATAAATATGCAAAAAGTAAAGAAAAAATAATTCAAATATATCACTAAAGAAAATCAGCAAACCATGAGAGAGAGAAAGAAAAGAAAGGATAAGGGATAAGAGAAAATCTTCAGAAACAACCACAAAACAAATAATAAAATGGTAATAAATACATGTATATCAATAATTACTTTGAATTTAAATGGACTAAATGCTCCAACAAAAGACATAGGGTGACAGAATGGATAAGAAAAACAAGACCTATATGCTGTATATGCTGCCTAAAAGAGACTCATTTCAGACCTAAAGACACATGCAGGTTGAAAGTGAGGGGATGGAGAAACATCTATCATGCAAATGGATGTCAAAAGAAAGCCAGAGTAGCAATACTTATATAGGAGAAATGGACTTTAAAACAAACACTGTAACCGGAGACAAAGAAGGACACTGTAGGGGACAATCCTACAAAAAGTTGTAACAACTTTAAATGTTTATGCACCAAATATATATAAAACAGTTAATAACAAACATAAAAGAACTAGTCAATAATAATAGAGTAAGAGTAGGAGAATTTAACACACCACCATCCGTGGACAGGTTATCTAAACAGAATATCAACAAGGAAACAATGACTTTGAATTACATGCTGTAACAGATGGATCTAACAGATATATTCAGAATATTCCATCCTAAAATAGCAGAATACACATTCTTTTCAAATGCACATGGAACATTCTCTAGAATAGATCACATATTGGGCCACAAAACAAATTTCAACAAATTCAAGAGGATCAAAGTCATACAATGTATACTTTCTGACCACAACACCATGAAACTAGACAACAACTACAAGAAAAATCTGGAAAGATTACAAATACATGGAGGTTAAATAACATGTTACTAAACAATGAATGGGTCAACTAGGAAATAAAAGAAGAAATGAAAAAGTGCACAGAAACAAATGAAAATGAAAACACATGGCCCCAAACCTCTGGAATGCAGCAAAATCAGTTCTAAGAGGGAATTTTATAGCAATACAGGCCTACCTCAAGAAGCAAGAAAAATCTCAAGTAAGCAACCTATACTTACACTTAAAGGAGTGAGGAAAAGAAGAACAAACAAAACCTAAAACCAGTGGAAGGAAGGAAATAATAAAGATTAGAACAGATATAAATGACATAGAAACTAAAAAAACAATAGAACAGATCAATGAAACCAGGAGCTCGTTCTTGGAAAAAAAATCAGTAGAATTATTAAAAACTCCTAGCCAGAATTACTAAGTAAAAAAGAGAAAGGACTCAAATAAATAAAATCAGGACTGAGAGGAGAAATAATAACCCACATCACAGAAATACAAACAGTTATAAGAGAATATTATAAAAACTACATGCCAACAAATTGGACAACCTAGAAGAAATGGATAAATTCCTAGAAACATATAAACTACCAAAACTGAAACAGGAATAGAAAATTTGAACAGACTGATAACAATAAAGAAATTGAGCCAGTAATCAAAAAACTCCCAACACACAAAAGTCCAGGACCAGATGGCTTCATAGGGAAATTATACCAAACATTTAAAGAAGAGATAATACCTATTCTTGTCAAACTCTTCCAAAAAATAGAAAAAGAAAGAAAACTTCCAAATTCAGTCTATGAGGCCAGCATTACCCTGATACCAAAACCAGATAAAGACACCACTACGTAAGATAACTACAGGCCAATACACTGAAGTACGTAGATTCAAAAATTCCCAAAAAAAGAGTAGCAAACAAAATTCAACAATACATTAAAAAATCATTCACTACCATCAAGTGCGATTTATTCCTGGGTAGCAAGTGTGGTTCAATATTTTCAAATCAGTGAGATACATCACATCAATAAGAGAAAGGATAAGAACCATATGGTCATTTCAAAAGATGCAGAAAAAGCATTTGACAAAGTACAACATCCATTCATGATAAAAACTCTCAACAAAGTAGACATATAGGGAACTTGCCTCAACATAATGAAGGCCATTTATGGCCACAGCTAACATCTGCTGAGTGGAGAAAAACTGAGAGCTTTTCTTCTATGGTCAGGAACAAGACAAGGATGTCTACCCTCACCACTTTTACTCAACACAGTACTGGAAGTTCCAGGCACAGCAATCACACAACAAAAAGAAATAAAAGCTTCTAAATCAATAAGGAGGAAGTAAAACTTTCACTATTTTCAGATGACATGATGCTATAGATAGAAAAACTGAAATATTCCATGAAAAAACTGCTAGAACTGATAACTTTAGTAAAGTCATAGAATACAAAATCAATGTACAAAAATCCACTGTATTTCTGTACACTAATAATAAGTTGAAACAGTTGAAAGAGAAATTAAGAAAACAATCCCATTTGCAATTGCACCCAAAATATTAAGATACCTAGGAATAAACCTAACCAAATATGTAAAGGATGTGTACTCTGAAAACTATAAAACACTGATGTAAGAAATTGAAGATGACACAAAGAAATGGAAAGACAATCCATGTTTATGGATTAGAACAAATATTCTTAAAATGTCTATGCTATCCAAAGCAATCTACACATTTAATGCAATCTTTATCAAAATACCAACATAATTTTTCATAGAACTAGAACAAAGAATCCTAAAATCCAAAAGACCCCAAATAGCCCAAGCAACATTGAAAAAGAAAAGCAAACCTGGAGATATCACAGTTCTGGACTTCAAGTTATATTATAAAGCTCTAGTAATCAAAACATTACGGTACTGGCACAAAAATAGACACATAGATCAATAGAACAGAATAGAAAGCAGAATAGAGCAGAAATAAACCCACAACTCTATGGTCAATTAATCTTCAAAAGAGTAGGAAAGAATATCTAATGGGAAAAAGAGTCTCTTCAACAAATGATGTTGGGAAAATTGGGTAGCAGCATGCAAAAGAATGAAACTGGACTCCTTTCTTACATCATACACAAAAATAACCTCAAAATGGCTTAAAGACTTAAATGTGATTCCTTAAACTGTCAAAATCCTAAAAGAGAACACAGGCGGTAACTTCTTTGACATCAGCTGTAGCATTTTTTTCTATATAGGTCTCCTGAGGCAAGGGTAACAAAACCAAAAATAAACTATTGAATCTACACCAAAATAAAAAGCTACTGCACAGCAAAGGAAATCATGAATTAAACTAAAAGGCAACCTACAGAATGGTAGAAGATATTTGCAAATGACATCTCTGATAAAGGATTAGTCTCTAAAATATATAAAGAACTTATACAACTCAACACCCAAAAAACAAATAATCCAATCAAAAACGGGCAGAAGACATGAAGAGACATTTCTCCAATGACGATATACAGACGGCCAACAGACACATGAAAAGATGTTCATCATCACTTACCATCAGGGAAATGAAAATCAAAACTGCAGTGAGATATCACCTCACGCCTATCAGAATGGCTGAAATCAATAACACAAGAAACAACAGATGTTGGCAAAGATGTGGAGAAGAAGGAACACTCATACACTGTTGGTGGGAATGCAAACTGACACAGGCACTCTGGAAAACAGTATGGCGGTTCATCAAAAAGTCAAAAATAAACTACACTACAATTCAACAATCACCCGACTAGGTATTTACTCAAAGAATACAAAAACACTAAATCAAAAGTATACATGCACCCCTTTGTTTATAGCAGCATTACTTACAATAGCCAAGATATGGAAGCAGCCCAAATGTCCTTTGATTGATGAATGGATAAAGAAGAAATGGTATAAAAATGTGGAAATTTATTTAGGCATAACAAAAGAATGAAATCTTGCCATTTGCAATGACATGGATGGAACTAGGAAGTGTAATGCTAAGTAAAATAAGTCAGAGAAAGACAAATGCCATATGATTTCACTCATATGTGGAATTTAAGAAACAAAACAAATGAGCAGAGGGAGGAGAGAGAGAGAGATAAATCAAGAAATAGACTCTTAACTACAGAAAACATTGGGGTGCCTGGGTGGCTCAGTCGGTTAAGTGTCCAACTCTTGATTTCAGCTCAGGTCATGATCTCAGGGTTGTGAGATTGAGCCCCACGTTGGCTCTAACTGGGTGTGGAGCCTGCTTAAGATTTTCTCTCTCCCTCTACCTTTGCCCCTCTCCGCCCCTCTCAAAAACAAAACAAAAACGTGATGGTTACTGGAGGGGAGGTGGGTGGGGGGGATGGGTGAAATAAGTGATGGGGATTAAGGAATACACTTGTGATGAGCGCTGGACGATGTATGGACTTGTTGAATTGTATTGTATTGTACACCTGACACTAATATAATGCTGTCTGTTAACTAGCTGGAATTAAAGTAAAAACTTAAAAAGTCAAAAAAAAGAGAGGAAATTAAATATTTAAAAAATCACTTCCATAGCATGGAAGAAAATATAAACTATTAGGACTGGATTTAATGAAGAGAGTGCAAGGCCTCCTTATTGATAACTAAAAAAAATTGCAGAGAAAAACAAAAAGGAACTTAAATAAATGGAGAGACATACTATGAATTGAAATATTCGATTTTATTCAGATTTCAACTCTTTCCTAATTGATCTATAGATTTAGCACAATTCTGGTAAAGTGGCAACAGTATTTTTACATAGAAGTGGGCAATTCGAATCTAAAATTTATATGAAAATGTAAAGGATCTAAAAGAGTGAAAAAAAAACTTTGAAAAAGAATGTTTGAAGATTTACACTACCTGATATTAAGACCTACTATACAGGGGCGCCTGGGTGGCTCAGTCGTTAAGCGTCTGCCTTCAGCTCAGGTCATGATCCCAGGGTCCTGGGATCGAGTCCCACATCGGGCTCCCTGCTCTGCGGGAAGCCTGCTTCTCCCTCTTCTACTCCCCCTGCTTGTGTTCCCTCTCTCGTTGTGTCTCTCTCTGTCAAATAAATAAATAAAATCTTTAAAAAAAAAAAAAGACCTACTATACAGCTACAGTAATTAAGACACTGTGTTATTGTCAGGACGATAGATCAATAGAACTGAATAGAGTTCAGAAATAGATCCACAGATGTACAGACAATTGATTTCTGACAAAGTTGTTAGGTTAATTCAACAAGGAAAGGATAGTCTTTTGAACAAATTGTGTTGGATCAGTTGGATACCCACATGAAAAACAAAATTGAACTTTGATCTCTACTGCCCACAATACACAAAAATTAATTCAAGGTAGTTCATAGACCTAGATATAAAAGTGACACCTAAAATACTTCTAGAAAAAAACTCTTTTCAACTTTGAGACAGGCAACATTCTTTTTTTTATTATTATGTTCAGTTAGCCAACATATAGTACATCATTAGTTTTTGATGTAGTGCTCAATGATTCATTAGTTACGTATAACACCCAGTGCTCATCACCATACATGCCCTCCTTAATACCCATCACCCTGTTACCCCATCCCCTCACCCCCCTCCCTTCTGTATCCCTCAGTTTGTTTCCCGGAGTCCAGAGTCTCTCATGGTTTATACAGAAAGCATTAACCATGAAACAAAAATTGATCAGTTGGACTTTATCAAAATTTAAGACTGTTTTTCAAAAATGTGGTGGACTGTTTAATGGTCACAACTTCCTCTTCTCCTAATATGCCCATCCCTTTGCCATGTGACTTTGCCATTTCTCACATCCAGAGACAGAGCCTTTTTCTCAGTCCCTTGAATAAAGGCTCATCTTGAGATTTGCTTGGACCAGAAGAATGTGGCAGAAGTGAGGTTTTGCAAGGTCCAGAGCCTAGGTCTCAAGCCTTGTAGCTTCTGCCTTTGCTCTCTGCAACACTGCATCGAGGCTGCCATGTAGGGAAGTCAGTCTAGCCTAGTGGAGGATAAAAAGCCATGGGGAGGAGAACCAAAGTTCCCCAGAAGCCAATGCCAGCTTCCACACATGTGCATGAGGACATCTTGAGCCTCGCAGCCCAGTTGACCCTCCAGCTGAATCAAGCCTCATAAATGGTCCCAGGCTAAACCAGAAGAGGATGTGCTCAAACCATGGAATTGAGAAATAATCAATCATCATTGTTTTAAACCACAAAGCTTTGCGGTGTTTTGTTATACAGCAAAAGCTAAATGAAAGAGAAATTGGTACCTGGTGGTGGGATGCTGTGTTACAAAACCCTGAAACATTGCCATTGGCTTGGGAACTAGGTGGCAGATGGAAGCAGAGGGATGCGCAAAGAAACAGATAGTGAAGACTAAAAGATCACAAGAAAGTTCCACTGGAGTCTGGAAAAAGACGCAAGTTAGGTAATGGTGGAAACATTGGCAAAATTGTCATCTGTAGCAATTTAGAAGCTGGAAATGTATTTAATGAACTTGCGGTATGGATAAGGAGACTTCTAGGTACAATGTTGAAAGTATCAATTCATGTTTTAGCTACACATGATAAGATACATGGAGGGAGAAATGAACTAAAAAAGTAACTGGTTTTCAAGGAGAAATTAAGACTGTATTAGGCTCAGTAATGGAAAAAAATCTACTTGGAAATAAAACTAATTTGGAAAATAAAACTACAGCTGACCCTTGAACAACCCAGGCATTGGGGCATGACCCCTGCACGTCAAAAATCTATATATAACTTTTGACTCCTCAAAAACTTAACCACTAATAGCCTACTGTGACTGTCAGCCTTACCGATAACATAAACAGTCCATTAAAATGTATTTTGTATGTTGTACCATATTATACACTGTGTTCTTACCATAAAGTAAGAGAAAAGAAAATGTTATTAAGAAAATCATAAGGAAGAGAAAATATGTTTACAGTACTATACTGTATTTATCAAAAAAATCCACATATAAATGAACCCGTGCAGTTCAAACCTGTGTTGTTCAAGGGTCAACCGTATTTCTTATTCCTAGTCTCTCCCTGGGGAAGTCTTAAAGTAGGAAATAACCTCTGGCTAAAGATTGAATTAAGGGTGTGGCTATAAGACAGTGTTTTTAGGAATTTGGAACAATTTAAGTGGTGCCTACAAGACCCTCTCAATCTTCACAAAGGGCTGCTAAGAATCACGAAGGCCTTGTCCCCAAAGCAGCCCCACACATGGCCTCTGTCAAAGTTACAGATGTAGCTTTGGGGGCATTTAATGAATTCTAATCAAAATCATGGGCAGGCCATAATTTTTAACAAGTTGTATTAGAAGAAACACCACCCACTTTACAGACACATGGTTCTTCCACTTCCTTGCATTCATCATTTTGTCCCCTCTGAAGTGGCTTCTGCACCATCTACTCTACAGAAACTGCTCTCTTAGTGGACGTCAATCAGTGCCCCCCTAACTGCATATCGAATGGACTTTTTATTCTTTCTTTGTTCCCTTGAACTTTCTGGAGTATTTCCCACTGGTGCTCCCTTCCGTTTCCTTGAAACTCTTCTCTCAATCTGATACTACACAGCCCTGCTTCTCCTTCGGCTTCTCCATTTGATTCTTCTCTGAACTCTTTATGATTTTTCTTCCTCTTTCTCACTAAACAAATCTAGTTCTTGGCCATCCTCTCTTTTTTCTCTGTATTTATTTCCAGGGTAATCTCATATTAATCCCATGATTTAAACTTCATGTCTGTATGGATATTTACATCTGCATCTTCATACCCTCCCCTCATTTCAGAGCTCTAGACCTCCCATTTCAACTATTTTTTTAAAAGACTTTATTTATTTATTTGACAGAGAGACAGCGAAAGAGGGAACACAAGCAAGGGGAGTGGGAGAGGGAGAAGCAGGCTTCCTGCAGAGCAGGGAGCCCGATGTGGCCCGATCCCAGGACCCTGGGATCATGACCTGAGCCAAAGGCAGACGCTTAACAACGACTGAGCCACCGAGGCGCACCCCGCCCCCCCCCTTTCAACTACTTTAAATAAATGTCAGCCCTTTGAAACTCAGCTCGCTTAGGATGAGATCTGAACTTTGCCATTGTATCTCCAGAGCCTCTCATAGTGCCAGGCATGGAGTCTAACATAGAGTAGGTGTGGATTTGGTGATTTATTGGATGTTATGGGTGGTTAGGTGTTCACTATGGCAATGACCCCTACTTTCTTATTTGGGTTACTGCAGAAATGACCAAATCTGTATCACACACTCTAACCTGGAATTTAAAATGCTCCACAATCTGACCACTACTTGGCTTTCCAAAATGATCTCTGATCCTTCCCTTTAACCAAACATCTGCTTTTCATCTCCTGGGCATGCGTCAGACAGTCCCACCTACTGAGCCACTCCTTCCATCTGGAATGCACTCCTTCTCCAACCTACCAATCAAAATCCTACTCATGCTTTAAGACTCAACTCAAATAGCATTTTATACAATTAGAATAGTTTCTCCAATTACCCCAAGCAGAAAGACTTGTACCTCCAAGGACATATCAATCTTGTTATATGTACTGATCTTATAACATTCCTTCTTACTCGTGTTGTAGCCATTCGCATATATGTTTTATTATACCTATGAGACTTAAAGCTTTAAGAGGTAGAGATTGTGTTTCATTTATATTCTCAATCCCTCCAAGTACCTAGCCCATCATGTGACATGTAATAAATGCTTAATAAATAATTATAAAATGGAAGAATAGAATAGAGATGAATGAATAATTGAAGGCAAGAAGGAATGAATGGATGAAGTCATTGAGAATAACTGCTCCCCAGTTGCTTTCACATACATACCCTTCAGCAAGTTCTTAATAACTGTACTGAATGTGCCAACACTGAATGAAGCATGTGTTCAAGAGAAAATATGAGACCAAGAAATCAGCTTGTCAGAAGAACTATCAAAATTTCGGCTAATTGATCCATGGCTCAAAGTTTGTGGCTGTTGGTCCCAGGTAGAACTCCTGTGCTAATTAGTAGAATAGACAGTAAAAGTAGAAGCCAAGTGAAATGTTTATACTTCTCCAGGCTCACTATATATAAATTATTAATGCTTCCTGATACTACATTTTTCCCTGAATATATTTAAATGTGAATACATTGATGGAAACAGAAAATGCATTTATATTTCCATTGCTCCAGTGCAATTTGTAAAACTAACATTTCTAATATATTTCTGATTACCAAATAAATACTTTCATTGTAGAAAACTTACAAAGTGCAGAGAAGCACAAAAATGAAATTAAAATAATCTATAAGCTCTTTCTTGTGGTATAAATCAGTTAATGTATTGGAAACTATTATTTTAGGGATTTTTTTTTCTAAGTATGGGATAATTGCATCTTCTAATTTGCTTTCTTTCTCTTACTAAGAATATTTTCTGTGATTAAACACTTGTAATAGAATGTAACGTTCAGTGGTTGTTACATGTTCTGTAATATCCACATATAATTTAGTCAATTTTTTATTATGGGACATTTAGCTTGCTTTGAGCATTTCATAATTATACATAAGTGACTGTGATAAACATCTTGTCCTCAAAGCTTTAGCACCTCTCTTATTATAATTATAGTAAATTCTAGTTTTGGAATTACTGGTTCAAAGAGTGTGCACAATCTTATGGGTTTTCACACATACTGCCAGATTTTGTTTGCTTCGTTTTGCTTTTAAGAGATTTATACTCTCATCAACACTGTGTGAAATTTTCCATTTCCCCATACCCCCTTCAGCAGTTTTATAGGTAAACAATTATAGCTCGTTCCTGTTTAATTTACATTTATCTCTGTACTTGTTTGTTAAATTTCTTCCCATCTTATATAAGCTCTATTTCTTCCTTTGCCACTTGATGGTTTATAGCCTTTGTCTTTTGTTTTTGTATTGATGTTTGTAAGACCTATTTATATATTAAAGATATTAATCTTTTGTTATATATTATAATAATAATTTCCCAGTTTTTGTATGTTTGTGAACTTCATTTATGTTGATTTTTAAAAAATATAGAATACTTTCATTTTATGGCGTCTCATATATCATTCTTTTCCCTCAAAAATTCTGTCCTTACATGTATACAGATTGATATGCTTTTGCTTGTTCTTTTTATATTTTAACCTTTCAATCAACACATAGTTTATCCTGATGGTGTGGGATGGGATTGTGACTTTGTTTTTCTCCCCAAATAAGTAGGTAAGCCTCCTAGGACTATTATTAAATAATTCCTTTATTTGAACAATTTGAATACCACTCTTACCATATATTAAATTCTTACACATATCATTCTCTGCTCTAGACTTTCTATTTTGTTTCATTTATCTGTTTATCTCTTCTAAAAGGACATTATGTTAGAATTATAAAGTGTATAAATATTTACTAAAGTAATTCCACCTTTCTTCTTCTTTTTAGAAGATTTGTTGGCTCTTCTCATCTATTTATTTTTCCAGATAAACTTTTAAAATGATTTACTCAAGTTCCAAAAAAGTCCTTTTAGGATTTGTCAGGAAACTCATTAAGATTCATAAATTAAATAATGGTGAACTGAAAACTTGCAAAATCTTATGTACCCATCCAGAAACCCGATTCTCTTCCAACTATTCTTTAGTCCATTAAGTTTTCTCATGCATCAAGCAATTTTTTTATTTCATTTACATCTAAGAATTTCATTTTGTTGTGGTTGCTATCATGAATGGAACCTTGATTCATTATATTTCTAACAGAATATTGCTGACTTACTGTGAAATAAGTCAGTCAGAGAAAGACAAATATCATTTGATTTAATTTATATGAGGACTTTAAGAAACAAAACAGATGAACATAGGAGTAGGGAAGGAAAGATAAAATAAGATGAAATCAGAGAGGTAAGCAATCCATAAGAGACTCTTAACTTTAGGAAACGAACAGGGTTGCTGGAGGGGGAGGTAGGTGGGGGGATGGGGTAACTGGGTGATGGGCATTAAGGAGGGCATTTTGTGTAATGAATACTGGGTGTTATATGCAACTGATGAATCACTAAACTCTACCCTGAAACTAATAATTCATTATATGTTTATTAATTGATTTTAAATTAAAAAAATAAACAGAAAAAAATAAAAAATAAATGAGTACCCTTGGTTAAAATTATTTTTTTCAACAAGAACATTTTTTACCTAAACCATAATTCAGAATACAGGGTTCTAAAGAATATATATAAAGTATTCCATCCAAGAAAAATAGAATACACATTTTCTTCAAGTACACACAGAAGAATCCCTTGTTAAATCACATAAAAAGGGACATAACAAATATTATAAATTGAAGAAGATTGAAATCATATGACCACAATGGTATAAAAGTAAACATCAACAATAAAACAAAGCTGGAAAATCTACAATGTAAATATTAAATATTTAATATATATATATTAAACAACACACTACTGCACAAGCAATGGGCCAAATAAGAAATCAAATGGCAAATCACAATATATCTCAAAACAAAAGATAAAGAAAACACAATATTCCAAAATCTATGGGATGCAGCAAAAGCAGATGTTAGAGTGAAATTTATGATTTTAAATGCTTGTATTTAGAAAAAAGTATCAAATCAACTTAACATTACACCACAAGGAATTAGAAAAAGAAGAAACTTAGCTGAAATTGAGTAGAGGAAGGAAATAACAAAGAAAAATTAGAAATAAATAAAATAGTGACCAGCATAACATTGAAAGTAATGACCAGTTTTTCCAAAAGAAATAAACAAAATTAGCAATGCTTTAAGTACATTAACTAAGAAAGGAGAGAAGACTCAAAAACCAAAATGAGAAATGGGAGAGAAAATAATACAGCAGATAACCACAGAAATAAGTAGTGTGATAACAGATTACTATAAACAATTATATACTAACAAATTAGATAACTTAGAAAAAAAAGATAATTCCTAAAAAAGCACAAGTTACCAAGATTGAATCATGAGTCTTAAATCCAAGAAGTAGGAAAGAAATCTTTTTAGACAGTAACAAGAATGAGAATTGAATTAAGAATCAAAAATCTCCCAGCATGGAAAAACCCAAGACCACAAGATTTCATTGGTGAATTCTACAAACATTTAAAAAAGTAATTAATGACAATCTTTATCAAAATCTTACAAATAATGGAATAGAGGGAACATACTCAAAATCTATTTCATGGGGCCAGTACTACACTGATACTAAAGCAGTATAAAAACAATACAAGAACAAAAAAGTCTAGTTTGTCCAATATAAGTATTGCTACTCTGACTTTCTTTTGACATCACGTTGTGTGATAAACGTTTCTCTACCACCTCACTTTCAATCTGCAGGTCTAAATGAGTCTCTTTTACACAGCATATATATGGGTCTTGTTTTTTCTGTTTTGTTTTGTTTTGCTTTGTTTACCAATTCTTACACCCTATGTCTTTTGATTGAAGTGTTTAGCCCATTTACATTCAAAGTAATTATTGATAGACATGTATTTATTGCCATTTCATTACTTGTTTTGTCATTGTTTCTGGAGATTTTCTCTGATCCTTTCTTCTCTTTGTCATTTTTGGTGTCTTCTTTGCACTCAAAGGGTCCCCTTTAATATTTCTTGCAGAGCTGGTTTAGCTTGCCATTTACAATGACATGGATGGAACTAGAAGGTATTATGCTAAGCAAAATAAGTCAGTCAGAGAAAGACAAATATGATATGATTTCACTCATATGTGGACTTTAAGAAACAAAACAGATGAACATAGGGGAAGGGAAGGAAAAATAAAATAAGATGAAATCAGAGAGGGAGGCAAACCATAAAAGACTCTTAACTCTAGGAAACAAACTGAGGGTTGCTGGAGTGGAGGTGGATGGGGAGGAAATGGGGTAATTGGGTGATGGGCATTAAGGAGGTCATTTGGTGTAATGAGCACTGGGTATTATATGCAACTAATGAATCACTAAATTCTACCCCTGAAACTAATAATACAGTATACATTAACTAAATTGAATTTAAATAATTTTTTAAAAATAAATAAAAATATGATCATCTATACCCAAAACCTAATAGAAGCCGTTAGAACTAATAAAAGAGCTCAGCTGGACTTTTGCACTGTTCTTCCATGACGGCAATAACTAATTCAAAAATAAATTAGGAAATAATGTGTCATTCACAATAACAATAAATTTTATTAAGTATCTGGGATCCACACAACTTTCAGAGAGAAAATTTTACAACTCACAGGATATAATGGAAGATTTGAATAAAATAGACTTACCATGCCCATGGATGAGATAGCATCTCATGATATAAAGATTTTAATATGACCAAATCAGCCTAAATATTCAATGCAAGACCAATTAAAATTCCAGCAGGACTTTTTTTTAGAAACTCAACAGATTTATTTAAAAACTTATATCAAAGAGGGGCACCTGGGTGGCTTAGTCAGTTAAACATCCAACTCTTAATTTAGGCTTAGGTCATGATCTCAGGGTTGGGAGAACAAGCCCTGCATCAGGCTTTGCACTGGGTATGGAGCCCGTTTGAGATTCTCTCTCTCCCTCTCCCTTTGCCCCTCTCCTCCTGCTTGCATGCACGTGTGCTCTCTCTCTTAATAATAATAATATATAATAAAATAAAAATTTATATGGAAGAATGAAAGTTCTTGAATAGCTAAATCAATTTGGCCATTTGTATGTCTTCTTTGGAGAAATGTCTGTTCATGTTTTCTGTCCATTTCTTGACTGGATTATTTGTTTTTTGGGTGTTGAGTTTGATAAGTTCTCTAAATGATCATATCACTGGCAAATAATGATAGTTTCGAGTTTTCCCTTCTTAATATTTGATATTTTACATTCAATGATATGTTAAAACTAGTAGTGATGGAGAAAATGCTTATTTTACTTCAATCTTAAAGGGATTATGTTCCTGATTCTCCATTGAGTTTGATAGTTGCTTTAGGGTTTTAGTGTAAAATCTTTATCAAGTTAAGGAAGTTCTCTTTTATTCTCAATTCTTTAAGAGGTTTTTAAAAATATCATAATCAAATATTTTAATTTAATCTTATAAAGTACATTCTCTGCATCTACTTTTAATGTGGTGAACTACACTGATAGATTTTTCTGATGTGAAACCATTCTTACTTCTTCAGATAAACTCTTTTGATCAAGATGCACACTCTTGGGTTTAGTTAGCTAATATTTTCTTTAGAGTTTGTGCATCTATGCTCATATGTAAAAATTGTTTATAATTCTTTTTTTTCTTTCCTTATAACATGCTCTCTTCATTTTGTTGATATTTTCTAGAATTTTAGTTCTGGATTGTAATGGGTATGTAGTAAATCTATTTTGGTAAGATCATATTATATTTATATTATACTATCTTCCTTATTTTTTTCCTGCTGAAGTACTTTCTGTAAGAGTATTTCCAAAAAGGTATTTGTAGCAGGTCTTTTTATTACACACTCATATTTAAATGATAACTTCTGTGGCCATAAAATTCTAGGCTTTAAAATAATTTCTTTCAACATTTTGAAAATATTTCCCCATTGCCATATGCCGCTGGTGCTACAGTTAAGAAGTCCGATGTCAAATTGTTTCTTGTTCCTCTGTAGGTGATCTGTTTCTTTGTTCTGGAAGCTTTTGGAAATATTTCTTTGATTTTGTTGCTTTAAAATTTTATAATTTAAGATGTAGATGCTTAGTGTGGGATGTTTTTATATTTACTCTGCATTTCTTTTTAACTTGAAGGTTATGTTTTTTTAAAATATGGAAAATTCACATTTATTTATGTCCTCTCAACTGTGTTTTTTTCTCTTCTTCTTGCATTTCTAAATATATTTTATATTTTTTGTTTTCTTAATACATTCTTTGTGCCTTTTGGGAGAGTTCTTTAATATGATCTTAAAATGATTACATGTTGTCATTCAAGCTATCAATTGAACTCTATCCATTTTATTTTTCATACCTAATATGTCCAGAAATGTTTTCTTTATGACTTCTACCTCCTTCAGTGTTGAACCTGTCCTTCTTTTACATTCCTCTTTCATGTTTTGAATGTGCCCCCCTTATCTCATCGATAATAATACATTTATTTTAAATTCTTGTTCTATTTGTTCCACCACTTTTTCTTTGTCTGGTTTAACTTGTTCAGGTTGTGTTACTTTTTATAAAAGTTGTGAAATTGTCTTGTTATTGTATCTAAAACCCTTGCAGTCTCCTGGAAGTTTTGTTTCAACCATAAGGCTCAGGTTCCAGCTTGTGCCCCCTCCTAATGAGAAAATGCTTGAGCTCTGTTGTCTCTATCTTTGCCTGGCTCAGCCCCTTCAGGAACTGTAATCACCTACCTATTGAGATGTGGATGGGTATCACTGGGGTAAGAACACTCAGGGACAAGCCCTAGTTATATTAATTTTTGTTTTCCACCTTTCTTGAAGTATAATTGACAAATAAAAATTGCATATATTTAAGGGGTACAATGTAGTGTTTTGATATACATAAGTGTGAAATGATTACCACAACCAAATTAATTAACACATCCATCACCTCACATAGTTATGATTTTGGGGGGAGCATGGTGGTGATAACACTTATGATCAACTCTCTTAACAATTTCGATGGATAGTCCTCAAACCTAGAAAAGAAGGAAATCCTTCCATTCATGACAACATGAATGAATCTGAAGGACATTATGCTAAGTGAAATGAGCCAGACACAGAAAGACAAATACTGCATGATCTCACTTATATGTGGAATCTACAAAAGACAAACTCATAAAAGCAGAGAATGGAATGGTGGTTGGCAAGAGCTAGGGAACTGGGGAAATGGGGTGGTGTTGGTCACAGGGTCAAAGTTTCAGTTACGCAGGATAAATAAGTTCGGGAGATCTAATGTACAAGCCCTAGTTTTTAGCTGTACACCATTCCAGACAGGTTGACACACTACCTTGATTTTAATCTCTCCCTTCATTGCTAGGGCTGGTGCTTTGGGCTGTTGCTGTATTTGTTGTTATGTATGATATCATATATGATGTTCTGGGGGGAGAAAAGTCACACTAAGAAAACTTTCCCTAGTCCAATCTGTGGTACCCAGTTCTCTTTTCATGTTAATTGCCTATATTCCTATACACCAGGAACCCAATCACATAGCTGTAGCTTCTAGCAGGGTTTTTTTTTGTTTTTGTTTTTTGTTTTTTTATGTTAACTATGATTCATTGATCTCCTTCTAGATTCTGTTGCATATGCATTCATAAGAGGAATCCAGCAATACTTACCAGTGCTGTTATTCTGTCTGTTGTGAATTTTGTATGTTTTATATCCAGCATTCTTGCTGAATCTTTATTAGTTCTATTAGTTTGTCTGCAGATTAGATATTCTGTGTAGAAAATGTTATTTTCTAGAAATAATGTCAGTGATGTATCTTACATTGCAATTATTAAACCTCTGGTTTTTTTGTTTTTTGTTTTTGTTTTTGTCTTGTATTTGTTAGTATCTCTAGGATAATATTAACAGTAGAATTGATATTGAGAATCATTGTCTTGCTCTTGACTTTAATAAGAATAATACTTGCTTTAGGTTTTGAATAGTTGTCCTTTATCAGGGTAAGGAAGTTTCCTTCTATTCTTAGTTTAAAAACTAGGAGTTTTGTTTTTGTTTTTATCTCAAATCATGAGTGCTTTTGAGCTTTGTCAGATACCTTTTTATTTACTGTGATGATCATATGGTTTTCCTTCATTTTTCCCCTTCTTTTCCTTTCTTATTTCATTCTTTTCTCTCCCTTTTTTGTTTTTATTTTTAATTTGTTAATTCATTTGGCAGGGTTAATATTAATTAATGTGGATTTTCTGATATTGAAATTTCTTTGCATTCTTGAAATAATAGAATTTGGATTTAATTTGCTAATGGTTCAAAGTTTGTGTATTTATGTTCATAAATGAGATTGTTATATTTTATTTTCTTACTTTATTTTTGTCCAGTTTGGGTCAATCTTATATTTATCCTTTAAAATGAGTTGGATAACTTTTCCCCACCTACTAAAACTATTTATGTAAGATAGGAAACAGCTATTCCTTGAAAGTCTAGAAAAACTAGGCCATAAAACCATTTAGACAGTAATTTCTTTATGTGTAGGCAGAAACATTTTACCAATTAAATAACTTTGAATTATATTGACAAGTTTTTACTTTTTTCTTGAGATAATTTTGAGAATTAAGATTTTTCTAGATAACTATCCATTTCTCTAAGTTTCAAAATTTATTGACATAAAATTGTTCATAATGTTCTCATGATTTTTTAAAAGCTCTATGATATGTACAGTTATGGCCCTTTTATACATTACTAATTTTTATTTATGACCTTGTTTATCATTATATATTCCCTTTCTTTCAACTCCTTCTGGTTTGGAAATTATAATTTTTATTTTTAGTCTTTTAGTAGTTACTCTTTCAAATATATATACACCTTTCTTTTTCTGATGAAAACTCTACAGGAGTCCTTGGCCAGAAGGTTTTCAGATTGCTAGGATTATCCATTAGCACAACTCTTCCACCATCTTCATTATTGCTGTCTGCAGTTTTAGGTTTGCCTTTAAAAATATACCAAAATTAATTACTTTAAGTCAATTATTTTATTAAATTTATAAGCATATTTTATCAGTATCTGGGCTCACCACTGTTTCTTACAACACTCCTTTTTGCTAGGGTCACTGGTCACTTTTTAATGGTGTCTTCAATGTGGGTTGGAAGATGAAAAGCAATTTTAGTTTCTGTATGTCAAGAAAAGTCTTATTTCATCTCCACTTTTAAATGATAAATGGGTATTGAATAAAACAAACTATTAGTTCTCTTCAGCCCTTGTTTTTCAGCATCTATTGCTCCTGGTGAGAGGTTTGCTGTCAGTCTAACATTCCTTTCTAGGTAATGTGTCATTTTTCTCTGGTCACTTTTTACTCTTTTTTTTGGTCTCCCCTTGGACCTCTGGTATACAGATTTGGGGTGATCATAATCCATGGTTCATGAACACTAGGTGCTATCTATCTATATCTATATCTATATCTATATCTATCTATCTATCTATCTATCTATCTATCTATCTATCTATCTATCATCATCTATTTATCTACCTATCATCTATATCTATTTATCATGTATCTATTTATCTATCATGTATCTATTTATCTATCATCTATCTATCATTTATCTATCATCTATCTATCATTATCTGCTTATGCCTCTACAGTACATTATTATTTGATCTAGTTAATTTTGGACTTTATAAAAAGGGCATCTTACAATATATAGTTCTCTGTGACTTTTTTTTTTAAGATTTAATTTATTCATTTGAGAGAGAAAGAGAGCACAAGAGGGGGAGCTGCAGAGGGAGAGGGAGAAGCAGGATCCCTGTTAAGCCTGATGCAGGTCTCAATCCCAGGACCCTGAGCCTAACACAGTCGCCTCACCAACTGAGCCACACAGGTGCCCCTGTGGGACTTGTTTTTTTTCACACAATATATTACGATTCATCCAAGTCAGTGTATGTAGTTGTAATTTCTTTCATTTTCTCTGCTATGAAGTATTCCATTGCATGAATTTACACTATTTAACTTTTCCCTGTCAATAGACATTTAGGGTGTTTCCCATTTTTTTTATATATGGATAGTGCTGCTATGACTTTTTTTTACGTCTCTTGAGACACATGTACTAAAGTTTCCCTTGGACATATATCTAGTAGTGGAATTGCTGAGTTGCATGGTATAGGGGTGTTCAATTTTAGATTATAATGTCAAATAGATTTTTAATATAATTGTATCAATTTACACCCCCAACAATTACAGATGGGATGAAATTGACACATATTCTTGCCAAGACTCAATATAATCAGATTTCTTTAACTTTTACAGATCTGATCAGTAAGAAAATGGCATCTCATTTTGTCTTAATTTGAATTTCCCTGATAATTAATGGAGTTGGACATCTCTTCACTTTTTTATTAGCTGTATGATTTCCTCTTCTGCAGAATTCAGAAACTCTTTTTTTTGTTCCTAATTGAGTTGTTTGTTTCTCTCTTATCAACTTATAGAAATTTTAAAATATAGTCTCAATTTGAATATTTTGTTGGCAACATGAATATTTTCTATCAGTTTGTATTTGATTTTTCACTTTTTAAAGTGTCTATTTTTAGCAGTTTTTACAGTCAATGTAGTGGAATCTATCAATCTTTTCTTTTTAAAGTTGGTGCTTTTAGTGTATTATTTAAGAAATCCTACCTTAACACAAAGCCAGAAAGACACTTACCTATACTTTTTCCTAAAAGTTTTTTTTATGTGACCCAGTTTTTCCACTTTGATTTCTTATTTTTTCCAGTTTTATTAAAAAATAATTGTCATACATCACTGTATAAGTTTAAGGTGTACAGTATGATGGTTTGATTTACATTATTGTGAAATGATTACTACAACTAACATCCATCATTTCATAGATACAATAAAAAGAAAAGAAAAAAAAGTCTCTCCTTGTGATGGGAACTCTTAGGATCTATTCTCTTAACACCTTTCCTATATATTATATGACGTGCTAACTACAGCCATCATGTTGTACATAATATCCCCAGTGCTTATTTATCTTATTACTGAAAGTTTGTACCTTTTGACCACCTTCCTCCAATTTCCCTTCACCCAGCCCTCTGCCCCTGGTAAACATAAATCTAGTCTCTTTTTTATGAGTTTGGTGTTTTTGTTTGTTTGTTTCTAGATTCCACATATAAGTGAGATCATATAGTATTTGTATTTCTCTTTCTGACATATTTCACTTAGTATAATGACTTTAAGATTCATCCATGTTATTGCATTTGGTAGGATTTTCTCATTTTTTATGGTTGAATAGTATTCCGTTTTATATATATATATATATATATAATATTCTACAATATTCCATTATATATAATAGTCCATATGTGTGTGTGTGTGTGTGTGTGTGTGTGTGTGTGTATTCCAGAACCATGCTTATATTGGTGCCCTAGCCCTCTTGCTCTGCAGTTAAATTTGGGATGTCATAGCTTCAGGCTAGTTTGATTCTTTTCTTGGTCTTACTCTGTCTGCTTTCTCTTTCTTCTCCTGGCCCAAGAAACACTTGGCAACAACATTTGGAAAGGCTGAAAATCAACCCCAAAGTACTTTTTATTCTATATTTTTTTAATTGTTAAAGTCAAGAGTGAAATGTTATCTCTTGTCCTGTCCCACTTTAGATAAGGAATTTATAATATAAGTTCCTTCTTTTTTACTTCTTGGTTTTGCTGATATGATTTGGGATTTTAAATCAGGATTATTGCTCTCAGTTTACTATTTTAAATAGCCAGCTTCCCTCTTAAACTGGAAATGCTCCCATGTAAAGAATAGGAACACCTATGGTTTTCTAGACTTCCATAAAATGGAGCACTGGAGAGCATGAAGAAGATGAAGATATTTTGGGGACTGCCAATTTTCTTCTACCCAAATTGTAATAAATGAAAAATAAAAGTAGCATAACTAAAATAGATGCTCTTTTCAGGTCTTTCTAATAGTTTTTTTTTTTTTTTTTTTCAGAGCAAGTTCTGGCTTATCCTGTCATTGTAAGTAGCTTACCCAATAAGGGTAAATTAACTTCTAAGAATGTGAAAGTATTTAAGTAAAAAGTATTTGCAGGCACTAAAGATGTAGCAAAACCCCAAACCTAGAACTGGATAGTGCTATGCTATCATGGAATTTATAGTCTAATTAAACAAACTGAATCATCCACAGGTCTTTTTCAAGTTCTCTTTCAACATATTTCATTCTGTCTTCCATCTCCACAGCTTCTTTCAAGGACACTCATAGCTTCTATGTTGCCAAATCCAAAAGACTTTTCACTGTAGTTGACTTCTTGACAACATTCAAAAACATTGACTATCTATCTTTTTAAATCAATTTTCTCTCTTAATTTTGATGAGACAAAAGTCCTAGTTTTCCTTCTGTTTTCCTGGATACTCTTCTATAATTTTGCTGATAAATATTGGAGTTCTCAAGGCTTATTCCTGAGTTTCCATTTCTATCTACACTCTTTCCTTATGAAGTCTTATCTAATTCCATAGCTTTAAATAATGTATAATGAGGATTTTCAAAATTAATCATCAGCTTTAAATTTTCTTCTAAATCCTGAACTCATATGTATAAATGCTTATTTGATAGTACTACACTGTTGTGTAATAGACAACTCAAACAGACCATCAATTGTTGCCCACTAAACTGTCCCTTCTAAATTATTCCTTTATCTCAGTAAATAATTTTACCAGCCAGTTGCTAGGCTAACAGTCCAGCAATCTTTCATCATTTTTCCTTCTCCCCCATTTCCAATCCATCTCATTACCCACAAAATATATCTTGGATCGATGAACTTTTCTCCATTCCCATTATCACCACTGAAGTCTAAGCCAGCATCATCTCCTGCTTGGACCACAATATTAGATTCTCACTGATCTACATTCTTTCATACCTGCCTCACTCCAGTCTCTTCTTCACATGGCAAAGTGATCTTTTTTGAATATAAATCATATCATGTAATTCCCCTGCTTAAGGCCCCTCATGACTTCCCAGTGCCTTTAGAAAAAGTCCAAATCCTCCTAACATGAATTATTTCACCAACTTTATCTTGTTCTTTTCTCCCCCAGTTTTTTTCAATTTTTCAAAATGGCAGCTTTTGTTCTGCCTTATATCCCTGTATTTGCTGTTCCCTCTGCCTGGGAGGTTCTTTCCCTGGCTCTTTGCAAGGTCTTGACTCAACTACATCATTATCAAAGAAGTTTTTCTCTGACCACACTCCCCCAGAATGTTTAATTCAATTAATGTTTTCTTTTTTCCTTTATAATGTTATATGAAATTATCTTATTTTTTTTTTTATTTATTATCTATCTCTACCCATTAGAATGTTAGTTCAGTAGGGGAAGAGACTTTGTCTTATTCGTTGATGTAGTCTCACAACCTAGAACTAGGGTGACAGTACAATTTATTGTCCAAACTGGGGCACTTGTGTTTGTGCTAAAATAGTAAGATGGATGGAATACAAAGATAACAGTTGTAAACAGGCACTACCCCAGGCAAACTGTGATGTAGAGTCAGTCTGCTGAGAGCATTATCTGACACCTAGCTGGCCCTCAATAATGAACTTTTAAAAACAATTACAAAATCACATAGTGCTAAGTGAAAGAAGCTGACATGAAAATGCTTAATACCATATGATTCCATTTCTGTGAGATTCTAGAAAAGACAAAATTATAGAGATGGTAAACAAACACATCAGTGCTTGTCAGGGACTTGGAGGAGGTGGAGGGTTGAATAGTTGAAGGACAGAGGATTCTTTAGGGAACTATCCTATGTGGTATTGTAATGGTGAATACATGACACTCTGCATTTGTTAAAACCCATAGAACTCTGCAGTACAAACAGTGAACCTTAATAAATGCAAAATTTAAAAACCATTGAGGAGGTCAAGGGATCCCAGGATAGAATACGAGCTATGAGAAAAGACTTTAATTGTACCATAAAAGTATAAAATGCCCTCACTGAAGGAAGTGTGTGTGTGTGGGGGGGGTGGTGATGCTGACCTAAGTAACTTAAGAAATGAGTGGACATTGTGAGACTAAAGCATAAAGAACTGCACATAAGCACTGTGCTCTGTTTGGTAAGGTCGTTTCCCACAGGGTATGGGCTAACAGTGCTGAAACCACTATACATGTGTATACTGGAACTGAACAATTAATTAAATGAATGCAGTTGGTATAAGCCAGGTTCTTACTGTTGGAATGGAAGGTAAAGAGAAGCAAGAAAGGAGAGGATACTAGAATGATCCATGTGTTACTGAATGAAAGTTGGAGGCATCGGTATAAAATCATGTTTAGTTTGATATAGATATGGATGAATATATATACAAATATTTATAGATATATGTATGTATGAGGGTTAGTATACATATATTTCCTTGCTCCGTCATCAATGAGCCTATTCAGCATGCAGATCACGGTTTCCAATATCCTCCAACAAGAGAAATCACAGCTTTTTGAGGGAGATGGCTGATTCCTGGCCTGAGGCAGGGAATATACAAGATGAGCCTCTAGTAGTGCCAGAAAACAATCAAGTGTTCACACACACACAAACAGAAGAATGGGGGTATGTTAGAGGAACACAGCAGCCAACCTGAAAGAGCTCTCTTGGGCCAAAACTGGAACAATTTGAGCAACAACATAGGCTACAGCCTAAAATGTAAGT
Organism: Halichoerus grypus; assembly: GCF_964656455.1. Lineage (NCBI taxonomy): Eukaryota > Metazoa > Chordata > Mammalia > Carnivora > Phocidae > Halichoerus > Halichoerus grypus. The sequence goes on along the minus strand of NC_135714.1, from coordinate 157,484,249 downwards.
ATTTAGGAGTCCATACTGTTATAAATAAATGATTGAATAAATTAGTAAGTAGAAGAGAAGAGACAGCTCTCCTGTGCCAAAAAAATTCCAAATAATTTATATAGAAACTCATTTCTCAAGGAAGTGGAACATAACTCCCCATTTCTTAAGTGTGGGCTGCGCATGGTTACTTCCTTCCAAAGAGTGAAGTACTGAAAGGAGGAAAATGATTTTACATTAAAGAAAGCTGACAAAGACCACCACAGCCAGATGATCAGGGTCAACATCAATGGTGATAAGTGATGTTGATAGCATGTATCCTTGAGAAGAATTGATGAGACTTCCTCTCCCAGACCCATAACCACAGTCTAGCCATGATTAAAATATCAGGCACACCCAGATTGAAGAACGGTTTATAAAATACCTGAACAATACTCCTCAAAACTGTCACAGTCATGAACAACAGGAAAAGTCTGAGAAATTGTAACAGTCCAAAGGAACCTAAGAAAACATGATGACCATATATAATGTGGTAGCCCAGATAGGATCCTGGCACAGAAAAAGACATTAAGTAAAAAATTAAGGAAATCTGAATAATATTTGGAAATATATAGAATACTCTAGGAATAGAAAAAGGGTTAGTTGACTTAGTCTGAGGATGTGGGGAGGAGAAAGCTTCTCAAGCAAAGCTATCCATAAACTAAAGCCTGAAAGATGAGTAAAAGCCAATACAAGGGTGGGTTCTGAGTTGGGAACAAGCTGAAGAATGTTCTGGGCAAAAATAAGCTTGTGGGATGACCCACAGGTAGAAAAAAAGCCTGTAACATTGAAGAACAGTAAACAAGTCCAATACCTTATGTCCATCATCCCATTCTTTCTCCAAAATAGTTCTTTTTTAAAAAAGATTTTATTTAAAAAAGATTTATTTATTTGAGAGAGAGAGAGCACAAACAGAGGGGAGAGGGAGAAGCAGGCTCCCTGATGAACAGGGAGCCCGACATGGGGCTCAATCCCAGGACCCTGGGATCATGACCTGAGCTGAAGGCAGATGCTTAACCCACAGAGCCACCCAGGTACCCCTCTAGGATAGTTCTTAAAGAGGCTATGGTTAGTCCCAATTTACAGATGAGGAAATGGGGGCCATGTTCCCAGAGGCACATGGCTGATTAAAAGAGAATTGGGAGCCCAGCCAGTCAGACTCTAAAACCTATATCCTTTTCTCTCACACTACTTTCCATTTTCCTAAGAAAGAATTGTATAAAAGAAGGCTGTGGTTAGGCAGTTTCTCACTTTTTTTTTTAAATTTTATTTTATTATGTTATGTTAGTCACCATACAGTACATCATCAGTTTTTGATGTAGTGTTCCATGATTCATTGTTTGCATATAACACCCAGTGCTCCATTCAATACGTGACCTCCTTAATACCCATCACCGATCTAACCCATCCCCCCACTCCCTCACCTCTAAAACCCTCAGTTTCTTTCTCAGAGTCCTTAGTCTCTCATGGTTTGTCTCCCCCTCTGAATTCCCCCCCTTCATTTTTCCCTTCCTTCTCCTAATGTCTTCTATGCTATTCCTTATGTTTCTCACTTCTGAATGAGCAACACTGAGTCTGCAAGGAGTTAATAAACAGATCGGCAGGGATTCTGAAAATGGTCGGCCAGAGCACCATTGGTTCTCACTAAGTTGCTCTCACAAGAAGTACTCTCTTACTTGCCAGGAACCAGAGCCCTCTGAATCCAGAGGTCAAATTCCAACCTGTGAACCCAAGGGGAATTATGTATCATGAAAATATGGCCTGGGAGCTGGAACCAAAAAAAAAAAAAAAAAGCCTGTTATAGAAATGAGAATTATAGCAGTGGAAGGAGGGATGGGGTTGGAGACAGGCTGTACTCCAGTGGGGGAGAAGGGGACAAGGTAAAGAATTCAGGCTCCACTTGCAAGGTGCCACCAAGAAGAGTCAAGAGTCAGACCAGCATTGTTAATTTAAAGGATTCTTCTGCCACTTCCCCCTCTGGCCCCTTTTCTCCTCCTCCATAACTACCACTTTAACAAGCTGTTAAAAAGCCAGGAGGAACCGTCCAAACCTAGCACTCATCTGAAAAGTTTCATTGATGTCCTCACTGGCAAAGCCCAAGACAAAGGAACATTTGGTGGAGGACGGTAGGAAAAAGGATACCTTAGACAGAAAACAAACTCAAGCGCTGGACTGAATAAAGCATTACAGCACTGGTAGCAAAGGGAGTGATACAGAAATTTTTGAATGCCAAAAAGAGAGCCAAAAATAATTTAGAACACCCATAACAATGTAAAAAAAGCACTCAGAGGAGGTTGAATATTAGGGAAACTTGTTCTAATGAATCATTAGATCAACTGCTTTTAACCTAAAGTTCTGGGGATATGTTTACCAATGAAAAGGGGTGGCAAATATAATACTATCCTATTATTATTGGCCAAAAGAATGTGGGGCTGGGAAGGAGAGCAGGGAAAAGCAAGTACCCTTGTTTGTCCCTCCGTCACAGTTCCCAGGTGAAGTCCTTAGGTGAGTAACCCCAAGGTTCAGCAGTATGGCATCTTTGGGTGCCCTTGAGCCCTCCTGGTTGGGCCCCAGATCTGTTCTGTCCTGGGTTCCACCCATCTAAAAGATGGCCTTTTCAGAGGCTGACCTGTTGTTTGTGTGGTCGTTTGAGAGAGAGCCAGGATTTTCTCTAGGGTGCATTATACTGTAGGCATCCAGGTTTGGGGCACGCCTAGTATCTCCTAATTACTTAGTTAGAGAAACTCAATTTTACCACACAGATGGAGTCAGGCACGTTGTTCTCTTTCCAAGCAAGTTTGAATCAAAGGGAGGTGTGGTAAGAGATTCAGAACTTTGAAGCTGGAAGCAATTGACATTTGGGTCCTGGAGGAGGAAGGGGAAGTATTTGTGGTTGGTGTTTACATTGGCTCAGATAACAGGGCTCAGACAGTTGTGGAAGGACTTTCTCATCATCACGCCCTCTGCATCAGCTGCACAGAGCTGGCTACGTGGGGTCCTAGGGACATTCTTCACCAGCTGACCTTTGTCCTGGCTGTTTCTAACACAAGCACCATGAGCTGTCTTGTAGCTTGGGATATTAAATGTCAGAAAGTGGGGGTAGGTTGGGAGTTCACCAGGTCAGCCTGCTGCTCTGACTCTGAGTCTAGCATACTGTTGATTGTTTGCCAAGAAGTTCTGTACAAGAAGGTGGCATGACTCTAAATCACTAACACAGAATGGGGCTACTTGGAGACAAATATATGAGATATGTATGTTAAGTACTATGAATTATTTTATTAAAAAAACATACCAGAAGGTAACACTTTTGGATGAATACTGCTGACTTCAATATACTTACTCACTGAGGCCAGCCGTATGCTGACGCCATTTTGATCCTAACACCGAATACACTTAATGTTGGAACTCATCTTTGGAAATGGTCTTAAGGGACTTGTTACATTCCTTTGTATATTATCAATGGTGAGTCTTCATTCTTGGAGGATGTATTTGATTTGAAGAAAGAGCCAAAAGTCATAATGACCTCATTATGGTAGGTGATTTGGCAGAGAATTATTGTTTTTGGTTAAAATAATTATAAAACCTTTCTTTCCCCTCTCTAGCATCATCTCTCTGACTGACATCATAGAGTCTAAGATTTTTAGTTTTGGAAAGATTAGGAGAAATAATGTAAGGCATTCCAAAAGAACTTCATGCTGAATGATATTTGGACAATCTAAACTCAGTTCTGTATTTGGAGTATCAATATCATCTATTCAGGGACTATTAAAAGAATGGTATTTCAAGCCAATAAAATTAGTAATACTAATATTTGTGCAATGCTTTTAACTTTTCAGAGAGCCTCAGGAACCCATTTTTAGTGGTTGCCAAGTTACAATGAGGTAATATTTGATTGCAGCAATTTTTAACCCCTTCAGGTATAGTTAAAGAGAGGGGCTTAAACTAGTATTTAAAATACTTGGTGCCCTGATTGGATGAGAATGGGTGAAGAAAGTCTTGATTATTTCTTAATATACTATCATATTTTATGGTAAAGTACTTGGGAACCTGGGCTCAGGAGCCAGCTTGTCCTGGTTCAAATTTTATCTCCATTGCTTACTTAGCTCAAATTAGCCGCTTGGAACCTCAATTTTCTTATCTGGAAAATAAGAATAATAATAGTACCTATCTCAGAAATTTTTTGATTATCAAATGAATTTAAGGTATGCATATTGCACATAGTAAGGCCTCAATGAATGTTAATTGTACCTACTATTAGTATTACTATTTCCCAAACCACACTATAAAATAGGCAGAACAGGTTTTCTGAATCTCAATTTTATTTAGTTGGCATAATAATCTTGATTGTGAAACATGAAAATGCCCAAAGAATTAAGTGTAAGAGTGTGACACTTTCTAAAACTCCCTGTATACATGATAGATTATAACTATAAGATCTGTTTTTCCTTTCAGTTATTCTAGTGAACAACATACCCTTACTTTTAGAATATCATGATTAAAATGGAATTTGTAAACTCTGTTTTTATCTGTTGCTTCTTCCCTAGTCAGGGCTTTTCTGAAAAGGTTTAATGCATGCCAATGCTTTAAAATTATCATAAAAGTAATGCAGAAGATGAATATTACATATACTTTCTCCTGTATGTTCATTCAAAATTGATGCAAATGGTTGCAAATTCCTTTCCCAGAGAACATTCTAGAAAATTTTGTAGGATTTTTGATTATGCAGATAAGTGGAAAAGTCTTCTTCAACTAATGCTGTTAATTTGGGGTTTACCTGGTAGAATTTAAGTATTTGAATATAAATGACATCCTCTTTTCAACCAAAATGCTATCATACTTACATTAATGCCTTGTGAACAAGGACAAGTAATTTAATTATTCTGGATAATCTTTGGTCAAGTTATTCAATTATGAAATCTAAATTTCCTCATCAATAAAATGGGGTTAATAAAATACTTAGCATTAAACCGAGAAAAAGGATATGTGAGTGTTATCTATAAAAAAATCTGCCATCATTTGTGTAGGTGTCTCTATTAGGGAGTTGACTGTTCTGAGAAATAAGAGATGATACAATGAAAATACTTAGCACCATGCCTGGTGCCTTTAAGCTCTCCATAAAGATGAGTTACTAATAGTAGTAGTAGTAGTATTACAATAATATGACGATCACTACTGTCCTTCAAGATCTCACTGAAATATGAGTCCACTCTCCCTCCCTAGTCCCAATATGTGATTTATTCACTTATCACAAGAGCTTAAAAGGATGCACACAAACTTCAAGAGGGTCCCTTCTACTGCTCCAAGCATTAAGCATACTTATGAATATAACTAAGAAAGGGTGCTTGAGCTGGAAGAAAGGGTACAGAGGTGTTATGGTGCCTGAGTGACCCTGGTTTCCTGGGCATGGCAGGGAGTCAATAGAGACCATTTGAGTACTTAAGATTAAAGAGCCATGAGTGGTGTGGTTGGGATAGGCAGCACTAGGGTGGTAAAGACCCATGCAGAGAGAAAGAAATGAGGGGTGTGACCCTCATGTCAAGGGGGCCCCACATCCAAGGCACTGGGTGTTGGAAAAGAAGAGGGGCCTTTACTGACCCATCCAGACAACCCTAAGTCAAACACTCCAGGTTCTCCTAAAGCTGAGCACGGTCTTCTCTACAGTGCCTCCCCTGCCTCCCCAAAAATCTTTAAGTAACCCTTCTCTGAGTCCTATGGTGTTATCTTAATATAACTGGTTGACTAAGGAAATTCTCCCCCTGAGGAGAGACTTCATATGATTTTATTTTTTCCCACTGGCTGCCCTCAAATACTCTGTATTGAACATTCACGCCCCTTCTCACTGGGAAATGGGTCTTTTAATGGCACTTTGTCTAAATCCCATAATAATCCAATCATATTTACTTATTAAAACTCAATTTGGTCCCATTTAAAAATTTAGCCTCATATGTGATCTAAAGCCCTTCCAGTTCCCCAGCTGAGGTGAGGCTTGCGGGACTAAGTGGCTGCTCTTTTCTCACCCTCTGCACTCACCAAGGTGCATTTCCTCTGAAGTGAGGGTAGGGGAGGAGGATAAAGGGAGCAGAATGTTCTGAAAGGGGCTTCAGTAGTGATGTCTAGCCTGGCTCTGGCCATGTATCACTCTGCTTTGATCTACTTCTGTCTCTCTGCTGAAATTGTGGTCTTTATGTAGGTGGATGGCAACATTTTTTTTTTTTTTTTCTGGGGGATGTTCATCCCAGCCTCCTCCATTGCCAAGGAGTTGCTTGGTTGGGCACCCATGTTGGCTGTCAGCCCTGCTAGCTTTGCACATCCTAGCTTTCCTCTGGGCTGGACATGACTTGTTTGGCCTAGTAGAGTCTGGGCTGCCCATCTGCTTCTGCCTCAGCTAAGCTCTATGGTTCTTCACCTGGAGCCACAGGTATCACTGGGCCCTCTTCTTCACCCTCCAAGACCCTATGAGAACTGGGAGGAGGAGGATTTTGCTTCATGTTCGTTCTGTACACCTGTCATTACATTGCCTTCAAGCCCTGATGATGGCTCAGGGAGCCTCTTACCTTCAGAATCTCAGGATGAGAAGCAGGCAGCGCTCCGCACATGGTCATATGCTCTAAACTTCGGAGAATATAGATACAACCTTTTCCATGCTCTCTCCTCAGACAGCTTCAGAGGGTACCCATGGGTCTCTCAGCTCAGCAAGTACCCAGCTGGGATGCAAGAGTCAGGATTCCTTTGCTTGTAAGCACTGCCAGTGCCCACACCTGATGCCCTTTCGGATCCCTTGGTTACCTGCAGGAGGGCAAGCTCCCCTTTCTGCCCCAGAGAGGAAAGAAGAACTTCTCTCCACAAACCCCCCTGTCCTTACAAATCTGATCAATGCTCCTTCCTTCTCCCCAACAGGAGTGAGGTGAGAGGTGGTCCAGTCGAGTTGTTCTGACACCTCTTGGTAGGCTCCATTGGGTTGTGTCTGGTGCCAGTCACTGACATGTCCTCATGGATCTCTTTAGGGTCTGTGAGTCCTGGTTCCTTTCATGTTTTGCTGTGGGGCCTAGCCTATGATTCTAGGACATTGGGAAAAATCCCCTCTTAACAACTTCTTACTCTATCATATTGGAATTTTCTATTTATTCATCTATACCCTCTGTCGTGAACTTTATAAGGACATAACATGTCTTACTCATCATACTTTTTTGTATGTCTCAAAATTCTGTTATTGTGGAAAAATAAACATAACATAAAATTTACCTGAATTTATCTTAACCATTTTAAAGTACATGGCTTAGGCGCGCCTGGGTAGCTCAGTCATTAAGCGTCTGCCTTCGGCTCAGGTCATGATCCCAGGGTGCTGGGATCAAGCCTCATGTCAGGCTCCCTGCTCAGCGGGAAGCCTGCTTCTCCCTCTCCCACTCCCCCTGCTTGTGTTCCATCTCTTGCTATCTCTCTCTCTCTGTCAAATAAATAAATAAATAAAATCCTTTTTAAAAAAAATATACACGATTTAGTGGCATTAAATATATTAACATTATTGGGCAGGCATCACCACCATCCATAGCCAGAACTTTTCACCTTCCAATCTGAAACAATATACCATTAAACAACTCCCATTTCCTCTCCCCCAGCCCTTGGTGACCACCATTCTGCTCTCTGTTTCTATGAATTTGACCATTCTAGATACCTCACATAAGTGGAATCATGCAGTATTTGCTTTTTGTGATTGGCTTAATTCATTTAGCATAATATCTTAAGGTTCATTCATGTTGATGCATGTGTCAGAATTCCTTCTTTTTTTAAGGCTGAATAATATTCTGTTACTTGTATATACCACATTTTGTTTAGCTACTCACCCATCAATGAATGAGTTGCTTCCACTTTTTAGCCATTATGAATAATGCTGCTATGAACATAGTGTACAAATATTTCTTCAAAACCATACTTTCAATTCTTTTGGGTATATACCCAGAAATGGAAGTGCTGAGTCATATGATAATTCTATGTTTAACTTTTTAAGGAGCTGTTATAATATCTTCCATAGCAATTGCACTACTCTACATTCCCACCAGTGTGTGCAAGGATTGCAATTTCTCCATATCCTTTCTAACACTTGTTATTTGCTTTTTAAAATAGTAGCCGTCCTAATGGGTGAAAGGTGGTATCTCATTGTGCCTTTGCTTTGCATTTCACTAATGATTAGTGATGTTGAGCATCTTTTTATGTACTTGGTGGCTGCATATCTTTGGAGAAATGTTTATTCAAGTCCTTTGTCCATTTTTAAATAAAATTAATTGATTTTTTGTTGCTGAGTTATAGGAATTTTTTGTATATTCTGGATATTAATCCTTTATCAAATATGTAATTTACAAGTATTTTCTCCCATTCTGTAGGTTGCCTTTACACTGTATTTATTGTGTCCTTTGATACACAAAAGTTTTTAAGTTTTATATAGTCCCATTTGTCTATGTTTGTTTTTACTGTCTGTGCTTTTAATGTTAAATCCAAGAAATCATTGCCAAATCCAGTGTTATGAAGATTTTCCCTTATGTTTGCTTCTAGAAGTTTCATAGCTTTGGGTCTTACATTTAGGTCTTTAATCCATTTTGACTTAATTTTTGTATATGGTGTAACATAAGGGTCTAACTTCATTTGTTTACATGTGGACATCCTGTTTTTTCCAACATCATTTGTTGAAGAGACTGGCCTTCTCCCAGTGAGTGTTCCTGGCATCCATAAGATCATTTTACCATATATGCAAGGTTTTATTTCTGGATTCTTTATTCTATTCCATTGTTCTAAATGTCTTTATGCTAGTACCACACTGTTTTGATTACTATATATTTGTAATAAGCTTTGAAATCAGGAAGTGTAAGACCTCCAACTTTGTTCTTCCTTTTTCAAGATTGTTTTGACTACTCAGGCTTCCTTGAAATTACATATGAATTTTAGGATGGATTTTCTATTTCTGCAAAAATTGTCACTGGGATTTTGATGGGAATTGTGTTAATCTATAGATCGCTTTTGGTAGTACTGATATCTTAACAATATTAAGTCTTTCAAACCATGAACATATGATGTCTGTCCATTTATTTGTGTTTTCTTTAATTTTTTTATTAATGTTTTATAGTTTTCAGTATATAACTCTTTCTCCTCCTTGGTTAAGTGTATTCCTAAGTATTTTATTCCTTCTGATTGAAAGTGGAATTGTTTCATTAATTTCCTTTTTAGATTGTTCATTGCAAGTGTTTAGAAACACAACTAATATTTGTGTGTTGATTTTGTATGCTGCAATTTGATGAATTTGTTTATTAGTTCCAACAGTGTGTGTGTGTGTAATCTTTAGAAGTTTCTACATATAAGGTTATATCATCTGCCAACAGAGATAATTTTACTTCTTCCTCTTCAATTTGGATGCTTTTTATTTCTTTTTCTTGTCTAATTGCTCTGGCTAGGACTTCAGGTACTGTAAGAATAAAAGTGGGCTAAAATGGGCATCCATGTCTTGTTCCTTATCTTAGAGGAAAAACATTCAGACTTTCACCATTAAGTATGATGTTAGCTGTGGCCTTCTCATATATGATCTTTATTATGTTGATGTAGTTTTCCTATACTGTCAGTTTGTTGAGTGTTTTTATCATAAAGGGTAATGAATATTGTCAAATGCTTTTTTTCCCCATCAACTGAGATGATTATGTCATTTTTTCCTTCATTCTGCTAATTTGGTTGGTATATTATATTGCTTGATTTTCATTTTTTGAACCATCCTTGCATTCCAGGGAAAAAATTCCCCTAGGTCATCACTATGATCCTCTTAATGTGCTATTGAATTCTCTTTTCTAGTGTTTTGTTTAGGATTTATGTATCACTATTCATCAGGGCTTTTGGTCTATAATTTTCTCATAGTGTTTAGTTTTGGTATCAGGGTAATACTGGCCTCATGGAATGAATTTTGATGTTGTTACTTCCTCTACAACTTTTTGGAAGAGTTTGAAGAGGATTACTTTAATTCTTCTTTTAATGCTTAGTAGAACTCACTAATGAAGCCACATGTTCCTGGGCTTTTCTTTGTTAGGAGGTTTTTGATTACTGATTCAATTTTCTTACTGATTTTTGGTCTGTTTAGATTTTGTTTCTTCATGATTCAATCTTGATAGGTTGTATGTTTCTAGGAATTTGTCCATTTCATCAAGGTGATCCCATTTGTTGTCATACAACAATTTTATGGTACTCTCTGATAAACCTTTTTATTTCTATAAAATTGGCTGTCATGTCCATCACTCATCATATTTTTATATTTAACCTATCCAGTGCTTGCCCAAGTTGAGATACTTGGAAACCATTTATTGAACTAAATGTAAAAGAGAAAAGCACTAGAGCTTTCCAACCATGTGGACAACTTATCGTGGGTAACTTCACTGAGAAAGGATGGACCTGGAAAAGCAAGGCCTTCAGGTCAGAACTTGGGCCATCAAGACAGGGTTCCCAAGTCTGACCCTGAATGCTGGGTGATGATACCCTGTGAGACGTGATGGAGTCTTCAGGCATGGAATGGATCAGGGATTCATGGTGGTCTTGCCCATTATGTGGCTCAGAGCTTGTAGAGTGAGCTTAACCTGGTTATGGGAGCCAGCAGATCTAGCAGGCTTCCTGAGCCCAGCTCAGGCAGCTCTTTTCACACTGCTAAAGAGACCATGAGAGGTGTTGTGTAGTAATCCACAACGGAGGTTGTCTGGCAGGGACAAAGCCTGTCTGTCTCTATGCTCTAGAAGAAGCAGAGTCCAGGCTAAGAGTCACTTAGTGGGTTTCTTAAGAACAGAGCAGGGCACTCTCACTTCTTGCCCTTTCATAGTTATGACCAGGAAGAGCTATAGAGAACCATAGGTAGTGCATATATGTGGAGAAGGCATGACCAACTTTTGTCTCACAGTTGGTCTTACTCTACCAGCTTTGAGCCTGCTTTCACAGAAGCAACTCCATAGCCTGAAGGGGCATGCCTTATCCCCTGCTACAGACAGCCAAAGTTGGCAGGCTGTTGTTTTTATGTAAAGAGCTATTCGACTTGCCCAGCATGATTTCAGACTCTTGTTTGCAGCCCTGCTATTCCCACCTACCCTACCCTACCAAGAATCTCTCGTTACCATCTGCATTAGCTCACTTTTGCACATTCCCCACACATAGTGCAGTGCTTGGTGCTTAGCAGGTGTTCAATAGATAGGTGCTGGATTCCTTCTATTACAGTAGTCTTTCCACAGTGTCCTAGTTGAGAGAAGATAGAGAAGGGATGTGTTCTCTGCCACGAACATGGAGACCAAAGGGAAATGTGTGTGTCAATGAGTCTTTCCTCTGTTTCATTCTTCTCATTTTTATCCAACTACCCAGAGACCAGCATTCTCATTTGAGGTCTTTTGAGAAGCAAGCAAACACTGCAGATGATAGGCAGTGCTAGCTAGCAATTTTTTTCCCCTTCAAAGCAGGTTAGTAGGTTCAAATAAGATACATTGAAGAGGAATTACATGAAACCAAAACGGAAACTGTGAAGTGCAAGCTGATATTTTTAGAAGTTTGTGTAATGACAGGTCAGATTCCTGAGGATTAGTCAAAGTGGCAAATCTAACACCACTTATTCAAAAGAGGGTAAAAGATACAGGAGGCAATTATAGTTTAGCAGCAGTTGTGTGTGTAGGGGGGGATCAACTCTTCTTGAACTTACTGAGGGGACAGCTTGAAAAGTGTAATTTGAATATAGATAGCCAACCAGAAGGTTTCTATGAGGAGGGGTTTGGGAAGTTGGAGGAAAGGGAAAAGGAAAGGAAGGGGGTTGCCAGGAGTTCATTATTTTCATATTTTAAAGCCCTGAATAGTTTGAAAGGATGATTGCCAGAGGGGACCAGGAAAATTAGTGGTTGTTTGATTCAGGATCAATTTTCAAATCTGCCCAGTTTATAATTGTGTGCCTCTCGCTGTCATCACTCATGTGATTCAGGCTCCAGATGTTCAGGGTTGAAATGTCCCCAGGGCTCGCCACCTCCTTGGTATGCCTCCGAGCATTTCTGTCTTCCCCCACCAAACAATTTTCCCCTGGACTTGTTTATGGATATCTGAAATGCCTGCATTGGGGCTTAAAAATAAGAGGTGAAAAAGAAACACTTAAAACACAGGGCTCAGGCTTAATGTGTATCATCTTTGCAAGAAGTGGCATTGATTAAATGCCAGGGCCAGGATCCTGCTCTTTTCCAAGACCAAATTTTTGTGAGGACAGAGTTCTGAGATTCCTGGGAATGAGGAAGATATAGGCATGAAGAGGGAGTGGGGGGGGGCACAGAAGACAAATTTGGATAACTTGACATTTTGGTTAGGACTCACCTTAGTTGCCTGGTGTTTGGTGTTTATCATTTCTGACTTTAAGGTTAATGGGGGAACTTCAGAACCCGAAAAGATCTTTAAGATTATTTGGCACAGGGCGCCTGGGTGGCTCAGTCATTGGGTGTCTGCCTTCAGCTCGGGTCATGGTCCCAGGGTACTGGGATGGAGCCCCGCATCGGGCTCCCTGCTCAGCGGGAAGTCTGCTTCTCCCTCTTCCTCTCCCCCTGCTTGTGTTCCCTCTCTCGCTGTGTCTCTCTGTCAAGTAAATAAATAATTTTTTTTTTTTTTAAAGATCATTTGGCACAGCCTTACTCAAACTGGGTTCAGCAGGCTCCTGGGATCCACAAACATATTCTTAGCCTACAAGCTTTTTACGAGATTTAGAATTTTGTCCTCTCACTTTAATGGTGATATAAATATATTTTCAGAATATTCAGAGCATCTGAATACAGATCTGGAGCTATGTGATCTTAAGACAGTGTTTATGGGGTTTTTTTGGCGGGGGAACCACCCAAAGGGAACTTGTACTTGGCCTCGTCCGTGCAGGAGCAGTTGGCAGGTCCTAATACTACAGTGACAGCTACCGACTTGCGTTCTCTGTATACTCACACTGAATTCTTTACCAGCAATAAACACAAGACTTATTTGCCAAAGATAATTTACAATTAAAAGACACTTTCATAGACTATGATTTTTCCCTAAAGTTTTTTTTTAATAAATTAAGACTTTGATTTGACATCATGGAAATGATATACTATAACAGATGGCTAATGAAAAAGAACAGAGTCAGGTTTAATAGATGAATTATGCATTTCATAAAGTTAGGATGAAATACTATCATGGCATACTGTATGAATGAAAGTTTCCAGTAATTTTAAAAGAGGAAAGTGATATGAGAATTTTGTCATCACATAACACACAGAAATATAAACATATCAAACCCCAAAGTAACTAGGTTGTAGCCTTCAGCACCTTATTCATGTTGGGGATAACAATTTAGTTTCTGCCAAACAACATTACTTATTATCTTAAATTAATGACTTTTATTTTCTTTTGAATTGTGTTTCTATTTACTTTGTGAATATGACTTTATAGTTACTTAATACTTATAAGAAGTTATACCTAATCATATATTTGTGTAAAACATAATAAAAATATGTTAAGTCAACACTGTGTTTGCAAATTTTTTCCCCATGAGAAGGAGTCTGAATATAACTTACCCTTGAATAACACTAATCTGGTCCTTCGCTCTCATTTAAAGAAATGAGCCTTCAGTGTTATGGGTTGTGTCTTAGTGTTGGAGCCCCCATAGTCTTTCCAAAGAAAACTCAACCCTCTTGTCCACCTATTTATAGGTTATTCTATATTCTGCCTAGTGTAATTACTCTTTCTCTAATCCTACATTTGCTTCTTTCATTCCCCAGATTCCCTCAGTGTTCCTACATCAACCATAGCAAACTTCTGTTCATGTTTCAAGACCAGCTCATAGAAGGCTGTCTCTTCTGTGAAGCTGTTTTTTCTAATACCATCAAGCAATTCTCCAATTCTCAGTGGACACTGGGTGTCCCACAAATTTCACCCAATTCTCACACTACCTACCTCAAGATACTGTCAGATCCCACAGGTTAAGGGCTCAGTCCCAAAAAACTGCTCCCACTTTAGATGCCAATTACAAGTCCAGGTTATCACCTGACCGACTGGCTATAAATCAGAGGTTTCCATGATCCCCTTCTCAGGCTCAATTAATTTGCTACAGTGGTTCAGAGAACTCAGGAAACCAGTTTATTTACTAGGTTACTGGTTTATTACAAAGGATACTAAAGGATATGAATCAGTCAGACAAAGAGATACATAGGGTGGGGTCTGGAAGAGTCCCCAACACAGGAGTTTCTATCCCCGTGGACTTTGGGGAATGCCACCCTCCCAGTGCATTGATATGTTCTGATTCACCAACCTGGAAGCTCTCTAAACCCGTCCTTTTGTTTTTTTGTTTTTTGTTTTTTAATGAAGATTTCATTACACAAGCATGATTGATTAAACCTTCAGCAATTGGAGACTGAACTCAACCTCCACCCATCTCCCCTCTTTGGAGGTTAGGGATGGGGCTGAAATTTCCAACTCTTTAATCATAATTCCACTGGCAACCAACCCCATCCTTAGTGGCTTTCCCAAAGTCACCTCATTAACATAAACTCAAGTATGGTTCAAAGAGGTTTGTTATAAATAACAAGACACTCCTTTCACCTTTATGGCTCTGGAACTATTTCAGGAACCAAGGACAAAAGGAATCACTACAACAGAAGATGCTCCCATTGCTCTTATCGCTTATGAAATTCCAAGGGTTTTAGGAGCTCTGACTCAGAAACTGGACAAAGACCAAATATATATTTCTTACTATAAATCACAATATCACAGAAGCCTTCCTTTTTTTTTCTAGTGTGGTGAGTGCCTCTCTCTGTTTCCTACAGCTTGCAGTTTCTATGTCTCATGCAGCACTCTCCATGGGACATTGAACATATCTACTTACTCCCCAAACTTCCGATTTGAACTTCTCAAAGGTATGGACATAGCCTTACTCATCCACTATTCTAGTCTGTGGCTCATTGTATATTCTTAATAAAAATCTATTAAGTAAGTTAGATCTCTCTATATTAAAACAATACATCCTAATGAAACTGACCATCACATCATGAGGCACAGCCTCTGATGCTACCCTTGCAAGATTTTCAGGAGACATTAAGCCACCAGATTTATTTTTACCAAATTAGAGCATGAGAGGAATAAAACAGAAACAGAGGAAAAATTTGCAAGCAAGACTTTATTAAAATCCCTGGAATTTATATGCAGAAGTGGGCAGGAGGCTGTCTCTAGGGTCAGCTTTTGACCTTCCTATTTATGTTTGAGGAAGAAGGGTTGGAAGTTAACTCTTATTTGAATCTGGCCTTGTGATTGGTTGCAAATGGAAAAACTTCTCTCTGCAGGAAATGATGCCATCACATTGAGAAGCTGTTTTTTGGACTGACAAATGGAAAAATATTCTTAATGAAAGCACAGAATAATCACTCTGAGTGTGGGGAAGAAGCACTGGGAGGAAAAAGGAGAAAGAATACATATTAAATAGATGTACCTACCAGCATACTGATGAGGAAAGGGATTTAGAGGTTATTGTAGGGGAAAAAAACCCCCTCTTCATGTTATTATCCTAATGCTTTTCTGTAGCTTAAAAAGTGAATATACAGAATGTGTCACAAGTGGAAAGAAAATGCCAATCAGTGGTCTCTAAAATAGAGGTATGATGGTCACTTTCTAGAGCTATGATGGAGTCCAGTGTTCTGGTCTGTCAAACAGTCCAACCCCTAAATTCACTTTTACATGTCAGACTATTTGTCCAAAGCTTTGTTTAGAAAATATGGCCACCAAATTATCAGACATATATTACAATCACCATAGCGGCTCATATTACTAAGTCCTGACATATGTTCTAAACACTTTATATGTATTAGCTCATTTTCCCCATTTTACTCAGGAAATGGAGTCACCAAGCAGGTAAGAAATTTGGACAAGGTCACATAGCTAGTGGGTCACTCAGCCTAACTTCAGAGCCCCAGGTGCCTAGCATTATGACATTCTGCCTTCATAGTGGAGAAACATGGCTTTGGAATCAGACCAGTCTCTATGCAAATCCTGACCATTGGCCCTTGGCACAAGACAAGTTATTTAGTGTTTATCAGCCTGCATTTTATCCTATGGAAAATGGGAATAATAATATTTAACTCACAGGGTTTTGTGTGGATTAACTAAGCTAATACACATGAAGTTCTTGGTATAGTACAAAGTAGATAATTTCCCCACACCTACATTATCCCTGCTTTAGGAATCTTTAAAATACAGAGCCTTAAGGTTTTTGGAATGAGACATGATGTATAAGTCTGGCTTTATGGGCTTGTGTTACCGAGAATGTATATCCCATCATGTTGAGGTCCCATTGACGTCATGGACAGGTACATGAGGATACTCAGAATCAGAGACTGATGAGATTGTTCCTCTGTCCTTGTATGTTCTCTTCCAGGGGGATATGGCTTAGGAAAATGAGGGAAATGAGACTTAAAATTAAATTGCTTCCACTAATCCTGTATGCTCTCTGCAGAGTAAAATACCTCCATACATACACAAATGTAGCTATCATGGGATTGGTGATTAGCTCATATCATTTGTCCAGCTCATGTCTCAAATGGAGCTGAAGTTCTGATCTTCTTGGGGGAGGATATAGATGGACGATATGGAAGCAGGGGATGAGGCAGCCCTGGAAACAATAAACAACCTCACGTTGGGGGTGGAGTGTGGGTAATCACATCCTCAGTGTTCTCCCAGCCCAAACCACTCATGTTGTTCAATGAAACAGATCCTAATTAACTGGAAATTCTTGGAATTTCCTTTCTACTGTCCTAAAAATGCCAGTCTACAGACCCAGAGTTGTCTCCATCAGTATTTAAGCCAGAGTGAAGAACTACCATCAGGTGGCACCAAACCACAGCAGGGCACAGAAAGGATTCAGATTGTATAGCCTGACCCCTGGAATACCCCCAGAATTTCAAGCTGGTCATGTGTGCAAAGTCTACCTGGTCATTTCATTAACCTTGAACAAATGAGAGATGACACTTTGCACAACTGAAGTTTTTGGGCATCACATACCATGCTATTGTGAGTTTTATAACATATGCTGAATATCTACTATTTGGGGACATATGTTAAGTGCTTGGGATTCAGAAACAAAAATACAGCCCCAGCTTCTAGGAGTTCATAGTTCAGTGTGGAGATAGTCAAATAAACAAGCAATTACACCATGGTGTGACAAGTGCTACCCAAGTGGAAAGCAAGAAATGCTTTGGGACTGCAGGGGAGACACAGGAGGGACATCTGAACCATTTTCTTGAGGGGGAACAGGAGGATGGGAAGAGCATTCCAGGCAGAGGGAGCAGCTTGTACACCAACCTAAAGGACTCATGGTTTTTTCCTGGAAGTGAAGAAGAAAAACGTGAGAATGAGAGATGAGTCATGAAGGACCCAAATGCTATGATAAGGAGCTTGAACTTTGTGCTGTTATTAATAATTCTTAGTCGTTTCTGGGATGCCTACAATAATGGAAGTTATGGTCTTTTTTCTTTGGGTAAAAAGGTACAGTGACATACACACATACACATACTTTTACATTCAACTTCAGGGACAGTTGTAGGCCCTCTGCCACCCATTATTTATGGACTCTCGGTTAAAACACCCCCCTTAGAAGTAGTAGAGGTCAGTAGAAGTCGGATTTTAGGTTGAACAAGAATGTGTCCATCAAATGACTGGCTACATAACCACCGAAACGGGAACACAGATGATGGATTGGAAGAAGAATAGCCTGAAAATGAGGAAGACAGGACTGCAGTTGGGAGCCTGTTGTCAAGGTTTAGACAAAACAATGGTTTTGTTCAATCTCCTCCATCTCCAAAACTTTTGTCGGGTGATGGATAAGATGCAAAACACCATCATCGGACTCAGCATTTTCTGCCCCACCCCATTTTTCTGAGAAAGTGTTCAGTTGTGAGGAAGGCAAGGGGAGAGTAAAAAGAGAAGCTGTAATCTACAGGTGATATCACCAGCTCCTAAGTTATAGATTGCCTAGATTGGCACCTTGGAAGTTCATCTCTGAGAACATGCTCCTGGAGCATGTTGTCTGCTTCTAACAACCACAGTGGTATCTCAGCAGGAGATGAGGGAGTCTCTAGGTGACAGGATGTTATTGGTTCTTCTGTGTACTGGGGAGAGGGGCAGGCACACAGAGAGGGAAAAGTGCATTCCTTTAGCAGTGAAATAGGGATGTAGGGATCTGAACTTAATCCTGACTCTTCCTGTGAGAGCCTGGGAAAGTATCTCTGTACTCCTCTTCCTTCATCTAAGGGAGTAACAATAAAAGTGCTAACATATGCTGGGAGGAGTAATAAGGAGGAGAGATTACAAAGCACTTTGTAAATTCTGCAGGAAGGTGATACAACATTGGTGGATGGGCATGTTCCTTGGAAGAAATAGCAGTATTATAGCTAGCCTTGTTTTCTGACAGACTTTTGATTTCGCCCATCAGTGAAGGCCTTCCCAGAAGCAAGGGAGCCCTGCATCCCTTTCTCGTTGCCTTCTCCAACTGTGTTGCCATGTGACAGCAATATGGCAGAAATCCCAGAAGGGAAAGTGCCATGAAGCTGTGGGAAGTTTGGAGGGTTGAGCCAGCCTCACTACCTCTCTGAAATAGCTGCTTGGGGAAGCCAGGACTGGCTCCACCATACATGGTTTGGTTTTTTGTTTGTTTGTTTGTTTGTTTGTTTAAGTTTGGGTTTAATTGAATTTCATTGAAGCCAAGAGAGCCCTATAGCACTTGCTATCCCCCCTAACGTGGGCACTAGCTGCTCAGAATGGTTTGGCTTTCTTGAAGTCATGTTGTGGCAGACTGATAACACCCATCCATCCACTTCCATGCCTGCTGCTTTTTCCGTAGGACCATCCTCACACCTGAAGAACGTGGGAATGATGAGCCCTGCTGGAATCGAAACCAATCTGCCGTTCCCTTCAGACTCCCAAATGCTTGCTCCACAGTGTGATGCCTTGTTGGGCTTGAGGTTGTTTTTCTTTTTTTTTTCAAGAGTCGGGTTTTGGCACCATTTCTGTCGGTTGCGCTGGAACATAAGAGGAGAGTAGCTACAGGTAACAGATTATTTTTAATTCTGCCTTGTTATTTGGAACTGATTTCCCATATGTTGTTGTTGTTCAATTCCTTGCATGAATTTTCTCAAATATTTGTAACATATGTCATATCTATATGCAGATTTTAAATTATGGATGCCTTTATCCAATCATTTTCGAAGGAGGAAAAAACCAAGTCTAATACTCTCAAGCAGGACCACAGTCTCCTGGGCATCAGTTATCGTTCAGGTAGACACATCTGGTGAAATGCATCACATCAAATTAGTATCAAGGGTATTGAGACTCTGAGACTACAGGC
The DNA here is from genome assembly GCF_964656455.1 of Halichoerus grypus. Taxonomy (NCBI): domain Eukaryota; kingdom Metazoa; phylum Chordata; class Mammalia; order Carnivora; family Phocidae; genus Halichoerus; species Halichoerus grypus. Next base: position 157,464,847 of record NC_135714.1, on the reverse strand, counting down.
AGACAACCCCCTTCTAATGTACTGCTTTTTAGATTGTTGGGGAAACTTGAATCCCAATTCTCTTGTGAAATGAGTGATACTAACATGCCTGTTCAAATGCTCAAAGTGAAGATCAAAGCAGCAGTGTCCAAATTGCCTTTGCAAACAAAGCAGCCCCTTGCATCCCCCCTGGGGATCCCGTGCTAATTTTATCTACTCTCCCTGGCTCTTCTGCTATTAAATAGCAATAAATAAATGTTTTTTTCTGGGTTTGCCAGTGGCTTATTTGTCTGACAAACAAGCTCATTTCCTTTTAAGTGTGAGGTTTTAGTCCAACTAATAGAATTAATCTATTTTTAATGAAAATGCGAATGGCTTTTACTTAGAAATCTACCTACCCATCTCCCTCTCGGCAAGAGGCCCCTCCCCCAGCGTCTTCTCTGAACACATACAACCAGCCATGAATATTTCAATACATCTCAGGCTTTCAGATCAATATAGGCAACTCTCAAGCCCTATTGATTTTCAGAGGTTTGACTCGCCAGGGTGATAAATATTTCTCGACTTATGAAACCTGAGTTAAAGAGGCTTTGCTGGCCCTTCAACTTTTCCCGACATCTTTGTCTCCTTTTCTGTCCTCTTCCCATATCCCTTCTGCTGGTTCCCCCTCCCCTCCCTCGCCCTGCACCACCCCCTTCAGTGCCACCCCCCCACACACCCCCCAACAACCCTGAGATGGAGGTTTATGACGAAGCAGTAAGTCCCGGAGAAGCAAGCACTATTTCCCCACTGGGTCCACTTCAGGTCGGAGGGAGAAGAGGCCAAGGGAGGATGTAGCCATAGCACAATTCGGCCCCCATCCATCTTGCCTGCAGGGGCTCCGCCAGCTTTCCTCCTGTCTCTCTGATTCATTTATCAGTACAGCCGACTCCTCCTCCTGTACACCTCTGAAGATGTAATCCCAGAAGGCAACCCTAGCAACATACGAGGAATTCCCTACTGAGGCACAGGAGCTGAGCTGCTCCATATGGGTAGGAAATAAGCTAATTATACAGTCAGCCATGTCCAATGCCAGGATGTTTGTTGTTATAAGTTTATCCAGCCTAGTTATGAAGCAGTGAGCCTGAGATGCTTGGAAAATTTTCCTGAACCTTCGATAGTTGATCTACTGTGATGTGCATTGGATTAGGAGGAGTGTGGGGACTTGGGTGTGGATTTCTCTGGCTAGCTCTGGGGGGTTGGTCAAATCAAATGACTTCCCTTTGTGGGTCTCTATTTCCTCATTTATAAAATATATTCATTCATTCACACATTTATTTAACAAATCTTTATTAAGTTTTTCCTATGTGCTAGGGACAGAGGCTAGAATGGCACACAAGATAGATATCCGTCCCTGTTCTCTTGAAGCCTATCATCTAGTCAGGAGTAGTCAGGAACATACTAATGTTTCATCCTCTTCTGAACTCCCATACTGCATTCCTCTAGGTATTGTAAAGACATTGTATTCTATAAGTATGTCATTATCATGTTTACAATCTGATCCCTTGCTAAACTGCGTGCTGTTTGTTGGTCTGGATTGTGCCTAGATCTTTGGAGATGCTTGTTCACTGGATGTTAGTTGAACAAATTGACTCTTTATGTTTTGTGTCCTGCTCAACATCAAATAGAAATTGAGGTAGCAATCCTGTGTGTGGAGCCTCGGCAGCAACACGCTCACTAGTCATGATCCTGCCCCAATAGTTTTTCATTCCACGTCTTTGTGTAAGAGAAAGCATATGAAAGGACTTATAGAAAGCAAGTTATAAACTGTCAATAAATTGTAGCTGTCCTTTCAATGGAAAGTTAGAGATGACCAAAATGATCCCAAGACCAAAACAGATAGACAAACAGACAGACAAATTAAAGTCTCTTTCTTGAAGTACGATCATGTTTTGAGCAAAAGTATGAGCAAAAAACTCATTTTTTTAATAGTAGTCTGGTATATTTTTGGATTTGAACCTTTTAAAAAGTTTTAAGTTTATTTTTATTTTTAATTTAAAAAAATTTTCAAGCTTTATTGAGATATAATTAACATATAACATTGTGTAAGTTTAAGGTGTACAGTGTGCTGATTTGATGTACATATATATTGCAGGATGATTACCACAATAAGTATCTGTTAACAGATGAATGGACAAAGGAAATGTGATATATATTCACAGTGGAATATCATTCAGCCATTAACAAGAAGGAAATCCTGCCATTTGTGACAACATTGATGAACCTTGGGGGCATTATGATAAGTGAAATAAGTCAGACAAAGAAAGACAAATACTGTATGATCTCATTCATATTGGAATCTAAAAAAGTAGAATTCACAGAAAACAGTGAGTAGATTGGTGGTTTCCAGGGGCGGGAGTTAGGGGAGAGAGGGAGTGAGGAAATGAGTGAGGTTGATCAAAGAGTACAAACTTCCATCCGAAACTTTTAATTGAACTCACATTTGCTGCTATGTGGCCTTGAACAACACTTAGATTGGAAAAGATGCACAAGGCTCCTTCCAGCACTGGTATTGCTTGATTCTACATGGCATTGTTGATCATTTATGTGAGCAGAGAAATAAGTCCCCTCCCTTTTCTTTCCTACTCCCTCATAAGTCACACAGGGTGAGCACCCCTTTCTCCAGGAAGAACTTTCTGGGAGCTTCCTTCACCCAATGCTCAGTAAAGGACTTCTCCCGCACGTACCTCTGTTGTAGTGATAAGTTTTCCTGATTGTCCCCTCCGTTAAACTTGGAGCTCTCTGAGCACAGAAGCTATGTTTCTTCATAGCTTTCTTCTTATGTTTCTTCTTCATGACATTTCTAACATCTTCCTAGCACATTGCTGGCACAAAATAGGTACGAGTAAATGTTTACTTTGAATAAAATTGAGAAGTTCTCTGCTTAACATGGTGAAGAAATAAATACTAATTGAAGGTCTAAAGTGTGGAGCAGGGAGGTGCTGATGTCATTCCTGCTTGCTTCTTAAACCCTCAAGAAGCATGTAAGAAAGGAATCAGGAGTCAGTTACCTTCTGTGTCCATTTTACTGGAAGAAAATGATGACCATTTTGATATCATTGAAAGACATTTGGTTTTTGTTCCCAGTTCCTGGCACAGACCTCCTAAAAGTTTTGGAATTTCCTGAGTGATAATTGGGATAGGAGGCTCTTTTGTTCTAATGAGGCAACTCTTTGCAGGCCCAGATAGCTCCTGGATGGCAGCTGGTCATCGCTTCAGTGGGGGCTGGTCACCAGAAAGACCATCTGGGATTAGAAACTTGAAACTTTCAGCCCCACATCCAACCTCCAGGGAGGAAAGAGGGGTTGGAGATTGAGTTAATAACCAATGTCCAACAATTTCATCAATCCTGCCTACATAGTGAAAGCTCCATAAAAACCCCTAAACTATGGGATTCAGAGAGCTTCTGGGTTAGGTGAAGACACTGAGGTGCCGAGAGGATTGTGTGCCTTGTCCCTAGTACATTCCCCTGTGCGATTCTTCCATTTGGCTCTCCCTAGTTGCATTCTTTATAACAAACTGCTAATAGTAAGTGAAGTGTTTTCCTGAGTTCTATGAGGCATTCTAACAAATTGTCAAACCTGAGGGGGGATCATGGGAACCCCCAATTTTTTCCAAATCAGACAGAAGTATGAATGATCTGCGCACCCCACTTGAGACTGGTTCTGAACTCAGTACAGTCTTGGGGGACTGAACCCTTAAGCCTTTGGAGTATGGTGCTAATTTGAGGTAGTCAGTGTTAAGAATTGACACCTCAGCAATACAGAGAGAGCCCACCAATAAAACCAATCCTGATAACCAACATCCTTGAAGAACCAAAACGCTAATAATCAATTACTTTGGTATGTGTTAATGTATTCTTACCTACGTAAAAGATAAGAAGAAGATGAATGACATACCTGTATGATTTTGGGCAGTACATCAACTCCATTTTTAGTGTTTTGGGTTGTAGTTAGATATTTTTTTTCCAAAAAGAAAGTTACAATCCATTTAATAAAAACAACGCAAGCTGCCATGTATGGAAAAAAAAAAAAAAGAATTGAACTGAATTGTAGGATACCCAGTTGGTATCAGAATTGGTCGATGTCAGGAGTAAGAGCCACACATTTGATGTCAGAAGTATGAGTAAAACCAGCTCAACCATGAAGACAGCCTTTATTGTTCACTTTGGCAATAAAACCATCTCCTTCTATGGGAGAAGGCCCAATCTCCCACCATGAGGACGAAAGCTTGCAACTGGGTGAGTATTTCTGGAGTGGGGTTTGCAGGGAGTGGTGTACAGAGGAGGTGATATGGTGAAGAGTTCTTAGGGGCGGGAGCTCGTTTGGGGGGAAGATGGAACTCTGGAGCCTCTCATTTGCTCTGGAAGTTCTGAAAGATCTCAAAGAGCTTCCTTGGGAACAATTCAGTTACCCTACCCCAGAAAGAGAAATGCAAACCACACTGTAGAGCACAAGGCTGCTCTCCAACTTGGCAAACCAACACCCCGATGGTGGCGCAGAGTTAGCAGTGAATGTGGCGGTGGGAACGTGGTACGGTGTGGATGACAGCTGCTTTGCCCTCAGTGTGCCAGATGCTTTGCTGGTTGCTTCTACCAGCTGTCTCATTTCATTCCTCTCAAAATCCTTTTGTAGATAAAGTACTATGATCCTTAGGATACAGATCAAGACATTAATTCTGAAATTCTGGGGAAAAAAAAAATCTGATTTGTCACATCAGAAGTCACAAAGGTTGCAAATGTTCCAAACTGTGGGTGTGGCTAGGAGACATGATAAGCAGACCACTTACATTGCCTCAGTATTATTCAAAGTGGGGTTTTTTTTTGGGGGGGGCAGTATTTTATATATTAAAAATGTGAATACAGATTTTACTTAAATATGTAAAGATGAAAAGCACATCTGCAAAGGGGCCCCTGACTGGCTCAATTGGTGGAGCATGCGACTCCACCATGTTTTAAGTTCCAGCCCCACGTTGGGCATGGAGCCTACTTTAAAAAAAAAAAAAAAAAGCACATCTGCAAAGAAAGTGTGCATGGTAGCAGGTTTTCAGACCATATCCCAGCCCTTCCAGTGGTGTCAGAGTTCTTTGACAGAAAAGTTTGAAACACAGGGATGCATGAGTCCTGAGGTCTCACAGCTTGCTGTAATGGGGCTACAACTATCTACAGAAGTCGTGAAGAATGTCAGAGTGCTTTCAGGCATTAACTCTGGAGTGTAATTTCTTTTCCTGTTTCTGAGAAGGAGAGAGATGACTTTATTAATCAAATGTGCAAGCAACATTTGTTCTCCAGCTATGAGTTTGATGCTTCCCATCCAGTGGCATGCCCTCCGTTGCCCCCATTCTACCCTTTATCCCAAGCAAGACATGCTCTGGAAGTATACTCAATCTGGAAAAAAAAAATCAAGTTGCTGTCTGTTAGTGTCTAAAGGCATCACATGTAAACATTTGGATGGATTTCTCACTTAATCTTGAGGGTATATGAGGGGTGGTCTGGTCAAAAATCTAGGTAAAGTAAAGTTTGTGAAATTTACTTTCAGGGGCCTCAGGGGGCACCTTAAAGGGAGAGACAGCTGTCCTCCAGAGTATCTGAAACTGAGTTTACTTGGGATGTCCCAATGACTTCTGATCTACATGTTATAATATCCATGGAAAGAGAAAAGAGTTTCAAATATGAGTCCCAAATTAGAAGTCTCAAAGACAGGTGCTCTGAATTGATCCACTATGGAGCTAATTCTTGTATGGGCAACTCTACCATGTGAGGCCCAGGCTTCATTTATACGACCCAAGTGATCCTGGGGGCTGGGCTGGGGACAGCTAGTAACGCACGTTTCCCCAACTGAGCAGCTTTCCTTTTACATCTGCCTCCTTTGCATTGAGTCTTTCTCTAATAAGCAAGTATTAGCTGACTATTGCTCCGTACCCCAAAGAGTGCTAAACATCTACTCAAAAAGGTAATCCACAGCAGATTAGAATTTTCAGGCTAAAAGCCACGGGGAACATCACCTTGTCAAAACTTCTTACTTTAACAGTGAGGAAACAGGCCCATAGTTGTGAAGTGACTTGCCTAGGGTCATAAAATTAGCTAATAGTAACACTGAAATAGGACAAGTGTCTCCTGACTCTCATCTGAGTGCTCTATTGTTCCAAATAGGACACCATCTTTTCCAGGCAAACATGGAATTTTAAAAAGTATTTGCCTCATTTGGTCACTTTTCTCTGAAACTAGGGAGCTCATGACTAATGATAGAAACTGCGAAATTGAAAATAATTTCTCATTGGGGCATTCTTTTTTTTTTTCTTAAACAATCTGTCTTTTCTATGCCCTGAACTACTTTTTTTTTTTTTTTTTAAGATTTTTATTTATTTATTTGACAGAGCGAAACACAGCGAGAGAGGGAACACAAGCAGGGGGAAGGGAGAAGGAGAAGCAGCCTTCCCGCCAAGCAGGGAGCCCGATGCGGGGCTCGATCCCAGGACCCTGGGATCATGACCTGAGCGGAAGGCAGACACTTAACTACTGAGCCACCCAGGTGTGGGGCATTCTTGTTGAGCATATATTCCCTCTCCTTCCTCTTCCCATGAAAGGAGTAGACTTTTCCACACCAGTAGAGGGCTTAGCCATGTGACCTGTTTGGCCAGTGAAATGTGAATATCCGAGCAGAGGTATGCTGTTATAGTGTGGGTTCTGTGTTCTCTCCCTTTCCCACAGGAAGGACATGCTCCAGCCTCCTACTGCTCCTTCATCCTGGGTCCTAAAATAGAAAGACATGAGACAGCCCTGAACCCAACTTGATGCAATGCTGCTAAAATACTGACCTACGGACCCACAGGCAAGGATACAGGTTTGTTGTTGGAATCCACGGAAATTTGGGGGGATTATTTATTATACAGCATATCACAGCACAAGCTAATACACTCAAACAAACCTTTCCTTAGATGTCCGTCCCTTTCCCTCACCTTTCCCATTGCAATGTACAAGCTCAGATTGTCACTTCATTTTTCAGATGAGAAAATTGCATCCAGATTAGATGCTTTTTATAAAGGCACATTGGAAAAGCACAGAGGCATAGCTGAAATTAAAATTCATATATCCTTCCTGATTTTCAGAGTTCAGTTTCATATGGTATTTAGATGTGAGATTCTTAGTACTTTTCAGGTTGAAAAAAACCAAGGCTATTTGGTTTTGTCTCTATCTATCATCTATCATCTATCTATCTATCTATCTATCAATCATCTATTATCTATCTATTATCTATCATCTATCTATCTATCATCTATCTATCTATCATCTATCTATCATCTATCTATCTATCTATCATCTCTCTCCCCTACCCCCTTTCTCTATTTATCTATCTATTTATCTATCCAACTATGGATTTCTTTGAACTGGAAAAAGATAGTCTTAAAATTCCATTGTGTTTACTGTTGTGGGGTTGACATTTTCGTGTCTAAAAAAATCAGCTGAGTTGATAATGTTTAGTTGATCTGTCTGCATCTGATTATGCTTGTTTCCAGATCCAAGCAGTTGTTAATGAAACAGTTGCTGTTTTGTTGACAGAACATTAATTACTTGATCTTAGGACTCAGTAATTGCACAAGCCCCCTCTGTATACATTACTAATTACATTAGCAATTATATGGCATTTTAAAGACAAAGAAATGACTGAAGCAATTGCAGTGTCACAGGTAACCTGCTGTTAGATTTCAATCACATTCCTCACGTGCCCATGATGTGCGGAAGCAGTTCTGATGCATCTGTGACACTGACTTGAAGAAATGGCCTAAGACTTCCTGTCTATGAACCCACTGCCTAGTGGGAAGCCCATCAGGTGGGCAGAGAGAGCGTCAGGAAAGTCTCTTTAGCTCTCATTCCTTCCTTTATTGAAAGAAAAATTGGAGAAAGAAATGTTGGGCAAGAAAAATTCATTTGCTTATTTAACAAATACTTATTGAATTTCACTATGTTAGGTGCTAAGTGACAGACCGAATCCATGACTCTGTAAAGTTTATAATCTCTTGGAGAAGACAGATGATAAGCAACAAACACTAAAATAAATTGGTAATGGTCGGAGTAATGCTTGGTAGTTGCTGTAACAAACAACCCCCAAAATCTCAGCGACTTCATATAATAAAATTTTATTTCTTGCTCAGATCTTGGTCAGCTCTTTCCAAGTGGTGGCTCAAGGATCCAGCTCTCCCATGTTGTGGCCCCATCATTCTGGACTTCTTAGTTCCCAACTGTGTGGACAGAAAAGAGTGTGGAGGATCTTGGGAGACTTTAGAGACCAGGCTTAGAGGACCATATACCATTTTCCCTATATTTTACTGGCTGAAACTGGTCACATGGCTACTTCCTCCCTGCAAAAATGGCAAGAAAATGTAAAGGGAAAGGAAGAAGAAGAGTGAGAAACACTCACCCAGTGTTTGCTGCACTACATAATTACAGATGGTGACTTGCTATGGAGGACAAGCATGCAGTACAAGGAAAGCATGCAATGAGAACCTTCACCCACTTGGCATCCAGCATCCATTCCTCCTTCGGATAAGAATGCACTCATTGCCTAAGAAGGGAATTACTCTCCATTGTGCGCAGTTTTCACAGAGCTACTATCATTCAAGTTCTCTCTTCTTTCAAGCAGGAGAACTTGAACGGCTCCACCCTATTCCTATGAGGCTTGTGCACACGGTATGAGCTGTGCCCATCAGATTCTCTCCCTGGACCTTAACCTCAACTGAAAAGACACAAAAGGCAAGGAAAGGTAAGATCTCATTCTCTGCTGTGAAAGCACGATAAATAGACCAACCATCAGTTCTTGTCACTTGGATCCATGTATCACTGGTCCCTGCCCTTCCTGAGCCTATTTATCAGTTTTCCTTTCAATCTCTGCATGCTCTCAATTGTTCCAATTAGTTCCCTTTCTTCCTGGATTAGCCAGTTGGTTTCTGTGCTTGCACCAAAGAACTAATTGACACAGGGGTATGATTTAGATTGTGAGGTTCAGTGTCTCTCTAAGGAGAAGCATTTTTGCTGATACATGAAGCATAAGTTGGGGTTAAGTAAGCAAAGAGTGGGGAAAATGTTTTTTTTTTAATTTATTAGTTTCACAGGTAGAGTTCAGTGATTCATCAGTTGCACAGAACACCCAGTGCTCATTATATCACGTGCCCTCCTTAATGTCAGTCACCCAGTTACCCCATCCCCCCACCCCCCCTCCCCTCCAGCAACCCTCAGTTTGTTTCCTATGATTAAGAGTCTCTTATGGCTTGTCTCCCTCTCTGATTTTGTCTTGTTTTATTTTTCCCTCCCTTCCCCTATGCTCCTCTGTTTTGTTTCTTAAATTCCACATATGAGTGAAATCATATGATAATTGCCTTTCTCTGATTGACTTATTTCACTTAACATAATACCCTCTAGTTCCAGCCACATCATTGCAAATAGCAGGATTTCATTTTTTTTGATGGCTGAGTAATATTCCATTGTGTGTGTGTATATGTATATACACACACACAGACTACATCTGCTTTTATCCATTCATCTGTTAATGGACATCTGGGCTCAGGAAAATGGTTTTTAAGGCAGAGGAAATCATATGTGGAGAGGCCCTGAAGTAGAAAAAATTATAGTGTTTGAGAATCATAAAGTATGCCTGTTTGGCTGAAGGTTGTGCAGTGAAGAAGAAGATGAAATAAGACAGAACTGGAGAGGTGGGAAAATAATAGATTTCCAATGCTTTGTAAGCAATGTGAAGGATTTTATCCTAAGTGCAATAGGAAGCCACTGAAGGTTTTAAAAAGGGAAGAGGTATGACTCAATCAACACTGAAAAAACAAACAACAACACACTCAAGCTAATCTGTGAGACACAGACAGAAAGGAGTCAGAGTAGAAGCAGGAAGATCACTCAAGAGTTCAGGAGTCAACAGACGGGAGGCGTCTCTCGGTGGCTAGCTGAGCAAATGGAGAAGACACTCTGGATATGTATTGGGATAAAACTGACACAGCTTGGTGACGAATAATATTCTGGAGGCAGGGAAGGGGAGGCAAGAATGACATCAGTTTTATAGTTATTGAGATTTAGAAAAAAATAACAGAGGACTAGGTGAGAGTGACAGACTTAAGAATGGCTTTTTGGCGTGTTAAGCTTGAACTGCCTTGGAGACTCCAAGCAGTCATGTCAAATGTTGATATATAGGTCTGGCATTCAGAAGAGAAATCTGAGTTAGAAATATAACATAACATAATAAAATAAAAAGAAATATACTTGTAGATATGGACATAGACACTATATTTGAAGCCATGGAGAGGAGGAGACAAGATACCTGATAACACCTGAGTCTATTAGCCTGGAAAATAGACAACAAAATTGCACCACCCACCCACACACCTAACCAGCCTCTAAGCCCTGGGCTTTTCAGCAAGCCAGCCCTTCCTGCCCTACTCGGCCAGGACACAGTTGGAATGGCTCCCTCTTTTCCCAAAACTTCCCTTGCTCCCCAGTCATTTCCCCTCAACTTTCAGCCCTCTTGCCTGGTTTCTGGGTTAAGCAGCCTTGCTCCCCCTCTCCCCAAATCTGAAGCCGACCGTGTTGCTCTAGTGTAGCCCCTGGCTCTCTCCCTCAATGGCTCATGCTAGTTCTTATCTGTGGGTTATTTCTCCTTCCCTACCTGATCCAGCCTGGCCTCTGAGATGCGCCCCTGGTGAGCTCCAACCTATGAGAACTAGCGTCGGTTCGTGGTGCCTGGTCATTGGCCTGACTACTGCTTTCTAGAGTTGAGGGAATGAGTAAAGCCGAGAGAGAACTGCAGATGCTGGCTTCTGGGAAACCAGCCTGGTGACCTGAAACTGGAGAAGTTCCCCAGACGGTGTGAGGGGGATTGTCCTCCTGACCCCTCACCTCCCCACAGCCCTGGGTCACCTTCCTCTGTTTACTGAGAACACGCCTGTGAGAAAACCAGGGCCTGCCTGGGCTGGCGAGCAGTGTATGAGAGAATTTGAACTTTATCCATCTTGACATTTCTGCCTTGGTATGTGTGACTGTTCTTACACATATGGATTGGATCAAATGAGATAATTTATGCGAAAGCACTTTGAAATTTTTCGAGGGCTATCCAAGGTATTGCTTGTTGCTATTATTACCATCCCACAGGAAAGGGTTTCCTCTTTAACATACCCATGTATTTGATTAAAATTAGGTGGTAAATTGGCAAGCCCATAAAGTGCTTTCTTGTGTAGTCTGTCACCTGTACCTATGGTGACCGTATGGCCTGCATTTTCCAGGATGGCCCAGATTCCACGTCATTTTATTCTTTATGACAAAAGTGATTTGCTAAATTCTCAGCTCAATGTCACTCAACTATTAAGCCTCTGTAAGGTTTTTCTCAAAACTAAATTCGTAAGTCAAAATAAAGACCTTTGTCAGACCATGCGTTTCAGTTTTTTGAGAGGGCCACACTCCACATGTATTAATGTCACCCATGTAGAGTGGGCCGTACTTTGAGAAGTCAAAGCACCTCTTTTACCTTGGGTGTCCCCATTTGGGGAAAATGAGAAGACAATCAATTCTCGTCCTTTTCACAAACGAGTGGATTCAGGCCAGAATGGCATCGTGAGGACAGCCACCCTGCAATTCGTCAGATTTCCGTGGAAGGGAAGAGACGAACGAGGACTGGCCACGGTATCTTTGTCCCTCATCAGTGCTCCCTCCTCAGTTTTCTTTCTGGTCATTCAACGCTTGCCAACAGACATCCTGCAGCAGCAGTGCTAGTGGTTTGGCTTCCCATTGTCCACACATGCTCCGTGTCCGTGGCTGTGGGAGTCAGTCATGAACGGAGACTGAGAGAGGAAGAGGGACCGTGGGCTGCCTAAGTGTGGCCCACAGGCTTATTCTTTAGGGAAGAGAAGGAGGTTCGTGGGTTCCTTCTCTGAGACATGACTTCCTGATCTATTCTGAAGTAGCTGGCACCTGAGAGATGTTTCACAAATGGCTGTGTCCTCTTCACTACTTCCTCTTCTTCCTACCCTTTCAAAACACATTCTCCCTTCAACAGCCTTCTCCTAAAATCCTAGCACAGGGGCTTGGCTGGTATTGCTCCATAAGGGATTCAGTGGACAGGTCACTTTTGGTCTTCAAGTCAAGAGAATGTCTATGAGTGAGAAGAGTCCAGAACATTGTAAGACCGTTTGCATTTGAGCTTCAGTTAAATCTGGACCTGACTCCTCCACCAATGAGCTCTGTGAACCGGGGCAGCCACTGAGCCCAGTAGGCCTTCCTTTTCTCAACTGTGCTGTGAAGGAATGGCCTTTCCACTTCCATGAAACAGTTCAAAGAACTGAGCGCTTTTTGTCCCAGATACTCTTTCACGGGGTCTCATAGTTTAAGCTTCTGTACTCAGCGTGGCCACCAGGTCACACAGTCGTAATTTTTCTGCTTGTATAAATCAGGTTTGATGAATATTGGAACAAACACCTGCTAGATGCTTAGCACGTTTACACACCTTTTTCTCATTGAAACTCATCTTTTAAATAACAGCATAAGGATGAGATACAAGAAAGTATACAAAACATCCAAGAGAGAATGAGGACTCTGAGTTCACAAAGCTCACACTCCTTGCTGAAGGTCACTCAGATGAGAAGCAGCCAAAGCAGGATTTCAACCCTGGTGCTATGGTTCCAGGGCCAGTGTTCTTCCCAGCACATCACTGCAACTGCATTCAGAAGGTGGGTGTTCTTTAAAAGAACCAAAAAAACAAAAAAACAAAAAGAAAAGAAAATTCTATAATCCAGTAAGCCCCAAGTCTTCTAAAATTAAAGTTTAGAGAAGAGTGTAAGTCATTTTGAAAAGTGAATCACCACAGCTGCCTGGCCAGAAAAACGTTTAAAAGGAAACAATTCACAAAGATATATATGTTACCATTCTGAATCTTGATAGTATTAAGATCATTTCACGTCTAACAAGCGCGCAGTTCATTCTTCAGTATTGAGGCTGGCCTTGGGACTCTTCTGGTATAGACTTACAGAAAGAAACTCCATATTCTACAAGGGCCTAAAGAAGGACATTTGAAACAACTCATTCTGAGCCAAGAGTCACATTTATACTACATGGATAGGAATACAAGGAGGGTTGTGGGGACATGTAGGGCAGGATTTTGGAAGGATGGAAGGAGAGGGAAGGACAATTTTTGATCCTGTAGTATATGCCAGAAAACAAGAAGTATGTTTTCACATATGCTGCCTCATATCATCACCGCCGCAGTGCCATGAGGCAGGCAGTGTGATCCTAGTTTTGCTAACGAGGAAGCTGAGCTTAGGGAGGATAGTGGCTTGCTTGTGGCCACTCAGCCAGTGGAAAAAATGGAAGAATCTTGCGTGAATCCCAGCATTTTTGCTTGAACAAAGGGATGCATGGTATTGCCATTTGCTGATGTAAAAACTTGGATTGGAGGATCAGTTTTGGGGGGGACCCAAAAGTTTATTTTGGATGTGTTGGGTTGAGCTTTCTGTGAGATATCCAAATAGGCAGATGTCTGAACCTCAAAAGAGGAAACATAAATGTGAGAGATGTCAGCATATAAACAGGTACTAAAAGCCAGGCTCGCACTGAGCGTGTAAACTGGAGCAAGCTCTACAGATAGAGGTGACCATGTAGTTTGTCATCCAAATCAGACACTTAAGAACAAGAGGTATTATTATTAATAACTACACTGGGACACAGTCCTTGGCAAACTAGAGCAATTTTGTCTTCTCTCTCTAGAAGGTAATCTGGCAATATTTGAAAATTACAAACGCACATGTTCATTCACCCACTTCTGGGAATTTATCCTGCAAATTAACTATAAGTATTCTCACATATGTACAAAAATGACACTTTTATTAAGTATTAATTACATAATTATTAATAATGGCATAAAATAGAAAACAACCTAAATGTCAATAAATAGGGAAATGGCCAAATAAAATATATACATTAAAAAATGGAAGGTATGAAAGAGGGAAAAGCACTGCCCGCTGGGCCTGGGGACACAGCCAGAGAATGGTGTGAGCTTGCAGCCGCTGCCACCTCCATCACAGCTGGGCCCTGGGCTTTTCTCCTAGTCCTCATCCTTCTTGCTCCTGGGGGGCGGGGGGGGCACCGCCCTCCAGAGAGAACCCTCTAGGGCTTGGGCTCTGCCCGGTGTTAAAAAAAAAAAAAAAAGGAATACAATGCAGCCATTAACAACCAAGCTTCTATTTATGTGCAATGGAAATCTTCAAGAAGTGTAATTATATTTTTTTTTATAAGTGTATAGTCTGTGTTACTGTGTGTGGAAAAGAGGGGCAGAGGATAATATGTACATGTATATAGAGAGACTACCTCTGGGAAAATACACAAGAAATTGGTAAAATTGGTTACCTACAAAGAAGGAAATTGGGTAGCTACAGGACAGTTGTCAGAGGGAAACTTTTCAGCATATCTTTTGACTATCTTGAATTTTGAACCATGTTAAAATATTACTTCTTAAAGAAAAAAAATTAACTTAAAATTGAAGATCAGTCAATAAAATAAAGTCAGCCTGAACTTTAACCTGTAGAAGAAATGTATAGTGAAGCTGGTCATGTTTTATACACTTTTTTTCTTACAAGGTGAAAACCACAAATACTCAGATCATGAGTATGAAAAACAGTACTTCTCATGCATGGTAACCATATCCTCTGTCCCGGTGCCTGGGTGGCTCAGTTGGTTAAGCACTGCCTTCGGCTCAGGTCATGATCCCAGGATCCTGGGATCAAGCCCCACATCAGGGAGCCTGCTTTTCCCTCTGCCTGCCACTTCCCCGCTTGTGCTCTCTCTCTCTCTCTCTCTCTTTCTCTCTCTCTGTCAAATAAATAAGCAAAATCTTTAAAAAAAAAAAAAAGATATCCTCTGTCAGACCAACAGACTGACACTAAATCAAAGATGGCAAAATACATCAACCAGCATTCCAGATGAATACCTGGAAAAGGGCAAAAATAGCATCCAGATGGACAGTGAAGATTAAGAAAGAGGCTCCATGCACACTTGTAACCAGTGCACCAGGATGGCAAGGCTCCCTATCTGCTCATGGGTGAGCGAATAGAAAATCACAACACAAATCTATACAAATGTTCTGCAAATGTAAAGATAAAGAGTGTAGAGCCCAAGATGCAGAGAAAGAGCATATAATTTAAAATAATTTAGAAGAAAAAGAAACTAAAATGTTAAACAGAAATTTAAAAAAGTGACATGAAATAACAAGAAAAAAGATATATATATACACACACACACATATGCATATACATATATTTATATATATATATACAGTTGCAGACTGAAATTAAAAGTTGTAAAAAGTTTCAGCCACCATGGAGAACTGGTACCAGGCTAGTCCTTTTTTCTTAAACAATGAGGAAACTAGACAAAAGATATGAAATGACTCCTTTCAGACATTGAAAGGAGCAGAGAAGGACTGTGGCAGTGAAGGAAAAGAAACAGTGGGAGAAATCATGGCCCTACAATTACTGTGGGCTTTCTGCCCGAAGGCACTTTCTGGACCTCAGCACAGTGAGGAGGAGCTCAAGCAGAGCAGGGCCATCTCGCTGGGTTGAGGAGACAGAGATCTAAGTTTACATGGTTCTAAGGTGGCTGGAAGTTGTGGGGCAGACGATTGGAGAAAAAGAAGAAATGCAGAGAGAGAGAGATCCAGAAATCTGCAGAGGATTCTCCTAGAGTCTGATGCTAAATACTGAGCTATCCATATATAGGGTGCAATTCCATGAGGCCATACAAAATCTACTGGTAAAGCTGAACAATTGGCAAAGCTCACAGGACCTGAGAGATGTTCAACTTTCAACCAGCCAAAGAGGAGAGACATTGTTGAATACCTAGGCATTTAGTAGATACCCCAGAAGGGTTATGTTTTAATGGGAGGGCTAATTTAACCCGAGAGAAAGGCTACTCTAGATTTTCCCTTACAAAGTTTAACCAAATCCACAAAGGATCAAACTGATCCTTTTCAAAATAAAAAGCAACTCTCTTTAAAGACAGACAACAAAATCCAAACACTCAACAATGTTCCATTCACAATATCCAGGATCCAATAAGAAAATTACTAGACATATAAAGGAGCAGGAATATATGATCCATAACCAAGAAAAGAATCAGTTGATAGAAACAGACCAGAAATTATAGAGATAATGGGATTCGCAGAAAAGGACTTTCATACAGCTATTACAAATATGTTCAAGGGTTTAGAGGAAATTATGAACATAATAGGGAAAGAAAGGCATAAAAAAGAATCAATTGGAAATTTTAGAACTTAAAAATGCATTATCTGAACTTTAAAAATTAAATGTGGTCAGTAGACTATTACATACAGAACAAGAAGAGATCAGCAAATTTGAAGACATGGCAATAGAAACTGTTCAAACAAGCATAGAGAGGAAAACATTGAAAAAAAATGAATAGAGTTAAGTGACTTGTGGGACAATATCAAATGATCATATAATTGCAGTCTCTGAAAACTGCAAAACATTGCTCAGAAAGTTTTAAAAAACACCTAAACACATTGAGGAATACACTATATTTATTTGTCAGAAGACTCGGTATTGAGGCATTCATTTTCCCTAAATTAATCCATAGATTCAACACAATCAAAATCTCAGAAGGCTTTTTGGTAGGAATTGACAAGCTGATTCTAAAGTTTATATGGAAAGGTAAAGATCTAAAATAGCCAAAAAAGTTTTTGAAAAAGAATAAAGTTGAAAGACTGATTTCAAGACCTACTATAAAAGCTCAGCTTAACACCAGTGTGGTATTGGCATAAAGGTATATATATAGATCAATGAAGCAGAATAAAAGAAATAGACCCACATCAAATATAAGCTCAACTGATTTTGACAAAAATGCCAAAATAAAACTCAATGTGCAAAGAATGATCTTTTCAGTAAATGGTTCTGGAACAATGGATATCCTTACGAGATTGGGGAAAAAAAAGAATTTTTCACCCCTATTTCAGACCAAACACACAAATAACCTAAAATAGATCATAACTGGGGCACCTGGGTGGTTCAGTCGTTAAGCGTCTGCCTCAGCTCAGGTCATGATCCCAGGGTCCTGGGATCGAGCCCCGCATCGGGCTCCCTGCTCAGCAGGAAGTCTGCTTCTCCCTCTCCTACTCCCCCTGCTTGTGTTCCCTCTCTCACTGTGTCTCTCTCTGTCAAATAAAAAAATAAAATCTTAAAAAAAATAGATCATAACTTAAATATAGATCTAAAATTCAAAGTTCTAGGAGAAAACAAAAAAGAAAATCTTTGCAATAGTCAACCATTCAACATTGGAGTAGGCAAAGATTACTTAGACCAGATGCATAAAGCACTATCTATAAAATTGAAAAAGACTGATAAATTAAGTTTGACAAAAATTAAAAATTTCACCTCTCCAAAAGACATTTCAACTTTATATCTGTATGTAAAAAACCCAATCCAAACTAAACCAAACAAAAACCAAACCCAAACAACTCCCTCATCTTAGACCTAAGCCTCAGACTTTTACAAAACTTAACTCCAAATGGATCATTATACGACTTTTAGGAGAAAACTTAGGAGAAAATCTTCAGGATTAGGTGAAGAGCTCTTAGACTTGAAACCAGCAGTATAATCCATAGAAAGGAAAACTGATAAACTGAATCCCATTAAAATGAAAATTTTTGCTCTGCAGAAGACCCTCTTAAGAGGAGGAAAAGACAGCTACAGACTGGGAGAAAACATTTGCAAACTTCTTATCTAACCAAGAGCTATTATTTAGGGTATATGAAGAATTCTCAAAAGTCCAAGGTAAAAAAACCCAAAAAATTCTATTAGAAAATGATCAAATCACAAAGAGCATTTCACTGAAGGTGGCATTTAGAAGGCAAAAAGGCACATGACAAGATATTCAACCTCATTAGCCAATTAGGGAAATGCAAATGAGAACTACACTGAAAATCACTGCATCAGAATGGCTAAAATAAAAAACAGTGACAAGACCAAATGCTGGCAAGGAGGCAGAGAAACTGGATCGCTCAGACTTGGCTAATGAGATTATAAAATGGTACAGTCACTTTGGAAAATGGTTTGGCAGTTTCTTATGGTACTAGGCATGCAATTATCATATGACCCAGCAATTGCACTCCTGGGCATTTATCCCAGAGAAATGAAAATTTATGTTCACACAAAAACCTGTACGTGAATGTTCATAGCAACTTTATTCATAATAGCCCCAAAGTGGAAACAACCCAGATGTCTTTCAATGATTGAATAGTTAAACTGGTATGTGGAATACTACTCAGAATTAAAAAGCAACAAACTACTGATGCATGCTACAACTTGAATGAATCTCAAAGGAATTCTGCTGTGTGTGTGTGGGGGGGGATCCAAAAAGATTGCATCCTCTATGATTCCACTTCCATGACATTCTTGAACAACACTGAGATGGAGAACAGATTAGTGATTGCCAGGGTATGGGGACAGTGTATGGGTAGAGGAAAGAAGATCTGTGGGTATGGTTATAAAAGGGCAACACAAGGGAGCCTTGTGTTCTACATCTTGACTATGGATCCATGAACCTACACAAGTGATAAAATTGTCTAGAACTAAGTATACACCCACAGAAAGAAGTATACATAAAACTGGGAAAATCTTAATCTGATGCGTGGACTGCACCTATGTCAATTTCCTGGTTGTAATGTAGTACTATAGTTTTGCAAGGTGTTACCACTGGGGGAAACTGAGTAAAAGGTACAGGAGATCTCTCTCTACTATTTTTCACAACGGTATGTGTCTACAATGATCTCAAAATAAAAGTTTAATTTAAAATAAAAGTCACTTCATTAAGAAAATAAAAAGGCAAGCCATAGACTGGGAGAAAGTATTTCTAATGGATATATCTGACAATGGAATTGTATCTGGAGTACATAAAGAATTAACAAAAAAAATAATAAGGCAAACCACCCAGTGAAACAATGGGCAAATGACTTGAACACACATTTTGCAAAAGATGATAAAAAAATGACCAATAAAATGCATTTTGAAAAGATGCTTCACATCATTAGTCATCAGGAAAATGCAAATTTAAACCACAATGAGATAGGCTATACACGCATTACAATGAATAGAACCAGAAAATCTGAAAATACCAACTGTTGGTGAGGATGTGGAGCAACTGGAAATCACATACATCGCTGGTACAAATGAAAATGATACAGCAACTTTGGAAAACAATTTCAGCTTTTTTAAAAATAAAATTAAATATATGTTTATTATATGATCCAGCAATTCCACTCCTAGATGTTTACCCAAAAGAAGTGAAAATGTCAGAAAGTCATATATGTGAATGGTCACTGTGCTTTATTCATAATAGCTAAAAAAATAGAAGAAGTACAAATGTTTATCAACAAGTGGATGAGTAAATAGATTATAATATAATCACACAATGGGATACTACTCCTTAATAAAAAAGAATGAACAACTGACACATGCAACAACAGGGATGAATCTCAAAAGCATTATGCTTGGGATGCCTGGGTGGCTCAGTCGGTTAAGCATCTGCCTTCGGCTGGGGTCCTGGGATCGAGTCCCACATCAGGCTGCCTACTCAGCAGGGAGTCTGCTTCTCCCTCTACCCCTCCCCCCTGCTCATGATCTCTCTCTCTCTCAAATAAATAAATAAAATAAAATAAATCTTTAAAAAAAAGCATTATGCTTGATGAAGAAAAACAGATACAAAAGACTGCATACTATATAATTCCATTTATATGAAATTCTAGAAGAGGCAAACGAATTTATGGAGGAAGAAAGCAGAGCAGACTAGAAACCATAAAACTCCTAGAAGAAAACAAAAAAGTAAATATTTTTTGACATGAGTCTTGGCAATGATTTTTGGATATAACACCTAAAGTACAGGCAACAAGATAAAAAATATACAAGTGGGACTACATCAACTAAAAAGCTTCTATACAGCAAAAACATGATCAATACAATGAAAAGACATCCTGTAGAATGGGAAAAATATTTGTGAATCATGTATCTGATAAGGGGTTAATATCTCAAATTTATAGAGAACTCATACAACAGACATATCATGAATATTTATTTTTCTGAAAATATATGAATGGCCAGCAGGTACATGAAAAGATGCTCAACATCACTCATCATTAGTTGAAATACAAATCAAAACCACAATGAGATATCATCTCAAGCCTGGTAGAATGGCCATGATTAAAAAGACAAGAGATGACAAACCCTAAAACTTCTAAAAGAGAACATAGGCAATAATCTCTTTGTCATCAGCCACAGCAACACTTTTCTAGATATGTCTCCTCAGGCAAGGGAAACAAAAGCAAAAATAAACTACAGGGACTTTTGCACACTGAAGGAAACCATCAACAAAATGAAAAGACAACCTACTGAATGGGAGAAGATAAATACTGTGTGACCTCACTTATATCTGAAATAAAAAAAAAAACTCACATAAAAAGAAATCAGATTTGCAGTTATCAGTAGTGGGGAGTGGTGTGGGAGGGGAGGGTAATTAGATGGGAGTGGTCAAAAGGCACAAACTTTCAGTTATAAGAC
The DNA here is from genome assembly GCF_964656455.1 of Halichoerus grypus. Taxonomy (NCBI): domain Eukaryota; kingdom Metazoa; phylum Chordata; class Mammalia; order Carnivora; family Phocidae; genus Halichoerus; species Halichoerus grypus. The sequence goes on along the minus strand of NC_135714.1, from coordinate 157,444,225 downwards.
TGGGGATGTGATATACAACAAGCTGACTATAGTGAACACTGCCGTGTGATATATAGGACAATTGTTAAGAGAATAAATCCTAAGAGTTCTCATCACAAGGAAAAAATATTTTTTCTTTTTTTGTATCTATATGAGATAATGACTGTTAACTAAACTTATTGTGATGATTATTTTACAATATATGTAAATCAAGCCCCCATCCAGTACACCTTAAACTTATACAGTGCTGTGTGTCAATTATATTTCAACAGCACTGGGGAAAAAATATGCCTCTTTAACCTATATAAAAAAAGGAAGTTGAGTACAATTTTGGGGCACAACCTTTTCAGTCCTTGATATAAATGATTAGCAAGGAATGCATAAGGCTGGATAATCTCAATAATGTAATAATATTGATTAATAAATATCTTTCTACCCTAAATCTTCACCTTTTTCTCCAATATCCTGAACTATTTTTAATGGTCATGTGTTAGCCACAGAGAAAATATATCAGAAGACACCTTAAATCAGAAATTGTACAGTCCACATTCTGAAATAATGCAAGAAAAATAGAAAATAATAGCAAAATTATAAAATAAAAGTCCCCATTGCTTAGGAATTAGAATGCACACTACATAATACTTGGGTCAAGATGCAAAACCAAAATTAAGAATATTCTATCAGTTCCATGGTGAAGCGACAAAAACTAATAACATATGAGACAGAGGGATGTATTGAGAGGATCCTGGTGTAACACAAGGAACTGAAAGGCAAGAAGATGCCAAGACATCTCAGGAAAGCCAAGGAGGGCTGTTCCAGGACTCTCACACTGGGAGCTCATGGGGCCTCACTAAGGCTGTAGCTAAACCTGGGAGAAGCAGGTTCAGTAAACAAAAACAATAGGTATTATGACTCCATAGATGAGAAAAATACAATTTAAAACCAGTGGATTGGAACCAAGTCTGTCCTTAAGAGAGAAATTAAATAACATTAAATCATTTCGTTTCTAGTAAGTGAAGAGCTAAATAAATTTCACTTAAGTTAAAACAGGAAATATCTCCACTACACCATCCCCCAAAAGGAAAGAAATAAGAAAAAAACAATAAAAGTTAACTGAAATTTTAATAGAGAATTAGTAATAAATCTAAGAATTTTTTTTTTTTTTAAGAGAGAGAGAGCACGTGAGCAGGATGGGGTAAGGGGATGGGAAGGAGGCACAGAGGAGAGAAGGAGAGAGATTCCCAAGCAGGCTCCACACCCAGTGTGGAGCCGACATGGGGCTTGATTTCACAACTCTGAGATCACAATCCAAGCCAATATCAAGAGTCAGATGCTCAACTGACTGAGCCACCTGGGCACCTCTAAGAATTGATTCTTTGCAAAAAATAATCAAGTACCAAATCACTAAAAGTCTAACAAAAAAAATATACTAAATTAGACAACAAAAGAAATCCGTAGGAACTGTGTAATTCTGTGCTAATCAATTTGAAATTCTCAATGCAAAGGTCATTTATGTAGAAAAATTTAAAGTAATAAAACTGACAAAAGATGAAATAAAAATCCTTAATTAACCAATATTTATGAGTAAAACAGAAGAAGCTGTCAGAATATTGTCTCTAACAGAAGCTCCAAACCTAAAAGTTTTTATGAACAAATTTTAAATGTTTGTCAAGAAAAATAATTCCCGTTACGTAAGCTAAAAATAATGAAAGTTTTCTAATTTATTTTATGATTCTACATATCCTTCAAGAACACAAACTTGGTACTTGTAAAACTGAAAAATATAAGCCAATCTTACTTTTGACTTGACTACAAATCATTCACCGCAGCTTATTTAAACAAAGAACAGCAGAATCAGGAATTCAAAAATGGTTGGATGATAGAACATCTATTGATATAATTCATTATCTTCATAAATAAAAAAATGAGTCACATGATTATCTCACTAGAGGCCAAAATCCATTTGATAATTTTCAATGTCATTCTTGATTTTTACCAAAAAATGTTAGAATGAAACTTCTTAGCAAGAAGGACGAGGAGACTTCCTTAACCAGAGAAAGAATATTTATGTCAAATTGGCCAATATCACATTTAATTGGGCAACCTGGATATTAAAGTCAGAGCTAGGCATGGGAGCTCGCTATCATCACAACTTTTTAATATTTTCCTGGAACTCTTAGTCAACAGTACATCAACAGAAAGAAATATGAAGTATAAATATTGGAAAGGAGAAAAACACTGTGATTTGCCTCAGAGGTTACGAGAATAATATCCTTGATGGGCTTGGGCTTTTGGAAACCAAATTCTCCTTATTTTCTGCTTTTTGCCTGGTTCATTTCTCCCCTGGGGCAATGAGCAACAAGCCTTCTATCTGCTTCAAGTAGAGAGGGAAGGAAAAGGGATATGTACTGAGAAGAAAGACAAGAGGAACTAGGAACAGCTCAAAAATATTACTGCACACACTCATGCACACAAACACACATGCACACACACAACACAAATCTGGAGAAAAGGGTAACAGGATGTATTCCTTGATGGTAAAATAACAATTGATTTTCTTCTTTATGCTGTTTGACAATATACAAATTTTCTACAGTGACCATTTGTTACTCATGTAGTAGAAAAAATATATGTTATTTCAAAAGAAGAGGCAAACAAGGGGATTGTAAGAAACCATACCAGAGCTGTGTGGCTGGTGGGGAGTTGGGGAGCAGAATCCAAGGGCAATGGGTCACCAGGATGTATTGAAAGAACTGTGGCTCTACCACCAGAAGACTTGGATTCATTTCTGGTTGCATCACTGATAAGTCTGTTAACTCCAGGGAAATCGCTTAACTTTCTGAGCCTCGATTTCCTTTGGGGGAAACTCCGATGCCCTGCTCTTCATGTTCCCACCTGGAGGGGCTTCCCTGGAGATTTAGGACCTTCCCTTTGCTTGACACTGGAGCTTATGGTTCAAGTTACCATACATCACAATTTGCCCAGCCTCATTAATGCTCTTGTCTCATGGTATTTATTCACTTCTTCCCTTCTCAAGTTCCCTTCTAAATTATGCGGCCATTCTACCCATGGCAGCTTTGTCCCTGAGAAAATGGCTACTACATTCATAGTTTTCAATAAATGTGGACTTTAGCAAACTCTGGCTGCCGGAGCAAGCAGGCTGCTGGGGTCTCGGTGAAGCCCACGTGCCTATGTGGCTGCTACACGTCACCTGCAACTGCCCAGGCATGGGGAGGTATTGTCACCTGTCAGGCATCGGTAGGCACCACTGTGCTTGCAGCTTTGACCGTGGATCACAGCCAAGTGTGCAGGCCAAGAGTCTGAATTGTGTAGTCAGCACTAATCTATAGAGGTGTGTCGTGCCAGGCACAGGTAAAGCAGGGCTAGATCAGATGTCCCGGATGTCATCCATATGTGTTGCTTCAGATCCCATTTAGAGCTGTGTGGAGGGAGAAAACCATGGAGGGATTAAAACCCCAGTTGGATTCACCTGGCTTATTCACACTTTCCAGAATTCACCCCAGTTTGACTCTGGTTTGTTAAATACGTAAGCATCGACCAAGATTTTAAATTTCAGGACCTATATTGTGGATTAATCCACAGATTTTCTCCTTCCCCCAAATACTGCTGGCCTCTGGCAACACTGAATATTGCGTTCTGAAAAAAATAACTGTGATAAGTTAACTTCTTTGGTGGCTGGAGATTTCTTGTGGTTCTAAATTTTGTGGAGTATGGGCCCGATGCGATAATAATCTTATGTGTTCCATTAACTCTTTGAACTCTTTAAAAATGGGGCTTCTGAGAGACCATGAAGGAGCCACACCCATTCCATGGAAGACAGCCCAGTCTGCAGCTGCTAAAGGCCAAGAACCTCTGGTTGAGACTGAGCAGGACTGGAAATGGAGAAATGAAATTTTGGACGTGAATTTCTTTGCATATCAAGTCTCAGGAAAAACTAAAAATTCGAATTCAACTTTAATTTCTTTGGACTTTTAACCCCACAAGTTAAGGAAATTTAACTTTGGACTTTACTTTTGTTGGACTGAAACTTCTTTGGACTTTCTTTAGAAGAGTATTATTTAATTTTTGGCCTTCAATATCTCCCTTGGAATTTCCTAATGGGCAGGAGTTCATACTCAGATTTTGTTCCCTCTATGTTGCTGGTATGATATAATTGAATATATTGTTATTTAACCACATTGCAGAACTTCTGAAAAGCATTATATCAGAGAACATGGCTGAACAGTTTTGTGGGGAGGAAAACAGAATCAGGAGTGCATTGCATTTAAATTAGTGTAGTCTTTGGATTCATTCAGAGTCTTCTGAGGGCAAATTCCCAACTGTCCACCTGCGATCCCAGAAAGATTTTCCAAAGGCGATGTCGCTAGTGCTGGAGGGCTGGTCTCATAAAGTGGGAGCAGCACCGCTATGAGAAAAAGCACCCCCAGGACAAATAGCCACACCTGTGATGACCATGCGCTCGGGGGTTAAACTCAGTAGTGTGAACAAAAGAGCTGGGATGTACCAGGAGAAATCACTTCCAGTCCTCTCCTCGTGTTTCCAAGAGTAATATTGCTGGCTCTCCTGCCCCCCTCACCCACTCATCCCCCTAAGGAGGAGGGAGTTACCTATTTATGAAATGCCAGCCCTCAGTAGATGCTTCTCAGTTGCGTGGAGCTCATCTATCAAAAGCCTTTAAGCATGAGCGTTGTGCTCCTCCTGGATTCGCGGTAAGTGAATCTGCTGTGAAGACCCAAACCTGGACTTGAATGGGCTGCCCCGGGTCTATGCTGATGGGTGTTGTGTGTGCCTGTGGGGAGTGGGGCGGGAATGTTACCGCACTCCTTGTGTATGTCAGCCGCTCTCCCCGGTAACTTTTATCAGTAATAAAGCTGACGGTTCCGTCTTCACTTGCCTGGCTCCTGTAGGTTCTGAACTTGGGCAAGAACAGAGGTATTTGTTTAGTCTATAGAGCCCCCAAGAAACCTCACCTTTAAAGGGTGAATAATAAAACATCGCTACCACACAAAGCTGTATTGAAAAGTTGAGCAGATAATGGATGTGAACATATTTTGTCAATTGCTGGTGGTGACGTAGTTTGGCCAATGACCATTGTTAACCTTTTTAGTTCTAAGATAAGCATCACCCGCTTTGAAAACCAGTAAAAGGGCTCTGCTGACTGTCATGTATTAGTAGCGTGAATGGCCACCACTTACTGACTCCCTGCTCCGTGCTGGGCACTCGGGACAGTTTTCCACTCTGAGCATGTCTGGCTTTCTTGACATTACCGCTTTCCTCAGCCTGTGGGGGGAAAGGAAGTCCAGGAGAGAATGGTGCAGTGTGTGCCAATGGGGGGCCCCGGGTGCCATTTCTCATAAATACAGAATAAATACATTTGCTATTGACACCACCTCTGCAAAAAGAGCTGGGAAGGGGCCGCCCCCACTCCACACTCTTCGTCAAGGTTGGAAGGGGTCATAGCTTACCCGCTTCTTCTCTCCTAACTGGGTATCTTTGTGTGTCAACTTCCCATTAGCTATTCTGTGGACAGGGCGGCCGGCCCCAGCTGCCCCGTGCACCCTATCCCCCAAGCAGAGATAATGAGACAGTGGTACTTATATAACCGGGTCTGATTAGAGTCTCAGATCTTTGCACCTCAACAGCTGTGTGTTGTCACCAATGGAAATTTCTAACTCGTCTGCCAATTCCCAGGTTGCCCAAATAAGTGGCTGAAAGAGTGGCTGTTGTTTCATCGTTTATTAGAACGGAATTTAGGTTCTGATAAACCCTAATGCTGAAAATTAGCTCCGAGGAAACTGGCTGCCGATCCTGGTCTCTGGCTGATAGGAACAAGTAGAATTTATTCAGGTAGGTTTTTTTTTATCCTGTAGCCAGTTCAGCACACAAATTACTTCAGAGCTATTTTTAAAAACGTAATAAGACCAATACTTAGGAGAGCCAGATGCAGTGTGAGGAGGATCAGAAAGCATCTATTACGGGCTCGACATTCACTCTCCCACAAAGCCTCGAATGATATTGAAAAATCTCTTCCTGGTCTTCCTGGTGGCTTAGCCACGTCGCTGGAATCCTCTGGGTGTTGGTCAGACTTGCCATGGGTGGGGAAGTCATTTTAGCCTGCAAAGTCATGTTGGAATTAGCCTTTTGATACGGGCAGAGTGAGGGGCACTCAGAGTGAGGCTTTTCAGACTCTGTTACATGGAGAGGTTACCTCTAGAACGACGACGGTTCTGCAATCCGCTCATTCAAAACTCTGGCCCTTGAACATTCTTTTCAAGGTCTGCAACGAAAGAGGCTTTGCGTCCTTGGTAGTGTGTTTGGGGGTCTCCCACCCACTGCAGGGGAAAAAGACAAAATTATTTTTCAAACACTTTCTAGAACTTTCCTTCTTGTTCTGACATTATGAAGCATAAACCCTCCTCCATCACCACTCGCCTCTGATTCTTTTATGCACAATTCTTGGAGGTTGCAATGAATTCCACTCCCTGGGCCTTTCCTTTTGCAGACCAGAATGATCAGGAGATCAACCAGGATACATTGGGTTCCCAGCTGGGAGCCTCAGTGGGAGAGGTGGAGGTCGGTCACTAAGCAAAGTTACAGGACACCGTTCCTGGCCTCGTTGGAACTTACCATCTAGTGAAAAAATTCTTTAATTTTTCCCTGTCAGGCAGAGTTTTCTTGCCTCTCCCCCAAGCTCTTGTTCGTTTTGGCCGCGTCCTTCCCAAGCCTTTCCAAGTTCTCCCGATTCCTTCTTCTTGTCGGAGGTCCAGCTTGAACTTCATACAGGAAAACAATAATCTTACTTTAAAAGATTTCTAAATCCAAAAAACTATAACATCTTGCTTATATTATTTTAAAATTCAAATGGGAAATCAGGCGGATTTGAGGCAGGGTTGGGTTCTGGCTCTGCCATTGCCCCGCTGCTCAGTGTCAGGCGAGGCCCTTAACCTTTCTCTGCCGCAGTTAGGCCGCCCTTGAACCGTGGGTAGCCACGGTCATGACAGGCTTGCCTGGAGTATTCGAGACGAGCTAGTGAAAGCTCCCTGTACTGATTTTCTTCCTTATGGTGAAAAGTAAAAATGCTAAAAATTACTACTGCCTTCTCATGGATTAAAATAAAACAGGCTCAGGGCGCCTGGGTGGCTCAGGTCATGATCCCAGGGTCCTGGGATCGAGCTCCGCATCGGGCTCCCTGCTCCGCGGGGAGCCTGCTTCTCCCTCTCCCTCTGCCTGCCTTTCTGCCTACTTGTGATCTCTCTCTGTCAAATAAATAAATAAAATCTTAAAAAAAAAAAAAGCCTCATGGTTCTCAAAAGCAATGCACCCAGTACCTCCTCTGGGATAGCTTTCCTAGGGCTGGATCTGCGCTGCCAGCCCCCACGGCCACGGTCTCCCGCTCACAGGGCGTCGTGGCGCTGTGTGTCCATAAACCAGCCCCTCCCTCGGGTAATGAAGCCCCCAGGCAACACGGGGTATCTCCTCCCCTGGGGGTCCCCAGGTCTTTCACACTCACCTCCCAGCTTATAAAGTACTTCCACATATACGAACATATTATCTCATTTAATCCTTCCAACAATCACGTGAGCTGTTTCCCTGGGTCCCCTGTTACAGAGGATAAAATGCGCTCAGAAAAACCAAGTAATTTTTCCATGGTCAAAATGCTCACGAACAAGGTAACTTGAACATGAACCTTGGCCGCCTGGTTGTAAAGGTGGTGTTTCTGCGGCCTCTCTGTCCCATGGGCCCGGGGTTCTCCACTCCTGCTTCCGGGGCTGTCCCTTTTACACGGTCAACACCTCCGGCAGGTAGACTGAAGGCTCAAGTAGTCCCCGGGTTTGAGAATTCCAGGAACATGGCTCAACACCCCCCCAACGCCCCCCCCCCCCCCCAGCAGGGCTGCAGTGGACCGGCTGAGTGCCAGGCTGGCTGCCTGAACTTGCTCGGCCGCCCTGTCCACTTCCTCTGGGCACCAGAATCCTGCCTGAAAGGGTTCTGTAGGATCGACAAAAAGCATCCTGAGTAGTTTTAAACTCCAGACGAGAAAGGGTTGCTGGGACTAGTGGAAGCCACAGTGGCGTAGATCCAGAGTCATGGGCTATAAACAGCTTACGGTGGCTTCTGATATGAAGTCTGATTCAGTTTTACTGCCTCATCTCCAAAATGCTTAGCAAACGCAGAGAAGGGGATCTCTGTGCGGAGCGTGGCCAGATTCCTTTTCCTGAGTTAGAGCGTGCCACAGTTCCTCCCCCTTATCGATCCGGGACATACCCGGGTGCTTTTCCTTGGCCTCTGCCAAGGTGCTTGCTCAAGGCTCTGTCTGAGCAGAAGTGTGGCCAATCCCCATGTGCTCCACAAAACGCTGTTGCTTCCCCCTCTCAGTGAGAGGGAAACGGCTCCTTCTGTTTCCTTAACCCCCTAGTCTTACATCCCCACTGATTCTGGAAGCTTTCTGTTCTCGGCTTGGCTGTGCCTCCGTCCCAGTGAGGGAACAGGTGCTGTCTTCTATTCCTCTTGGACTGAACTGGGTTCTGAGCTAAAAATGGATTCCCTGGTGAACAAAAGCCTTCATCTTTATGGACAGTTTATCTGATTATAGCAGCCTGCACTTGGACACTTTTTCTACTCACTTCCAATCATGGATGGGCTCGCGGTGTGTGCAGGGAGCAGACCTTGGCTGACATCTTCACCTGAATGAGAAGGGGACTGGCATGCCTCCAGCATCCTTGAGCGCAGGAGAGAAGTGCTCCTTTTCATCCCCTGTGTTCTGTGTACAGCCTAAAGACAGCAGGAGAAAGGGAGAACAAAATAGGCATCATGGCCCTGGCTGTTGTCAGGCTTAGATACTTTTTCCCTTGGATTTATCTGTGTTTCTTTTTGTCTCTTTATCTTTCTTTCTCTCCTTTAAACCATTTTATGAAGGTATGATTGACATACAATAAACTGTACATATATAAAGTGTGCTCTTTGATAATTTTTGACCTACACAAACCCCCATGTAAGTGTCACCACATTCAAGCTAGTGACTATCTCTATCACCCTCACAAGCTTCCCCATGCCCCTTTATAATCTTCCCCACCAGCCCCAGCCACCACTGATCTGCTTCCTCTCACTATAGATTGGTTTACTGTTTCTAGAATTTTATAAAAAATGGAATCCTATGGTGCATAATTTAAAAATAAGCAGTTTATTGAGATGTAATTCACATACAATACAATTTACTTGTATTAAGTGTAACATTCATCAGGGTTCTCCAGAGAAACATAACTAATTTATATATATGGAGAGAGAGAGTGATTTTAAGGAACTGACTCGTACAATCGTGGGGGCTGGCAAGTCTGAATTTCTAGGGCAGGCCAGCAGGCTAGAAAGAAGCAGAAGTTGATGTTACAATCTTGAGGCAGAATTTCTTTTCCTAGAAATTTCAGTTTTTGCTCTTATTAAGGCCTTTCCACTGATTTCACAAGGCTCATCCACACTATCAAAAGGAAATCCCTTTTACTTAAAGTCAACTGATGGTAGATATTAACTATATCCATAAAATACCTTCACCACCACACCTAGAGAAGTGCTTAATGAAATAAATAGGTACTGTAGCCCAGCCAAAGTGACACAAAACTAACCATCAGGTGTACAACTCAATAATTTTTGTCTCTTCATTTACTAGAGTTGTGTCACTATCACCTACAACCTAATTTTAGAAGTTTCATCACCCCAAGGTCTTAAACACATTTTCTCTTGAGTTTATCTATGTCTCCTTTTTTTGCCATCAAGGTTACGAGAGGGAAAGGGACCAAAATTATCTCTAGTCTAATTCTTTAGATCTTCTAATCTAACCATTTTTAGCAAGGCTTTTCTGTAATAGCTTACTGAATGATCTATTACTTATCAATACACCAGAATTGAAAATGTCAGCCTCTAACATGGGCCGATTTCTTTTGTTTCTTAGTCTTTTGTTTGGGGGGATTTTTTAGAGAGAAAGAGAAAGAGAGTGCGAGCAGGGGGTAGGGACAGAGGGAGAGAGAGAGAATCTTAAGCAGGCTCCATGCTCAGCACAGAACCCGTCCCGGGGCTTGATCTCACCATCTTGAGATCATGACCTGAGCCAAAATCAAGAGTTGAATGCTTAACAGACTGAGCCACCCAGGAGCCCCAAGGGCCGATGTCTTGATTCACATTTAAGAGTGCTGAAGTCCCCTGGTAGGTATTGAGTTCTGCTCTGTGCCAGGTGCGTTCACAGGAGTCATCCCATTTGATTCTTGCCACAACCTCACAAAGGAAGGAGGAGTCGGCCCATTGTGCAGAACACAGTGGAGTCCCAGAGAGGCCAAGAACTGACACATTCAATCAATAGACAAACTGAGATTTGAAAAGAGCCCTTCTGATCGTAAGTCTTTCTGCTGCAGCCCAGCTGCCCATTTTAGAAGTCACATATTGTATGTGCTTTCAAGAGCTTGATAGCACATCATGTGCACATGATTAAACCTTGCCGGGATGAAGACAAGCCTTGTGAAGGTCCAGAATGCAGGAAGCTAGGCTGGGATGTGAGAACCCCCAGGCTTGAGAAAGGACACCACCAAAGGGCACTGGCATAATTATGTGGATTTCTTTGTTACAACTGTTGAAGTTCTTGGCTTTTAGAAAACTAGGTTAGAGCATGTTGGGAAAGCACCCTTCCCGGATTTATTCCCTCTTGTCTCTCTCTTGCCAACGCAGTGCTCTGTTAGGCAGAAAGAGCCCAGCACCTATACGAAGGACCTGGAGCATTTTGCCTAAGGCTTTGTGTCTCCTTTGCTCCTTCCCCACTTCCTGCACCTGCTGCCTTTGCCACGGGCTCCTTCTCCTCTGCCACTCTGATGAACGTCAAGGTGAGGCTCCATGTTCTGCTGTCATTTCCGAGGAATGGATGCCATCAATCATGTCTCCTGTGCTCCCACAAAGGAACAGCCCCCTCTTCACTCCCTGCATCAAAATGTGTCCTACACGGACAGAAACTCGGTATCACTTCTCCTACTTGTGCCTGAGGCCTCTGAGAATTTACTTAACTGAATTTTTCTTCAGCACGGTACTCTGTTCCATGCCAGCATAACCTGCCACGCTAGAAAATTCTTCTTCTGTTCTTGTTTTAAGATCAAATACATATCGTATTGCATATCTGAAAGTTGCTAAGAGAGTAGATCTGAAAAGTTCTCATCACAAGAAAAAAATTTTGTCATTATGTATGATGACAGATGTTAACTAAGCTTACTATGGTGATCATTTTGTAATATATACAAATATGGAATCGCTATGTAGTACACCTGAAACTAATAAAATGTATGTCAACTATAACTCAATAAAAATAAAAACCAAATACGTACTTTGTTCTCTCTTCATTTTCTCTCTTCATTCCTACTTAACCAAAAGCACAAACAATTAAGGGAAGAGAGTAGTAGCTGGGATGAAAACTATATGCTATGCAAATTAGCATATGCTTACAAACTCATAAGCCTTTGGCCAGTACAATATGATTCAACATGGAAGAAGGGTTTAACCTGAGGCAGGAGCACAACACATTCTCTACCATCAATATGCCAACCCTGCTAAGCCTAAAGAAAGGGCCGATTTTTAGAAGACTTATTATACTGGAAGAGATTTCTTTTTGGTTTCCTTGCAAAGTCAGGGTAAGTTTCCCAGAAGAGCTGGTTTGATTTCTGTTCTCACCTCTTGCCCACTTAGTGAAGTCAGGGAAGTGATAGATTCTTGGGCCTCAGCCCACACATATGTAAGGATGGTAAAGACAAGAACCAGTTGCTTTAATAAGTTCTCAAAAATAAGAAAGTGAAGGCACCAGCGCATCACTTAGTAGGTAATTTTTGTGGCTTATACCGTGGAACTCCTGGATTTTCCAGGACAAACCCAGTTTCAGATACAGCTCTACTTGTCAAATTCCAAGTTCTGACTCTGGCTTACCAAATACGTTCACCTTGGTTATAGGTGAGCCTGTGCTAGTTGAGGTTATTTTGGTAATTAATTTTTCTTGGATGGTGTCAAAGATGACTCTGAGCTCTACCAAACTGTACAAATGAGTCATATTATTGAGATGATACAGTGCAGTTACCAGGTGGTTCTGCTAATAATTAGAAACACATTTCTATATTTCATAGAACCAAGGCAAGGAAAACATGACCAGGAAAATGTTACATATGGGGACAATTATTCAATAGGTCCTTGGCTGAGATTTGTGGATATGAACATAATTCAGAGGCAAAAATGAAATACTGGAATAATACATGGAGATTTCTTTTATTGATGCTGCATTACAGAACACAGGAATTAACATTCAGCCAAGTCTTGATTATTCAAGGAATGATGACGCAATCTGTAGATTACCAAACCTTTTCCTCCCTTTTCTCATTGCCATAGTCCAAGGCCTTTCAAATTTGAGTAATGTGTTTAGGAAAAAAAATCCTTAAAAGGCCAGAGTATTTCTTAAATTATTTATACTAAAACTGTAAAATTTGCATAGAACTAAACTTTAAGATTGAATACTTACGCTTTCATAAATAAAAATAATTCATAAAGTAAAAATCAAAATCACAAAATCAATCAATTGAGCATTCACAACATTAATTTACATTGGCGGATGATGTTGTTTTGCTGAAACAACATGGGACAGACACTGCAATCTCTCCATGTGACCACAGCAGAGGAGAGGGAAATATTAGAGACCAGAGTGGGAGACCCACAAGCCCCAAATCCTCCCACAGGACAGCATGCTCCTCCCCCTAGGGATTTAGGCACCCTGGCTTGAGGCATACTGCTTTTATCTGTTTAGAATTGATGATCTTTTTCTGTATTCCAAGATCTGCAAGGGGAAGAGAAAATGTGAAACCAAAATGGGTCAGCTATACTTCTTGTTGGTAAAAGTTGTCACTAAAAGGAACTTAGGGTGATTTGCAGATTTCAATCAGATCAACTTTTGACCTCCTTTTATTGGTTTCTCATTGCCCTGGCCATTAGAGGATTATCTATAATATCGCATCTCCAGAATTGCCTGCCTACTGCACAGAATGGGCTGTAGCCCAGCATGCAGACACATGGCTTTTCCAGAGACTCCCACATTGATTTTCGAAAGACTGGAGCACATCTATTAGGACTCCCTTACATTGTAAGCAGATCCACTTGAAGGAGCCGCCAACTCATGTATTGTGATGTAAATGGTGTTGTTCCACACCCAGCACTTTCATCTTCCAAGAGTTTCACAAACACTGACTAATTAATAAGCCTCCTTTCAGTGCTGGCAGGGAGTTGTAAGAAAAGAGTGATGGGTGGTTTTCCAGATAAACACATGTTCGTTTTTTTTAATCTAAGGCTAAGGAGAAAGAAACAAAAACGTATAGAGCTGAACACTTACGTGTCTGCCACTTTCACATTCTTTATTTTATTTAAACCTCTCAACAGTCTTGGCAGGAAGAGAATCTTGGCATAAAGGTCTTTTTGTCACCAGTTTTACAGCTGGGGAAATTACAGCTCCTAAAGATACTTTTCCGATATTTATACAGTTATGAGCGGAGGCTGGAGGTGGGATTTGAACTCAGGTCTACTAATTTCCAGGGCTCACACTCTTGTTACTCCATCGTACACAGGCTAGAAGTTTAGTATTTTTGCTGTATTGGTCATTATCATTGTTATTGTTAACAGCAAGTGTTATTAATATTCAATGACCATAATATTTCAAAATTATTTAGTCACAATCTTTGAGGCACTTAGAGCTCTACACAGCTATTCTGCTCTTGCTCAGTTTAGAAATGGCAAATATTTGGATTTGATATTAAAAATCATTTTGGTCTCATTTCTGTCTTATGAGCAATTTTTCATGGGTTCAAACTCTTGGAACTTGCAAAAATCTGGAATTGAAAACAGTGCTTGCTCTGTCCTCAAAAGTTATGTTCATGACACACCAGATGTTCTGGTATATGACAAAAAAAAAAAAAAGAACCCATAAAACCAACTCTGCTTTGCTTTGAATGGAAGAAAACATAGACTGGTGTTAAGGACACATCTTTCACTCCTATTATCACTTACAAAGAACTGGGACTGTGGCTTCTCTTGAGCGTGCCACTCGCAGGTACACAGAGTGCTAGAGAACTCCTTCCTGGCATGGGGCCAGTTCGCCCACCTTGAAATTTACCATTGGTTCAAAGGGCATCATGGCCAAATAACAGTCCCAGTGCCATTCACTCTTTCATCCACAAAACAGACCAGAGTGAGCCTTGTGCTCTGACTCCTTCCCTTCCGAGCACCGGTCTGAGAGGCAGTTGGGACCCTAAGAAGGAGATGTGAACTGACCCCAAGGCAGGACCAGGTGCTGTGGTTCTGCTCTTTCAAAGATGATAAACCAGAGTCTACTGGGTTTCAGTGTTCACTCAGTCCTCACACTGGCCAGTGGGAGAGCTGGGCTGCAAACCCGAGTCTGGGAGACTCAGAAGCCCTTGCTGGAGCTGCTGTTGTTGAAGTTAAGGAGCCTCTATGGAATGTGGGCATTTTACATATTCACTCAATTGTTATTTTTTTGTTAAGTGCCTCCACTGTGCCAAGTACTATTCTAGGTGTTGGGAAGAGAGCGGTGAAGACCAAAAACAAAAATTCAACACTCATGGAGCTTTTGTTCTTTGATGTACATAGGTGTTTTTATTTAATCATAATAACAATGATACATATATACATATATGTGTATATATATTTGTATATATAATCCTCAGCTATGTACATTTTTAGTTATGTAATCTTGAATAAATCACTGCATTGAGTCTTCATCTTCTCAAATGCAAAACAAAGACCATGATATACATACGATATACATGTGAATACATGTGTATACATATATATGTGTTAGTTGTTCTTGGCTGGATGGTAGAATGTGAATCCAGATCTCAGAATTCTAGCCATTTCCATTTTATCACACTGTCTTCTATGCATATGTTATATGCATATGTTATGGAAAATAGAGTTTTACCATTCAAGGTGGGATCAGCTTTCAGATGTAACCAAAAGCACTGATGGTACAATAGTTTATGTGCCACTTCAGTGTATTTCCAACAGTCAGGTCATGGGTCCCTTTTTGTAGATTATTCATTGTAACAAATTCCAGTAGTAGTTTTGGGAATTACTTGTATCTTATTATTTGTATTTGACATAATCCAGTGCAGAAAATGAAGAATGTAGCCATTGGTCTGGGCCTTAGGAGCTGGTTTACAAGGGTAACTTACAAGGTCAAAGGTAGAATGAAGGGGTTCAAAGCACTAGGCAGCAATCCCTTCTTCTTGAATTACTATGGTTTAGAGAATATGAAGACATCAGATTAACATGCTCTCATAATCACTCAATAGAAAAATGAAGAAATGAGAAAGAGAGGCATGAGTTTCATCTTGGATAAATCTAGGGAAATTGGTAACTCCAAATCACAATTTACGGGGAAGGCGTGGCAATGGCAGTGGGAGTCAAACAGGAAAGTGTAGAGACCGAGGAAAGATGTTTCAGCTGCTACCATCAGACAGAGCTGGGGGGATGAGGTGTGACTATCCAAGGTCAAAACCAATGGTCTGTTGTTGAAACAACTGGAATTAACATGTAGTCTGATAGTAGAGATAGCTCTGAACCCCATTCGGCAGAGACATAAAGCACACTGGGCAAGGTTGATGTGGGAAGTCCCACAAGCCATATATGTAAGAAGTAGTCAGTTGGTGAGGAAGACTAGCATGCACTATGAGCAATAGCACACATGCTGTTTCATTTTGCCCAAGAAGAAGCAAAAGCTAAAACAAGTGTCTCTCTCTTTCTCTGCTCTTGTACACACACACACACACACACACACACACACACACACATACACACACACCTCTGAAATAAGAATTCCTGCTAGCCTGGTACATGGTCCTAGACCCTTCCCTCTCAAACTCCTGGCAAATAGCTGATCCAGAAAAAACTCACTTCAAAGATGAGTATTATCAAGAAGGTATCAAAACATGATTTATATGCATATGCCATGAGAGGGAAAAAAGGAAAAAGAGAACAAATGATAGGTGATGAACACTCACCAGAAAAAAAAAGTTTTCATGAACCTGATGGTAATTCTGATCAAGCTCATTGCCATAATAATAATAAAAAAATAATTTCTCTCTAAAACAATAGCTCAAAGCAGAGATGCATTGGCTCAAAGAAAATAAGCAGCACAGTAGAAAGCAATGGGATATAAGCTGGTACAGCTTATGAAAAGGTGAAGGAAAAAATAAAAGCATCTGAAAAATGTAAGGCCACATTTGAGGGAGTACAGAGGACAAGCATGTGAATAGTAATCTACAGGTATGCTAAGAGTCAAGGGTGGCTAAAGAGACAATGATAGTTATGAATGATGGACACTGAAGATCCAGCATACGAATAACTGCAGTCTCTAGCAAGAAGGACCAGAATGAAGGAAGAGAAAATGTATTTTATGTTACAATTAAGGAAAAGTTTCCAAAAATAAAAGAAGCCTTGAAGCTACACATTGAGAGGGAATGCTGCATCCCAAGGGAAAAAAAATACACAGAATTATCAACAAATGACTGGACTTCATCTACAAAGAAAGATACTTTTAGGCAGGCAGATAAAAATATCAAGGGTGACCAACTGCCAGTTTGCAAGTTTTCCAGGCATCATTATCTACTAGGCCCCCTTGCACGCTCAGAAGTGTCATGACTTCCACAACAAATGACAGGATTTCCTTGCTTATATAAGGGGAATAAAAGAGAGGTATGAGAAGCAGAGGGATGACTTCAGACATCACCATGGCAACATTCAGTCCTGGGAGCTTGTTTTACAAAATACCTCTCGTATGAAGTTCTCAGAGAAAGAAAGTGTAACTCCAGAAATTTTATACTCAACCGAACAGCCATTCAAGTAGAAATAGAGCCGTCATTTTTTTTAAAAAAATATGCATGTTCCAAAGAGTGTAATTCTCCAGAGTCCTTAAGTAAACTGTGGGAAAACAATCTTTGGCTAACCAAAAAAAAAAAGGAACCAGAGCAGTTTGTGCCCCAATTTATAATCATTATATCTCTCCATTCCCCACAATACATTCCTCTTTATTCCCAACTTCAGTAAATATTAACACAGAATCCAATTGTCTAACAGACTGGGAGTTATACTAGCCCCGTCTTCTCCCTCGTTCCCACATCTAATCAGTCAGTAAAGGCCTGGCAAACTGCAAGTCTTTCTCTCAAATCTTTCCACTACTTTCCATCTCTACTGGCAATCCTTAGGTCAGGTAGGAGTCACTCTTACCGGGATTATTACAACACTGTCCTAATTGCAGGAGTCACTTAAAAACACTTCTTGGCTGGCATGCACAAGTGCTGACCAGTCAAAATGGGTGTCTGTCGTAGGCATGGTACAGCCCACTGGTGCGTATCAGCTGTCTTTTGTCCCTCGTCTGCTTGGTCTCCTTGCCTCCAATATCCACTTGCTTCAGTCCATAATCCACATTGTAGCTACTGTGATTTTTCTACAGCTAAAGTGTATCGTGTCACTCCTTGACTCAGGTTCCTGGAAGTTTCCCAGTACCTGCTGCATAGTTCTGGGGACGCAATCTAAACTCTCCGGCATGGTGAGCAAGATCCTTTAGGACCTTGCTTCTACCTCATCTGTAAAGTCTCATATTCACTCTCTCACATTCACTGCCCTACAGCCACCGTGAACTTGCAGTTTGGTGAAGGCACTATAAGCTCCTTGCAATTCAAGTGTGTGGTCGACAAGTCAAGTGTCGTATCTGGAACGGGAATGAAATGCACATTTCCCTAACAGGCCCTGGTTCTGGTTCTGGAATTACATCTGAACATCATGAAAATCCACATGGGATAAGTTCCAGGGCGAAGGGGCAAAACAACTGACCCAATAGGCTACCAGCCGGAGGCTTCTGCTTCCTCACTTCCTCCCGTTTTGAGATTTCTATGTTTATTAAGCAACCAGCCACTTTACATTATAGACGCATTTCATCACTTTTTTTGATTAGTTGACTGATGAGATAGTCCCTAAGGAGTGGACTCTCCAAGTGGTGCTATTTCCTCTCATTTGTGACAGATCGGCTACCTCTCCCACACGACAAGGCAGAGCCGTCTCTGGGGCTCAGAATCCAATGTGCTCATTCACCAGTTGAACAGGTATCTGTGAGGCACCTGCAGCACTGAACTTGGTGCTCCACAGGAAGTCCTGAGAGTGATGAGGCCCTTGTGCTTATGCGCCTTCAGTCTAAAATACACAACAAGTGAATACAAATTGTGATGAGGACACAAGCAGAGTTAAGTTAAAGAGAGTAAGTGGGAAACTTGCATGGTCAGAGGTCAGCCAAGGCCTCCATGAGTAGAAGATACTTGAACCCAGGCCTGAAGGATGAGAAGACATCAGGCTGCATCAGGAGCAAGCCCCTTCCCATGAGAAGGGCGAGCACTGTTTAGGCAGAGGGCTATTCTTCACAGAGAAAAGCAAAACAGCAGTGGGGGCTTTCTCAGAGTAGTGCTCAGAAAGAGCATCTCATCCACTCATGCAAGGGACACAATTTATGTGTTGTCAAGATAACTATACCCTTGTAGAGAGAAATGAGATAATCCAATCGTGTGTGTGCCTGTGAAGAGTCTGCTGGAAAATGACATTTAGCATCACATTCACCTAAATGTGCTTCGTGAATTTCTTTTTACAGGACTTTGTTGGTGATGGCCTTCCCATCTGCAGTGCTCACTACCAACGTCTGCCACAAAATTCCTACCATTCTTAGAAGGCCTGTCCAGCCCTGCCTCCCCCATGGAACCTTCTCTGACCACTCCAATCCTCTGTGATAGTTGAATTCTCCGAGCTACTGCAGCCCTTCTATCTTTCTGTATGAGCCATTGCCTATGGATCTTTCCCTTCCAGGGATTTGCATCTTGCTCTCTTCCTGTGATCTAAGATTGGCCTTGAGCCCTTGAGTCCAGCCTCCAATTCTTCACCGTCTGATGGATCAATTCAAACACTTTTTCAACATGCAGTTTCAAACCTAAGTAGACTACCCACCTACCTCAAGAATTCCATACAGCCAAAGACCAACCTAGGAAGTAGGATCCTTTTGACTTTTTATGAAGGAATTTGACCAGATGGATATATAGGTAAATACATACAGAAAGATGACCTAAAGTCAAACATATTCTTTCCTCCAAGTGAGCACCTCAGAACACTTTCCATGTAAGCAAAAGCTGTAGTAAGATTTCCTCAACCAGAGCTCAGGGACTAGCAGTTATGAGAAAATCCCCAAACTTAAGAACAAATCCCAAACTTTTTTTCACTTCAGGAAAAAAAAAGGCAAAGTTCCAATCATTTTTACAGTACAAAAATTTTATTTTTCGTTAGGATAATTTAAAGTTTAAAACTGAAGTAGACATATTCATTTTACAAACAAGATATTCTTTAATAAGTAAGACCATTAAAAACAGTAAACAAAAAAGCTGTCTTTACAAAAAGCTCTGTGCATAGCAACTTTATACTGTATATAACTGACAAAGCAAAATGATAAAATGAAACTATACAGTTTGAAAATGAGACCTTACTGTACAAAAGGTAGAGAGGATAATGGTTTTTAAACCATGCATATTGAAATGTGCAAAGAAAAACTGGAAAAAAAATATGATGTTATAAAAAAAATTAGATAAATAATGAAGTAAATTGTCCCTTTAAATGGAAAATCTTACACAGCTCCTCTTACAAAGATAGGATAGAATTTGTAGTTACCTATAGAAATACTCGTATTTCAAGTGGCACAAAAATAACCTGGGACCGGAATGATTCAACAGCAAGACTGAAGAGGACAGAGTAGCTTTGTTTTTAATTTATTAGTACACTAAAAATAATCCTTACACACATTTGTACAATTAAATAGATCTGTTGCTGCCAAGGTTCTAGTTGAATGGTCAAGGATGTCTGGTATTTAGTTACACACATTTTTCGGTGTAAAGCTACCAACAAATTCTACACTCAGTTTGAAGACAGTACTGCACTCATCTTCATGCAAGAGCAAAATTCACAGATTCTAAAAGCAATGCTACTTAAAAAAACATTTCCTTATGTTGGATTGGCTTGAATCCAGGTCTAAACATGCTTAGTTTTGTTCCGCTTTCACTTTGGGATGGTGGTGTTCGTATTCTGCACATGCTTCCCCTTTGATCGGATTTTTCACGGGGGAACTTTCTCTCGTGTGTTTCCTGTGTTTTGGTGCTATAAGACCTGACCACAAAGGACTGACAGCAGTAATTATAAGCATGCCAGGTTTCCCAAACCTTGGATTCTCGTGTACATAGAAAAAATATTTGGGTCATATTGAGTCATTCCAGAATAGTTGAAGGCAAATGAGACTGTTGGGGGCTGGATAGCTGTGGGCAGGTATCAACGGGACAAACAGAAGGAAGGTGGGATTTGTGAAGTCATCTAAAATTGGCTCAGATGCACTAAAGATGTTTTTCCATGAGACCTGCAACAACTTCTACTGTTAGAACCCCAAACCGAAATCTGTATATGGACTATACTATGGTACCAGTGAGTCAACAAGGAGAACCCTTATTGTACATCCAACTATGAAAAAATGGCATCCTTATTGGAAATCCAAATAAGTCTGGATACATCTTCAGGATCACACAGACTTTCAAGACTCAGCCACTCTTAGCAGCTCCTGCAACATTTCTCTGCCTAAGAGCTGGTTCCAGAAGTATAGAGAGCCCACTGCAACCCTGGGTCACTGTGCTGCTTGGAACACAGATGCCCCTAATCGCTAACCCTGCTAAGAATCTGGGTTTCCATCTTTCTGAATATTAGGAGAGGGTTTTAGGGCTTTTAACATTCCTCTTCCACACACCATCCCATTCTTGCCTGGAAACTGTGTTAAGGAAGATACATATTTTTTTCAAGAGAGTTGAATGCCAGGAGAGGGGAAATATGCAAAGAGAAGAAAGGATGTGGACATTCTAAGATTCATGCTTAAGAGTCCAAGAAACAGGATCATCTTCCTTAAATCCTGTCTCTGAAGTTCTGTGGGGCTCACACCTCTGTGCTCAACCAGGTCACAAAAGAGGAGGGCACGTGTGGCTCTGTCAAGGGAGAATTCCAAAGGGGCCCCTCGGTGGGGAAAGTCACACGGCTTTGGCTCTTCTTTTAGGTGAGACACGTGTCTCCACCCAGGATGCAAAGCCTGGGACACACTACAACATGGGAAATCTCTGCACTGCTCGGAGGAGAAGGTTGAAGGCTAATACAAATTTTTTTTAAAAGTCACAAAGAGTGAATACCAAAAGGAACATGTAGACTATTTAGAAAGTGGACGGAGCTGGGAATGAATTGATGAGTTTGAGTATTTGTGTACGTGCATGGACTGAATCACTGTTTCTGCATCGGGCTGTTCTACAGGAATCTATATAAGGTACATGTTCTTGGGTCAATAAAATGATGGAAAAAAGAGGGGGATGCAGGATGGGGGATAGAAGTCTAGTAAGTAACTGCAGTAATAATCACACACCTTTTAAACTTGTTACTACTGGTTTGCATCATTTTCATTTTACATCAGGAAGAGAAATTCCTCTCTCTTCCGAAAAGGTCTTAATTTCTACCTCTACTTACAATAAGTTACACGTTTATTTATTTAAATAATTGTAAAACATTTTAAAATTTTTCCCTTTTTTTGTTTTTTTTTTTTGTTTTTTAAAGAGATTAAACTATAAGCAAACACACATACAACAATATTTCTTCATTCAATTCAGGTTTCGTTTAAGAAAGTCTTCCATGCTGGTACCCTGTTTTGTTCAATTTTTTTTTTCTGCATAAACTAAATTGGTATCTGAAAGGCTTCATAGAAAATAGAAACTTTCAACTTTTTTTTTCCTACAAAGAAAAACAAATAGTATCCAAAATATTAAGCATGAATTGTTTGCCAATTTTTTTCTTAAATATTTTACAAACATAGGAAGGTGGTTCTGATAATGTTCATAACAAAGAATTGCATTTCTGCTCTTAGCACTGACTATGTCAATGACATCTTTTGTCCTTGTCCCCAAGAGGGTCAGTTTGTGTAGTCACCATGAGAGCTAGATGAGAAACGTGAGACCAGGTAAAATGCAGCTCCTTGCATACCCAAATCTGTCCGTCATGTTCATTCTGGGACACAATTCTCCCCAAAGAGCTCCTAGTGCTTTCTTCATTATTGGTCCATCAGAATAAGTAGTTTTGTGCTATAAGAAAGCAGTTCTTCCTCTTCTTTACATTGGGGGCACGACAAGTCCGGTCATGGCTGCAAGGAAAGAGTGGTATAGGAATGAGACTCAGAGATGTTTACACTTATGTCTCCAACCCAGAGAGAGGGGCAGCGCTGGGGACTGACAGAGTCTGGTACAACCCAGGGAAATGGTGCATCAGCTGATGTGGGAACCCATTTTCTCCAGGTTTGATCTAGCACACAGCCTGTCAGCGGCACGGAAGCCTTACAGAATCACTGCAATATAAACAAGGCTTGTTGAAGTTTTGTGGGGAGGCCAAGAGCTATGTTTTGTCTTGTTTTATATTAATGGGTTGTATACTTGACATGATAGACATAAACACATGAGCTAAGTTTTAATGTATTTGTGATATATTTATTTTTCATCATTAGAATATCATAATTTCTAGATTATATGGTTTCAAATCACTTAGTTGAAACAGGAAAGAAAACTCCAGGTGCTGAGCCATTGAGTAACTTTCCATGCATCATTTATAACAAACAAGGCTTTCTATGCACCCTAGGTTTCTATCCATTCTAGCTGAAATGTGATGAGCTTTTTTTTTTTTCTTCCCCT
This sequence comes from Halichoerus grypus, assembly GCF_964656455.1. NCBI lineage: Eukaryota > Metazoa > Chordata > Mammalia > Carnivora > Phocidae > Halichoerus > Halichoerus grypus. The sequence goes on along the minus strand of NC_135714.1, from coordinate 157,421,372 downwards.
AACTAGCTCATCTTCCTTTGGCTTTCACTGCTGATATGTAATGCTTGTTCACTAATGAATGATGATCCACTGGAATAGAAGACTTAATTTAGTTCCTAATTTGGGAGTCACCCAATCTCCACTCTTTACCCCTTCCATCCCCTGGTAGTGCCCAATGTCTCCTCCATCTAGTGAAGAGGACACAGACAATACCTGTGGGGGGCATCGGGTCCAAGGCTTCCCCAGAGCGGCATCAGCACAAAGGGGAAAAAATCACACAGCAAAATGCACCCCTCTGACCTTGGCTTTCAGGTGAGGAACCCATAGAATTTCCACATTCTTGGAAATCGGCCGAGTAGTTTCCTTTCGTCAAAACTTCAAACCATATCTAGTATTTGATCCCTTGAGTTTTATTGTCTCTGGCTCATCTAGAGCTTATCAATTATCATAGAAGCATTTCGCTGAGTGGTGCTTACTAAGCTGATAAGCAAATGGCCAAAATTCTTCCTGCCTGCCCCAACCCCACTTCTTACTCCTCCCCCTGCTCCTCTTCCTCCCCTCTCCCCTCCCTCCGCCCCTTCTCTCCATGCCAGCTAAGTCTTCTCAGGCAAAATTGTCAGCCATCTAGTTCTCCAGTTCTCTACAGCTTTTATTGAATGTTTGTGAGATCTGGATTAAGGTCTTACACAGCTAGCAAAGCCTTAATTATTTTTGCCTGTATTACTATATATTGAATCGATGTAACTTTTCAATAAAGGCAGTTCAATTCTGGACACTCCCTGATGATTTGGAGACATAGCAACCCTGGTAATTATCCCAGAGTGTAGGAGTTTTTTTTTTGTTTTTTGTTTTTTTTATATATTTCTTTTCCTGGAGGGAGCTGGAAAATGAATCAGGCACATAGTGCATAATATTATCTCCACAATCTATACTCATCACTGCAAAATGCCTGATAAATGAGGTAGAAGGTGGGACAGTGAACACTGCACGTACAGCTCTCTGGTGGTAGGATTCTGGTTCACATTTTCAACTTTAACTTGTCTATTACACTTAAAACTCATCAGCCCCTTCTTTTTTCTGGGTCCTCAGAGAGTTACCTAAGGAGCTTATTAAAAGGGCAGAGCCGCTCAAAGAAGAAGATCCAGTGCGTGCCGGAAGACCAGCAGATTTTATATATTTTCCTTCTTTCTACTCTCACATCAGGCACTAGGTGGGCTGGATCTCTGCTACGTGGTGACCCTGACTTTTTGCTTGTAGAAACCATAGCCAACAGACAGAAAGCAGAAGTTAACTGGAGAAAAAGTAAACATGTTCACTGGTGGGGAAGGGAAGCATGCTGAACTGCACTTTGTCCGATTTCTTTCTACCTTTGGCATTTCACGGGAAGGCAATAACCCCCCTTTGGTCCAGGTGAAAAGCAGGTGTGGGTGAAGGGTGAGGAGAGGAACTGCACTGCTCTTGTCCTTGGAGAGGTAGTGGGCTGTCACAGCACAGGCTCTGGAGTCAAAATGTCTGAGGTCATCTTACTGTGTGGCCTTGGGAAAATGACTTCACTAAAAATGATGATAATGGTATGACTTTCCCCTTTCGGTCACATGTAAGGCTTGAGCAAGATAATTCATGTAAAGCGCTTGGTTCGGCATCTTGCACGTGGTGCTCAAAACCAGCAAGTCTCAGAGAGGGTTGGTGGCACGTGGCCTCTGTAGATGATTGAGACCATCTCACCTTATAAGTCGAGAGAAGAACCTCTCCATCAGCCTGTGATCACCCCAGCACTTCAGACCACACTTTTACTCTCCCACTGTCTGTCTCTAAAGAGGTAAAGCTTTGTGCTGATCACCCCTGCAATCCCAGGATTCCTTCACTCAGTGACTATGGCTGGTGAGAGCATTTGATGTCAGCTCGTTTTTCTCCCTCTATGCATCAGTGGGACACCTTGTAGCATTGGACCTGGAGCTTCTAGCCACCTGATGCAAAATGAGGAAACATGGCAGTCTGCACTCCTAATTTAGGTGCTGCCCCCATCCTCCCCCTCCTTTCCCTGTCTTCCTTCTTCTTCTTAAGGTTTAAATCACCAGAGAAATTTAGAGGGAATTGTAGGATCCAAAAGAGGCTCAGGACTTCTCAGTGATTCTATAGAAATGAGACTAGATCCCAGAGCCTACGTGTAACTGATGACATCGTCACTCCCACAGATACTTCCTCAGCCTCTTTATTCTGACCTGTGCTGACCAGGAGCTCACATGGCCAAGGACCCTAGAGAGGGTCTTATGGCTATTTTGGCTACTGCTGCCCCCACAGAGAAACCTCACTGTGACCACAAAGACCCTTCCAGCTCTTTGGGCCAACTCAACCCTGAGCGGGTAATACCACAGCAAGACTTGGGCATGCAGCAACAGGCAGGGTAGGGATTCCAGGCCATGGGAGCCAGTGAAAAATTCGTCCTGGCATCCCCCGGGGCAAAAGCCAGGAGGCTCCACACATGAGTCTCTCTGGACAGTATCGACCCAGAAGATCTGAAACAACCAGCTCAACTTCCCCAACTGAGTGAGAGAGGAGGTGAGGGAGGGGTGGTAAGTGGAAGTCAAGTTATACTTTTTCTCCTCAAAGTGAAGCTGAAAATGTTGGCCAGGGTTGCCTGGAACAAGGAATCCCTCCCGACTTCCGCCTCCACCTGCATTCCCTCTTAGCCTTTTGTGGTGCCCCCCACTCTGCATTTCCCCAACGAGACCTGTGGGGCCCCCACTTTGTTAAGGGACGTGACTAAAACCGCAGAACTTAGAAAGGGGAGACATCGTCACTGAAGCGGGCATGCAGAAGGGAAAGATACAGCAAATACTTAACATTTGCATACATTTCCCAGTCTGGAGATGAAGCCACTCATAGAAAAAGTTATGAGCATATCTCTCAGGGATGCGACGGAGACCAATGGTCCTTGAGGAGATCTGGGGCAGGTGACAACACTGAGCTACAGGCGGAGCCTGTTTCTCTAAGGATCAGACATCTAGATGAAAACGAAATTCTTCCCCCTCAAATAGACAGATGTTTCCAACTACTCACACATTGGGTAGCATGTTACCCAGCTGCTTTGTCTAGATGGAAGTAAAAGAATTTTCAGGGACACTTCTGAGTGCTGGCTTTTCAGTTCCCATTTCACAGTTTCTCTCTCAAGTCACTTGACTTTGAGGAGACACCCCTGTCTCTTATGGTAGAATGGGACAGGAACCTACTATACCTCCCAGAGCTCTGCTCAGCCACAACTGGCAGATGAACCCTCACAGGTGACCCCCTACTAGGCAGATGCCGTCCCAGGGATGACACAGCTCATCGGCGGCTCTGCTGACCTCAGAGGCTTTGATCCATGAGGGGTTAACCCAACCTCTGCCCTCCTTGGTTTTATCCAACACTTGCTTGTCATGAATGTTTTCATGTCAAGACTCAAAGAAGAGCCTAACAGTAATGTGGGTCGTCGGGATCCATAGTGTTCAGCAGGTTCCAATTTGCTCTTTTGCCATCAGCTGCCTCCCATTCACAGTGAAATGATTAGATTCTCATGTACTTATCACATTTGTGTTATATTGTGTCATACTATATTTTCGGGCATTGCTCAAAAATGGGTTTGATGGGTGATATTAATTTTTGTACTTAGACAGTGTATGTCTTTTTCTTCTTTCTTCCCTGCTCCACCCCTGATCCGACACCTGCTATCAATCTGACTGGCATGTAACCAGAATTCTCACAATGTGCTGGTTGCTCCTGATGGATTCTGTCCATGTATGCCATGGGAATAGCTATGTACTGCAGATGGGCAAGCCCGTCAGGTAAGCAGCAATCACCATGTGGTATCTGATGGGACTCGGCACCTTCTGGGAAATCGTGACATGGCCCTGTGGAAAGCAAAGGTCTGGGAAGTCCAGACACTCCTGGAGGGTATATAATGCTCTACCATAGTTAATTCTATGATCTTGAAAAGCTGTCCGACTTCTCTGTTTTCCCCCATCTTGTTCTCAGGTGGTGTACTAGCTCAGTTCTACAAGCCATCTGTGTCCCATGATGGAAACACCAAAGCATCTCTTTGTAAGTAAATGGCTAGAGATAGGGAGTGATGCTGTGCTGTTTGCTCTTACTTTGCTGGCCCGGTGGCCCATTTATCATGGTGGTACCAAAGCGGGACCTTTGCTTACCTCTGAATCCATTTCCATTGCCACTGGAGCAGGCAGGTGAAGGGGAGCCTTGTGGCCTGATGACAGGGGCAAAGGCACTCTTCTGTTTGACAGCAGGAAAAACTGAAGAGGAAAATGGGAGGATGGAGGACGTGCTAGAAGATCCAACAGTGGGACTTGATGACATGACTGGAAAGCAAAGGCACAATCCTCTTAGGAAGGGACAAACTGAGGAGTTAAGTTCTTTCTTCAGGACACACAACCTATACACATTCATCGAGAAATTACTCATTCACTCCAGGCACTGTCCTAGATTCTAGGAATTAAAACAAATTGAATGTGACAGCATCCCTGCCCTGCCCTGTGGGGGAAACATACGAACAAAACAATGATTAGGGTAACAGCCCTACTGGAGGAATGTACACAGTGCTAGGGAGACTCAGCAGGCAGAGTGCTCTTCTGCCAGGGAGTCAGGAAGGCAGCAGCAGGAGGTAATACTATGATAGGTCTTTGTTCATGAGTAGAAGCTTGACAAAGAACACTTAGACCAACATCTGAAAAATCATCAAATCTACTCAAGAATGGAAACCGCTTTTTTACCCTAAAAAGAAGTCCTGTCTGGGAGCTCTATGCTTCCCTGGCAATTCTCAGGGCTCCAGAGGTTTGATCTATGGGGTTAACATCTCTGAGAGTGCCATCTCTATGGGCCACTGCCTCATTAAATGTAAATGTTTATTAACATCTAGATTACCTCCCTCTCTCTCTACTTTCAGAGCTCCTGGGAAATGAAGCTGCAAGTCAGACCCCTCTGATGTAATGTGCAGAAAAAACACCAATATTAACAATAAAATTACTTAAAGGAAGCCAAAAGCTAAGTGTTGTAATTTCCAAGAAAAAGAAAGGCAATTTCCACAATGAAATGCCCTACCTCTTAATGTCAGATACTCTACCAAGTTACATCATACAAGAAGATAATTTTATCTTCTATGTTCAACTAGCTCAAGTAAGGGGTAAACTAGAGTTCACAAGGGTAAAATTGTCAGATACAGCATCTTGTGGAATAAGGTCAAGTTCCAGAGACTTATTTTAGCACATTCTCCAGAATTCTGAACTGTCACATAACTTGGTACAAGAATTACTGGAACCTGATGGTCAAGGCTGGGAGTGCAAACTTCTGCTTCGTATCTTCAGTGACCCAGCTACTCCACAAAGTAAATTTTGAAAGTGAGGACATGAGTGTGGCTTACGGTTCAAAGACCAAGTACAAGGTGAATTGAAGGTCAACTGTTTTGATGACCTGTGTAAGACTCCATCCCCATTTCTCCCCTCTCACTATAAAGATATACTTTGCACTATGGTCACACAATTGCATATATAAAGCAATCATATAGCATACCTCCAATATGATGTTTTGTATAGAAAAACCAAAGACTTCAAATAAAGAGCTTTATCTAAAAACTGCTCATCCTTAGGTAAGTCCTGATTTAAAGAGCTATGCAGAAGGAAGCATCTGAGCACATCTCTGTCTTTCCTCAAGTAACACGAATCAAAAGAATTGGAAAGGAAGATAAAGTCTTGGAAGAATCTCACATAAAACCTGAAGATGAAAATGAGGAAAAAATTGGGCTAACTCACTATTATAGAATAGGATGCAGGGTTAAACATTGGGAGTGGATTATATTCATACACTCAAGCAAAGTCTCCTCCTTTAACATTGGCTTTAGCATCAACGAAATGGGGTCGGGGACCTTTCCCCTTTGTGTAAGGCACAGAATTAGAGACCAAAGGAAAGCTGAGACTCAGGAGGCCCTGATTCCAACAACAGTCCAATCTCTGCCATGCTATGTGAACCATGCAGGCACCAAGATGGCGCCTTGGTTTCTGTGTCTGCAATAGCACCACCTCCCCTCCTACACCGTGATAGAGGAGGGTGTTTGTAAGGTGATTAGGCCTACATATACACACTTGATTCCCTTTATATTCAGTGCAGCACTCACTTTTACAAATATTTCTTTTCTAAATAACAGACCTCAACCTAAAGTGGCTTCATCAGGTCAAATGTGGCTGCCTCTTCTAGTAGAAGAGTCACCTCAAACTTTACTAAGTGACATAAAACAACTGTTGCAGAGTTGAATAAGCACAGAGCTACAACATGCCCATTTAAAATAGTTTCTGCAAAATTTTTGTAAAATGCTAAAACTAAGGTCCAAATTAATTTAAAATGTAATGCGACTATATTCAAAATCCCAAAAGGAATTTTAATTTGTATATGTCAACAAACACAATTTCTATGTTTATCTATTTAAAAAGCGACAACAGTGTAAGAGCCAGAAAGTTTTGTTAATACTTCAAAAGTACTAAGGAGGCATTTATCTTAACAGATATTAAAACGGAACGAAAAATCTACATCTGCGAAGCAGTGTTATACTAGCATAGAAATAGGCAGACAAATCCTTGGAGAAAAAAGAGGCCAGAAACAGACCTGGATATATATGAGAACTGAAACTTAATAAAGGCGACATTTCAAATTAATGGGGACATAAACGCATGGGAACAATACACAAGTCCGCCGGAGACGGAAATTTAAAGCGCCTCCTCGTGTTAAACACTACAGTAAGTGTAAGTGGATTAATGAGTTATTTGCTAAAACAAAATTATAAAGGCTCTAGTAGAAAAATTAGGAAGGTTATATAATTTACATAATCCTTTCAACCTCAGAACATCACAAGATAAGATTGGCCACATGACAAAGAAACTTCCGTAGTACGCATAGAAAAGGCAAATGACAAATTAGGAAAAATCTTCCTGATAATTATTTAGATATGTTCATATCCTCGATAGCTAATAAGTTTTTTAGAAATTAATTAGAGAAAAGAAAAACATCCTGATAAGAAAAGTGGGCTAAGGATAGGAAAAACAAAGTCACAAAAGGAAACAGGAATGAAAATGACCGAAAGACCTAAAAACGTTCAAACTGCTTAGTAATCAAATGCAAATTAAAACAGCAACGAGAGGATACTTTCCACTTTACCAAATTGACAAAGATTAAGAAGAAATGAACAGGGCAGGGAAACAGATACTCTTCCTTTCCTAAGGGGAGCATTCATCTCTTTGGGGGGATTTTGGCAATGTGTATTTAAAATCAAAGTGTTTTAAAATATGCATTTTTTTAACCTAGTAATTTAATTTTGAGAAATTAATCCCAAGGAGATAATCATAAATTTGAAAAAAAAAATAGATTCAAGGGCATTTTTACAATTGTGAGAAACTGGAAAAAAACGGAAGTGACCAAGCAACAGGGTAAAGTATATTCCGTCTATAAAATAGAATGCTATGCAAATATTAAAGCTAATGTTGGAGAAGAATATTCGACAACTCAGAAAGATATGCCTCCTCAGATGAATAATGCAAATTATGTCATAACATGTACGTCAAGCCCAATTTTATTTTTTAAGAAAACATACAAAGCAAAAGTTTAGAAGGATGAGATATACATCCAAACTTTTAACAGTGTTCTCTCTGGCCAATGGATTATGAATGTTCCTAAATTTACTCCTTTCACTTGTCCATATTTTCAAAGTTTTCTGCAATGAACATGCGTTACTTTGATGTAGCAGAAACCAAAGCTGTTAAAATAAACAAATAGAAACTCTCCATTTTGGGGGGGTAAAAAAATAATATAACCCTTAACAATAGGCATAACAGCTTTCCTGCCTGTTAATGTTCTTCTTCGATTTAAGGCTTTACTACCTGCAAACAAGGTTGCCTTTTGACCTTTCTGCTACAAAAAAAGCAAAGAGACTAATAAATTCTCAAATTCCTGGGAAAAGCTTATTGATTGCAGTGAATTTCACAAAGCAAACATCACTCCTCATATCTGTTCTCCATTCTTAGGATACAGGTCTGCATCATTGACAGATTTTATGGAGCCTAGCTTCATATCTGTGACTTTGATGATTTTGCCACTTTTCTTCCACTCCCTCTTTCATTGATCTCATGGCAGAATCCCATCAGGTGTGCATCAGAGTAGACACAGCAATTTCCAAAACGTATCCATCTAATAGCTGGAAGGCCATACTTTAAAAGTTAACAATAGTCATGCCCGCACAGAAATAGTGTGTCATTTTTCTTTTCTTTTTTACATTTACATGCTTTTTAAATTGTGCATAATGAGAATGTTACTATTGTAATAGGATTTTTTTCTTTGCTGGAGAAAAAGACAATAGAAATATGTCAAAATGTTAACAAGGTTGTTTTTTATGGTGGGAGTACGCTTTCTTTTTGAAACTATTTCCATATGTTCTAAATTTTCTATAATCATCATTTAATACTCTACAATAGAGTAAATGTCTTGATATTTATTTTGAAAATATAAAAATATTGCACCCCAGGGCATAGCCTAAGACGATGTAAATGAAGTAGGAATCCCTGAACACAGGTTGGATTTCTGTATAGATTCTGTCCCAAATTTGGAATTGCTTGGTGGTGATTCTGCTTTGGAAGAAGTCGTCCCATGAGTGTTGCAAGTTTGTCGAGTAGACCATCTTTGGGGACACCAGAGCACACCATTTTAGGAAAGCTGATCACATATACTTGCAACTGAGAATTTCTCTGGACATCTCTCTCTTTCTACGGATAGAGGCCAAAGAAAAGGCAAATACGTCTGGCCCCCAAATCTCTGTGAACATGGGGAGTTAAGGAAAAACCACTTTTCTTCTTATAAGGATTGACTGGCTTGCACAGTCCCAGTTGGAACTCACCGGGCACCATATCCTCCTTTGCATTGAGCCATTGCATTTGTTGGCGCTAAGGGGTCTGTCAGCATTTCACTATAACCCCCTATTGTCAGGGGTTTAGAATTCAGCCATAAAAATTTGCACTGAGCTGGAACTTGGCACACACTGCTACCTCCAGGAAGTGAAGTTTGTATGTGAAATTGAAAAAACATCTGTTTGGCCTTTTTTGAAGTAGTGTGAGAGCAAAAGCAGTAAAGATGCAGGTTTCTGATACTCTGCATCAGAATGGCCGTGATGCAAATCAACTTGACTGAGAGGCTTGGCTTTTATTTCTTCTGAATGACTCTGGCAAGTGATTGCTCCGTGGCATGGCCTGGCCGCATCAGACTAGTTTGAAAAAGACAACGCAAGATCGTAGACTGGTGTTTTTAGACACAAGCAACAGAACTGACAAAATGGTTTCCCCTGGGCTGTTTTTTGTATTTCCCAGAGAAGTTAAGACTTAGCTGGCTAGAAATACAGGTCAGATGCTATTATAATGAACTCCATGGGGTAGTCAGTATTTTTGCAGAAGGGGATTTTATCATAATGAAGGCGCTGTTTGGAATCCATTCCCAGTTTACGACTTCTTCAGACCCTCCTTCAGAAAATAAAGGTGCAAGAGATCACACGGACCCAGTAGAAGCAAGGAGTGGGTTCTCTGCTGTGTTTCCCCCTCCTGTTGGGCAGGGCGCCTCTTTCTATTCTGCATATGTTGTCTTGTTTTAATGGGTGATGTGAAGATTTGGGTGCTATCATTTTCCTTGTGGCAGTAGGACTGGATGATCGAGAAAGACTAGTGGAAGGAAGCTGTCACTTGCTGGAGTGGGAAGGTCCCCTCCCTACCAAAGGAATTATCTCGTAAGAAACATCAAGCAGTTACCCCATGGACATATTCATATATCTGTTCATTGTCTCTCTGTGTCTGTCTCTCTATCTCTGTCTCTCTCTCTCTCACCCCTCCCTGTCTTTCTTTTGCTCTCTCTCCCTCTTCACCACACTATACACTATATTATTATATTGACCATTTTTGATCTACAAAAATGACAATTTGTATGGCTCAACCTCATACACAGATTTTTATTCATAAAAGTATGTTGAACATGTGAAATTACCATTTGGAGAAACAAAAAAAAAGTAATTCTATAGTGTTCAGCCTAATTATATATTATAAAAACATGAAATATTTCTTAAATTATTGAATAATTTTAGAACATGGTATTCTGAATCTGATGACATATTTCTAGTCGTAATTTTACTATTTATGAATCCTTGAGTAAGTCATACTAACTCTTCATATCTTATAAGGGAAAATGATAGTAATAATTATGATTATAGCCATGGCATAAGGTTGTTGTGACTCTATATTTGAACATGGTTTTTAGGCTGCAAAGTGGAATGCGGTTGTGAGTTACTCTTCTTGTTGTCACTGTCATTATGTGACATCCTTTACACAGTAGCTCGCCTGCCCTTGTGTCACTTGTTGAAGATGTGAAGATGTGGTCCCTTCTGCACACGGGGCACCCTCTGCACAGTGATGCATGGGACAAGTCTCTCCAAGGTCTCAGCAACAGAAAATCATGTTTCTCCTGAGCTATCCCCCCAAAACTATATAGACATAAAATCTTACAACAAATAGTATTTCTCTCTTTGCTTTCCCATCTTGTAAGCCTCTGAAACAAGTGGATGGCTCCCTTGAATAGACTGAAGGCCTCCAGACTAGTCCTTGGATTCATCTAATTTTCCTATCCATATTTTTTTCTTTTATCCCAGTTTCTTATAGCTGTTATTTTATACTTTCATAACACTTATCTCCCTATTAATATCTCCCAAAACATTTTCAGAACAAGATAAGGTAAAAACAAGTAAAGAAATAAATTGAGCAAGCACCAGTTTATTCATCTAGACCACTCTGATCTAATTGATCCCCGCCATCTGACATGACACAACAAAGAACTCATGTCTTTGCAGCAACAAGATTTTAGTTTTAGCAGAAGAACCAGCCTCTAATACCTCTGCTACTTGGTTACTATGTCCTTATCACACTGAGTAGACTCTTGAGGGTAATGAAGTGAATAGATAACCCAGAATTAACTCTAGGGTGTGTGTCCCTAGAGAACCAACAAGGCTGAGAAAGGCAGCTTCCAGATCCTTGGCGTATCACTCCCTGAGCTGTGGTGGAAATGGCTGTGTGCTGTCCTTGACTTGTTCTTGTTCTTGGCATGAGGGAACCACCCTGGGTGAACAGAGGGTCTGCTCTAGAGCCTTGGCAATGGGAGCCAGCATTTCAAGAACATTCCACCCACTCACACAGACTCTCCATGGTGGCTTCTCCCCGGGCCTGAAGTGTTCCCTAGGTAGTTTTGAAGACACATATTCTCTCAGGCTTCTTAGCCCTCAAAGCAACCCAAATGAGTTTTCACAAACCCATAGGATATCTAGCTAGCCCAGATTAGGATTAAGAAGTCCATCTCAGATCACTCTCTCGTGAGCAGCTAAATTCCATCTCTCAGAAGGTACACAAGGAAGGGAGGGTCATGTAACAAAGGGACACAGGAGCGTGGTGTGACACAAAATAACCAAGCCACAAACTGTGTTCAAATGATGGCCCTGCTCTATCCTAGCGGTGTGATCTTGGATGAGTTAACTCTGTGCACCTCAACCGCCTCATCCACAGCAAGGAGAAAGTTCTTATGAGGATTAAAGAAAATATTACATCTGAAAGTGCCTAATGAAGAGCATGCATAATGTTAACTGAGATGGAATCTTCGTTCCTCAGCCCCATCCACACCTGCCACATACATCTACCCTTTCTTTGTACAAAGCAAATAGTTTCACTCCTTTTCTTTCCTTCAGAAGGCTTTGAGCAACTAAGTGCACCAAAGTCTAGCTAAGGGAAAAGAATAAAAGGCAGGATGGACATTTCCTCAGGAAATTGGGCTACTCCTCTACGAATCAGTAAGATGTAGGGGTGTAACTCTCCCTCAAAAGGCTGAAGAGTAAAACCCAGGGACAGAGACACAGAGAGAGCCAGACAGACGGAAAGGGCACTTACTTCCATAAGGGGAGCCTGTGGGGGAGCCGTTTAGAAATCCTGGTGACCCTGGGACGCCCAGGTTGGCCATGGGGACGTTGCTGTAGCCATTCATGCTGTTACTGGAGGTGCTGTAGTTAGACTGCTGAGGGGTGGAGCTGGAAGAGTAGCCTCGCGGAGAGATGCTGCTTGTGTTGCGGATGTAGCCTGGACAACAAGGAAAAAGCGCAGATAAATGAACCGGCACACACGTCCAGCACAGGCCAAATACGGTGGCATGGGCCCACATGGTCCCCAGACTATAGAACACCACCAAGCCACTCCTGGGCAGGTGGAAAGTCTTAGGTTTGTCTTCAGCCTTTATATCCTCCTCTCCCTTCCCCATCCTACACAAGGCCATGTCCCTGGCAGTCCCTCCTTCCTCTTTGTTCCCTTTTACAGTCAACATCTCCAGCTCACACCAAGGAGTGATGACTAATCTTCCTAACACATGAGAGCCCTATGAGATCTTAATGGCTATCACTGAGGCAAGTGTTCTGTGGTCAAGTAAAGCCTGGCAGATGTTGTGTACTGTAGCCATTCCTTGAAGATTCACTTACATGGGACCTAGAGAATAAACAAACCAGTTTAACTTTGCTAACCTAGTGTTTCCCAAATTTAGCACACCACAGTCTCTTTGCTGGGAATGGTGGGCAAAAGGCATCCTAATAACATCCCAAGGGCCACTCATACCCTGCAGATCATACCTTTGGAAATGTTAGTTCAAGGTTTTTACCATGCCCTGAGTGGGAGTGGGGAACATCTTTGTTTAAAAATTGTTGTTAAGTTCATCTAAATGTGCTATTCTTTGGCCAAAGATGTGGAAGCATCAGCAATTGAGCGCAGAGAGATCTGGTCTGTGGGAGGGATGGAGAAGGGACAACAAGTCCTTCCCATACTTCTGAAACCCCAGCACAGAGACGTCACTTAACCCATCCTGAAATAACCCGCTTTGGATAACAGTCTCTAAAGCTATTTAAGAAATGACCTCAATTTGAAGAAAAAAAAAAAGCAATCATATGTCCGCACCCACCCTTCTGTAAGAAAAACTCACCCTGGGCATGAGAATGAAGAATTCCCTTCCAATGGATGAATGAAATTGGAAATAAAACTAAGGTTAGGGGCATCCTTAGGAAATTTATTCCTTTAAAAAAAAACGATTCGTGATCAGCTTAGCACCTTAATAAAATCAACCTCAGAGACAAAAATCTTTACGCGATATACTTCACGTGTGAAAAGCACAGTTAACTGAAAGTGTGTTGCTCTGCGTTTGCATATGAGACAATACACAAACAGAAGTCACTAAAGGAAACCAAACCACTCTGCCTCGGCTGATAATCACAATAGCAAAAGTGCACATTTTAGTCAAATTATACCTGTAAGTCAGGAAGTCAAAACCTTTCTAAGTAAGTCACAGTTCATCATAACCTTAAATATTTGCAATCAAAGGGATTCTACCTGGGACCTAAAAAGCCCCAAATCTCACAAAACACCACTGATCATGTTGGGATAATCCAATATATGATTGCACAGCTTATCTGGGGACACTCTTTTTTGATGGTATGTGAATCAAGCTTTACCTCCCTCCGCTCAAGCAAAACCACCCTTGTAAATGGATAAGACGTTTGGAATTTTGACTCTGAGAAAGGGTAGTACCTTGATTATTTCCCTGTGTTGACTCCGAGATGCTGACCCCAAGCTGGCTGCCATACGAGTTGATGCCCATCATGCCACTGTGAGCTGGGGAGCTGGAGAGAGCTGGGATCTGGCTGGGATTCCTGGGGACGCTGTACAGGGCTTCCGCAATGTCTGCGGCTCGCTTCAGAATGATGTCCTACAAAATGGCAGGTTGAGGTGAGCATTTTTATCCAGCACGAAGAGTCAAACTCAACAGAGTGTAAGATGGGAGCACCTAACCTGGTTATTGTGTGGTGTGCCATAGAGGGCCTCCACTAGATCTGCAGCTCTTTTCAATAGCATCTCCTAGAAAAAGAGCAGAAAGGATGAGGTATAAGCAAAGGTAAGACCCCCAAATGGCCAACTCAAAGGAAAATTATGTATAAAATAAAAAGTGCGACATCCTCCCTAAAATATAAATAACTGGCTACGAGGTCCTATATTTGGTTTGACAGGCAGAATATAACCGTACACATAAATCCCTCTCTAAATATGTATCGACATGGAATTCATCAAGATAAAATGGTTCCTTCCATGATTGCGCCACCAAAATAGGTGGAGTTGGTTACAATTACTAATGTCACGGAAGTGCTATTAAAAACTTTCAGACCATTCCATTAAAGAATCTGGGACTCTAATTAGCCAAAAATTCTTAGAATGATTGACTGACCTGAGTTTAGCTGCTTGCCAAGGAGTTGTTCGTAATACTGAAATTATCTTGGCAGGGCCTTCTGCAAAATTTTATTCTAATAAAGATGAATTCTTTCAATAATATTTCCCCCTGTTCACTTTAACCAGAGAGAATTAGTCATCAGTAATCCCTTTCGTCTCATTTTGTCTTTTCCACCTCCTGTTTTTAACAGCCTTTTAAATTGCTATTAACCTACTTTCCAGATATCATCTAATTTAATGGTGGGGCTGGGGATTTTTCCAAGAGGAAAATAAAGGTGTGATGCAGAAGCAAATGTGATACTTGAATTTTACTCACAGAACAGAAAAGAGAACACGGCATATGATAATGTGTGTGCTCAAAATGCAAATGTAGATGTTAAAATTTAATAATGTCTCACTAATTGAATACCTAATAAATTAATGTATTTTTCAGTGAAGAAAGCTAGAATAACGGGCCAGATTCATGATATAATTGTCATAAGCAAGTTCACTTAAAAGGAAAACATTTCATAGAAATTTTCTATTGAGGCATTTTTCACTTCACTAAATACCTATATACCGGGTAGTTCCTTGATGTATACTTGACTGTGGATTAACATGTCCCGGCAATTACAGGCGAATAAAATTATATTCAAATACAAAGGCATGGGAACTTACATTTTTAAGCCATTATGCAATTATTTATTTTCATAAATTTGGCAATGTTTCATAAGCTGGATACTTCTAGTGTATCTGTTTTATAGGACCAACTTTTCAGATTTCCTATTCCCTCGGATATTAATCACAATATATCTCAGAGTTAGGAGATATTTTATGTGTATCTAAAGCTTAGCCAAATTTCAGGGCCTAATGTAATTTTAAAGGGACTTAATTTGCAGGATTTATCTAAGTTTGCTGAAATCCCATAATAAGGTTTTCACCTGTCAATTTCCAAAGTGTTTTTTTTTTACCTTAGCTAATCTCTCTGGGTCTCCGGGATGCCTTGGGATGACCTTCTGCAGTCTCTGAAAGCCATAGTCTATGGTGGGTTCATTTAATGCTGAAAAATAAAAGTCCTCTTTTTGAGTGTGTTTCATGGCCATAAACAAAGCCTCTAATTAAGTCTTCCACCCGCAATAGAAAGGTGCTGGTATTATCTGAGAATTGATACACAATGGATACAATTAGTTAAGGATAAAGGTGACATTGGTTAATTCACATTTATAAGTTTGGAATTCATAGTAGTTTAATGTCTTTGCACTAGAATGCTATTTCAAAATGTCAGGATGATTACACTTATTTTATTATTTCTGCCCTAAGTGCACACAACTTACAATTCTCTGCTCACTCTCAAAGAATCAGAAATATTACACAATCACCCATATCCCAGTTTTTTATGAAGACAATAAACTACCCTTACATGCTTTTCCTTCTTCCCCCTTCTCTTTCCCAAGTATACCTTTATCATCTATTCATTCTCCTAATTATCACTTTTTCTTATTCTCTCAAATATTTACGTTCATACATATACAAACCTTCTGTGAGTTTATTCTCATAAAGCCCTGTTCTTATGCATAATACACTTTCAGAATTTGCAATTACTGTTTCCTACATGTACATTCATTTGATGTCAGGCTCCACCATATGCTGAAAGTGTCATAGAATCAGGACGCATACTTGCTTGGTTTTGCCACTGTGTTCTCATTGTGGAAGACAGTGCCCGGCACATGGTAGGCACTTAGCGCTTAGCATCCGCAATTGTAAAATGAGGCAGTGGGGGAGTGAATGAATGACCTAGCTCAGCATTTCTACTGTGCTAAAGAGTTTCTGGAGTTGAGTCCCTTCTCCTTTCTCTTTCCTCTCTTCCTTGACTTCTTAAAAGTCTGTTGTTTAAATTTTATAGTTTCGTAATTAATGCATGATCAAAGTAAAGAAAAAAGATGCAAAGAATAAAATAATAACCACCTGCACTCCCATTAGGCAGCAGTAAACACAGGAGGGTGTACTTCCTTTTTAATCTTCCTTTTTTGCACATATGTTTTGTGAATATTTGTTGCTGTTATTCTAAGTATCAAAGCAACACCTTTTGTTTAAAAGAATTATAAAAAAATTTAAATGTGGAGGGAAAAATACAACCATCCATAACCTCACCATTTCAGAGACGATCTGGGTTAACATTTTTGCTTATATCCTTCCAGATTTAAACATACACACATACTTAAAATTATTCAGAGACATCTTATTCACACTGTTACATAACCTATTTTTTATCAACTTAACAATATATCAAACTTTTCCCCAGGTTATTAATTATTCTTTTATAACATTATTTAAAATTCCTGCATATTTTTCCATGACATGGTCTATAATTTATTTAAATGACTCCTAATGCTTGGCATTTAACGTGATCCTTAATTTCTCACTATTATAAAAATCAGAGCAATAATTATCCACTGTGTATAGCTTTAATGATTTCAATTGGAAAATTCCAAGAATCAGAATTACTGGACCAAAAACTATGATTTATACTTAAGGACTAACACACATCCCGTTGAACACTTCTCAGAAGAATGTACAAATTCATACTGCCGCCAGCAATGCATGTGGTCACTTCTATATGATTATTCATCAGTGAGATTGAAGAGTTTTTCTTTCACTTGCTGATCATTTTAATTTTTTCTTTTATGAAATGCTTGTTGATACTTTCTGCACTCTTTTCTATTGGGGATTAGTCATTTTATTTTTTTACTCGTAAAAACACTTTACATATTAATATTTTTAATGCTCTGTCACCATGTTACAATATCATATCCCAATTTGTCCTTAGGTATTATATGTAGAAAGACCATCCCAATTCCATAAGTACGCACGCACGCACACACACTCACACGCGCGCACACACAAAATACGTGTGTGTATTTGCATATACATATACAAACATATATGAATTCTTCTCCTTTAGCTCCACCAGTAAAATGTGTACTGCTTATCATCTAGGTAATAAGTTTTTTATATTTCATTTTTGTTTTTTTGCTATGTATTTCACTTTTTATCATCTTTCTTGTAAATATGATTACTCCCTCATCATATTTTCTAAGAGTTTTACTAGTGTCTAGAAACCCTTTTGGTTTTTATATGTCCATTCAGGCAGCATGTGAGGGGAGTGCGTGGTGGCATGTGGCAGAGTCATTAAAAGAATCAGCTTTAGCATCAAATAGATCTTGGGTTTGAATTCCAGCTCCACTATTAATTTCTGTAAGCTTATGTTTAAAATCCATCTCATGGGTTTGCTGTCAAAATTAAATGAAACCATTGATATAATGCCCTCAACACAGTTCTTGGTGCAGAAAATTCTTAACCAATGGTAGCTATCTGTTATTTTGTAACGAAACCCCCGACAGATGTCATTATTTATTACTGCTCATTCTTAGGATCATACATTCACAGCATCTACATATTTTGTCTGTATATTAATTCCGTTTAGTTCTTTAATCTCATTCTTGTGTTGGCTAAAATGTCCCAAACTGTCTAAAAATGAGGATGATGGTGAATATTCTTGCTTGTTTTTCTCTGAATGGGAATAATGCTAACATTTCACCATCAAATTAGTTCTCATGCTTCAGTAAGGGTTTTTACCAGGACTTGTTAGAATTTTAGGAAATTCCAGTCATAAATTTTCTCATTTAACCAACTTATATTTTATAATAGATTTCCCAATATTCACAATTAAACTTTTAGTCACAGATGTGGTATATCATTTGCTTAGTATATTTCCGAATACAATTTGTTAATATTTTCTTAAATTCCTGCTGTGAGGATTAAATCAATTAAGTTACTGAGAATAGTGCCTATCACCTACTGAGCACTCAACAAGTATCGGTTACTATTACTGTTGCTGGGAGTTTATGTGCCCATATTAATAATTGGGATTGTGTGCATGGTATTGGCCAGCTTCTGGTTGATTATTATTTTATACCAGCTTTGAAAAATAAATTGAGAAGCCTTCTATATTTTATCCTATGCTCTATAACACTTACACAGCATGGATATTATCTCTTGACTAAAAGTTTGAAAGAAGTCTGTGAAATTTCTCTTGTCAAAGTCACCAGTAACATTTTAGCCAAACCAAGAGGAACTTTCCCTTTTTTTTTTTTTTTTTAAGATTTATTTATTTGAGAGAGAGGGGGAAGTGGGGAAGAGCAGAGGGAGAGGGAGAGAGAGAATCCCAAGCAGACTCTCCACTGAGAGTAGAGCCTGACTTGGGGCTCAATCCCATGACCCTGAGTTCATGACCTGAGCCGAAACCAAGAGCCAGTCACTTTTCCGATGGAGTCACCCAGGCGCCCCAGAATTTTTCCATTCTTATCATAAATGCAAGTTATGACACTGGAAATACTCTCCTGCTGGAAATTCTTCCACCCATCACCTTTCCTAAATGTGCACTGCCCTGTTTCACTCCTACCTCCCCAGCCACGTCGTCTCAGCCCACTTTGAGGACCGCTCTTCCTCCATCTTGTAGACACTGCTGCTCCTCATGCCCGTTGCCAAGCCAGTCTTCTGTTTGGCTCTATATTCTCCCGCATGAACCTCATCAGTGCCCCCTATGATTTCCATGTCATGCTGACTATCACAAATCTTTATCTCCAGTCCAGATAGCTTGCCAGCGATTCTACCTTATCTGTCCAGGTATTGGCTGGAAATTTCCACAGGGATGGCCCATAGACTCCACCCACCCAAGATACCCCAAGCTCACCCAACTTTGAGTGAATAGCCATCATCCATCAGATTGCCAATCAGAAACCTTAGGTTCGTTCCTTATTTCTCAATATCATTTGTATTTTTCTAGAAAACTCATGCATTTCATTGATATTTTAAATGTCCTAGCACAGATGCTACACAGTATATCTAAAATTTCTAATATATTTGTGGTTCTCCCCCTCCAAGCCCTGCTTTGTTGCAACTTTCTGAATAGCCATATTTTCTAATTTTGTCTTCCCTTTGTTCCGAAGAGAATATCCTAAAATTTTGAGATGCCTGGGTATTAGTTAATTATTTATTCTAGTTCATTGCATTGGATTCAAAAAGGTGTCCTGCAGAATATCTGTCTTTTGGAATTTAAGTTTTTTGTGAATTAATACATTGGAGTTTTGTCTGTGTTCCATGAGTAATGCTTTAAATGCATTATTTAATGTATCTTTTTGACCCTATTATTTAACATATTATATGTATAATTGCTACTCTAAATTTATCCTTCCACATTCTCCTTGTATTTCTGATAGTTTTTTAATAAATATATTTTTCTCTAGTAATGAGAAAGATATACATCCTATTTTAATTTAAGGCAGCACTTTTAGATTTCTCTAAAAATATTTCTTTCTAATTATTTGAGTCTGGTAAGCCCCTCCACATATAAGGAATTTTGCCCACCTTTCATTTCCATACCTCACAGTTTCCGTTTTTACATTTTGGTTGGTTGGTTGTCATCTTCAGCTAATATTATTATCTTTAGATTTTCTATGATCTGTATCTTTTAGACTAATTGTCACATTTACATTAAGCTTTGCCGTTACGTTAACAGTAATTGAGATACTCTAATTTAACAGCTTTCTCTGATGACCAGGAGTCCTGTGATACCATAAATTGTCTATTCTTACGTTCATCACTGGTTCAATCCTCCAGCAGTCAGGTTACATTAGTAAGAATAAGAGTTGAATCCTGTCCATGATCTTGAAATAAGAGAATATCTTTCTGTCTTCCTCACGTGTAAATGACAACTTCACTGGGTACAGCATTGCTAGGTATACTCTTCTCCATTCAAGGCTGAGTTTCTGCCTGCGTTGCTCGTTCTTACCCTGTGAGGCGGGGACAGAAGAGGCCTCGAGGGGAATGATGAGTCCAGCTTTCACACATCGTCCAACACAACCCTGTCTGTGCACACCAGCACAGAATTTCTGGAATACTGATGACACCAGCCTAGCTTCAAACATGAATACTAGATTTTCCTTATTTTTTCTTTTTTGTTTTCTTTAAAATATCCTCTGATATACTCTGGAGCTGAGGGCAGATTAAACACGTGGACTCAAATTACCATTTTACCCAGAAACACGTGTAAGAATAGCTGTGTGTATAATTGGAATCATTCTGTAAACTTTTTTTTTTTCCCACTTAGCATTATAATGTCAGCAGTTTCTGAGGCTTTTTCTTTTCTTTTTTTTTTTTTTTTTAAAGATTTTATTTATTTATTTGAGAGAGAGCGAGTACATGAGAGGGGGGAGGGTCAGAGGGAGAAGCAGACTCCCTGCCGAGCAGGGAGCCCGATGCGGGACTCGATCCAGGGACTCCAGGATCATGACCTGAGCCGAAGGCAGTCACTTAACCAACTGAGCCACCCAGGCGCCCTCTGAGGCTTTTTCTTTAATAACAGTATTTTAGTGGCTATAATATTCAATAATGAAAATCGTTATTGCCACTGTTAGAATTTACCAAAGGCTTGCTATATTACAGGCACTATGCTAAGCCTTTTATATAGGTTAGCTCATTTAACCCTCGTTACAATCCCACGATTTGGGTTTTATCTCCATTTTCAGTACTGTGTCAGGCAGTAAAGGTGGAATTTGTACCCTGGCTTCTCTAACTCCTAGGCCTGTGCTTTAACCTCTTCTGCTGAATTAGAGATGTCATTCCAAGTCCTATCCAGATATGCCAACAGCTGCCTGGGCCAAAGGCTACCGCTCTGCACTGAGCTACCGGGCCAGAGCTGGTGAGGAGCAGGGAAGAGTGTTGAAAAGTGGCCGTGCTGCCTTCCCCTTCCACCCACCCCTGCAGCCACCCTTCTGCCCCTCCCCATGCTTCCTCTTGGAGCTTCTAGCAGAGGTCTGCAGATCTGGAAAGTTCAGCCCTGCCAGGTTGCCTGACTTCTCAATCACTGAGTGTGGGAGAAGGGCCCCATTTGGTATCAATCAGCAAACACAAACAGCTGTCCGGTGCTGCAGGGCGAACAGACCCAGTGACAAAATGCTCTAAATCAATCATTGCCTCATCTTTTTTCAAATACGCACCATTTTGTTACCTACGGTACCAATTTTCTTACACGGAGAAAATGGAAATGATAAGATATGGGTGTGCTCACAATGGGTGGCTATAAAGTAAGGGACTGTCCCCTGGAGTAGAAAATCTAGCCCCTCCAAGGCCCCCGTTGTCTCCACTACTGTCCTTGTCCTTTCTTCCCATTCACCCAGGCAAGCTCTCACTCCCTCTTGCTAGAGCTCCAGGGGTCCCCCCATGACCACCACTAATCTCATTCTCCCTTGTCCTTCCTGCCGCTTGCAGATGAATTCTCTAAAGCCAGGCCTTAATCAGCACACGGAGGTGGGATGTAGATGGTGCTTTCTCTTGCACAGAATTGATCCCACATTTGTACCCACTGTTCTTCCCATTAGGTAGGAAACCACCGGGACGCAAGGGTAATGTCTGGTTTATCTTGCCTGCCCTCCCCTCCTCACTCCCCACCCAAATCAGAAATAGCAGACTATCTTGACCACACTGGGTTAGCAACTCATGTTTTAAACTGAGTAAGTAGATTAGGCATACTCATCTATTTCTGATGTTGAGTGTTTTTTGGCAGGCCCCTGCCAGACTTCATAGCAAAAACGGTGGGGTGGGATGGGCTGTGTATCCCAGATGAGAAGACAATGGTAAAAACACACAGTCATCTATATGGACAGGAAGAAAATCACATGCATGTGCACACACAATTTCACTTAATCAAGTGCACTTTTGAAGTACAAATCATAAAGTCGAAACTGTTTAGTCAACACCAAATCACAAGAAGGAAAGTCGGTCAATTCCTCCAGTTTTCAGCCTTCAAAACATCGAGATGAGACTGGACCACTTCGACTTTGGTTCCAAACTGACTTCCCAACTGGCCAGTTGCTTTTGCATCGGCTAGATTCAGCCTCATGTTGAATCCCAGCTTCACTCCATCCCCCTCCCTCCCCCCACCTCCCTGGGTGTTCTCTGACATTTCAGTCCTGGTGTGAGCCAAGCAAACCTCAATTAGCTAATGAGGTGCCCAAGACCAGCACCAACACTGCCTCTAAGGGCCAACCAGATCATTAACCGCCATCATCAGTGTGAATTTACAACCTCTCCTACCACACGGAG
Organism: Halichoerus grypus; assembly: GCF_964656455.1. Classification (NCBI taxonomy): domain Eukaryota; kingdom Metazoa; phylum Chordata; class Mammalia; order Carnivora; family Phocidae; genus Halichoerus; species Halichoerus grypus. Next base: position 157,398,891 of record NC_135714.1, on the reverse strand, counting down.
TGTGGGGGTGCTGTGAAGTGCTGCCAAGCCCTCGGCTGACAGGGACACAGAGAAGTGCTAGCAAGGCAAAAACAGAGTAAATTAAAAATATGCTTCGATCTATAGGCTCTATTTATCTATGTCTTTCTTTAGTAACATAACATTAAGGTAAAAGGTCATATCCCCACTGAAATATAATTTATATTTACCTTTTATTAAATAATTATGGCATGGCATGAAGTTAAATATTACAGAAGCTAATCAAGGGGGAATTCAATAGAGAAAACTCAGACATGAGAATTTCGTCTTTGCTATACATAGAATGTCTTAATCCTCCACTGGGAGTCATTCGGGTTTGCTTAAGGAGTTTAATAATACACATTTCAACTGCCACAGAATCTAAATCCCATTTGGATCAGCCTTGGAAAAACTTTCATCAATACCTTGAGATTTCATAATATTTCTCCTGAGAGCCTGGATCTTATGTGTCATTTCTCATTTTGATTGCGGGTGTAATATATGAGGTTACTTACATATCTTGGACCCAGCAAATAGATATAAACTTTAAGCAATGTGTAAAGGTTTTATTTTATAAGTAAATAGTATTTAACTAAAAATATCTACTGGGAACCACTCATTAAAAAAAAAAGCTGGCTGGTGTTCAATATTAATTTTCCCAAGGGGTTGGTGAGATGTATAAATTCTATATGATTTTTTTCTTTCCTGAAGAGGAGGCACAGAGACCAGATAATGCTTACCCTAGCTTATGACTCTACTTCTGTTTCCCAAAAATGTAGGGGACACAGGCTAACATGGAAAGGGGACTCTTTATTAGAGTTTTGGTCAACCCTGAACAAAGACAGCATTGACATTGCAGGCAGGAGGTCATTTACGCCCTGACCAACAGAAGTACTCATCACAAAAATTGCAGCATCAACGGCTGATCAAATTCCTTTGCAGAAATTTGAGAAGAGACAAATAAGATGATAGGGTGAGGAAAGATCTGAGTGATCAGTTGGGCTATTGCTCTGGGATGTTGGTCTGGGTTTCAACTTTCCTCAATGGTAAATCTCCAATTGGAGCCTAGGGTCATCATTGAGTGTATGGATGGCCATCAAGAGGCTAAGAAAATTCTAGAAGTTTGAGCCTAGCTGTATGTTTACACATATGTGCATTCATCTGTAGCAACAAGCTTCACTTTTATCAGGTATGCATAGAGCCCGTGGTCCCCTGAGGGGTCTGGCCCACAGAACTAGAGGATCTCTCCAGTCCTAACTTGAAATCTCATCCTTCTCCAATGATAAAGAAAACAATGGAAAAGAATCCTGCCTAAGAAACCTAAAATCTATGTAACGTGAGTGCCAGACAAACACCAGATCAGAGGATGGACTTTGCTATGCAAGCAAAGGAGAAACCATGCATCAGGAATACCTCTCCCTGAGGCTCTGGTCAAAGACTGTCACTCTATTGGCAGAACAGGAAAGTGTAGAGCAACCTAGCATGGGGAAGAATTCAGATATACAGACTCCAGCTCTTATCTTCATGTTACCTCTGGGACTTCTCCATTCTGATCTCCCCCCAGGATCCATGTCTTCAAAGAGCCTTGAGCCTCCATATTGATTCCTGTGAGGTCTGCCTTCTTTGTGCTTTGATTTGCGTTCTTCTGTCTCTCCTACCACTTCCTCCCAATTTCGTTGTCCAATCATCTACCTTCTGCCCTACTGCTCATGGGTCCAACATGCAGAGCCTATGTTCAATTAGCATTTTAATGCTCCCAAGTTAAATTTTTTTGCAGCAACTGATAGTCAATGGAGATAAAGCTGGTCCGGCCTGGGATCTGCTTTACATCCTACCCTTGACCGACCATTCATCACCTTCAAGGGCTGGTGGACTTTGGTTTATCTCTCTGCAGAGACAAATGGTTGGGCTAAAATGCCTCTAAGATCCCTTGTGAGCTCTTGCATTATATGATTCTAAGATGATTACCTATTTGGCACAGTGAACTTCTTCTTCAAGAAGTGGAGATGGGTGGGGTTGAAGCCATAGGCTGTTGAACTAAGTTGTTGTTAACCTTCGCTACATTAAAATCTTTCCCTACATCCATTTGTTTCAATGTAGCAAAAGTTCAGTGTCATCAATTAAAAAAAAAAAAAAAAGGACAAAGATAATACAGGAACACATTATTAAGAGGTGGCACCTGCCTTTGTGGATATAGGAACAAGAACACGAGGTGAGAACCAGCAGTGCACAAGTGAAAGATTAGACTGAAGCCTTTGATATTTAATTTAAAATGAAATATTAATTTAATATTTAATTATGCTTTGGTTTCAAGAAAAACTGCAGCAGGAAGACAGATTGTTTGAAGAAGGGAGTAATATACATGGTTAAGGAGACAACTGTAAAAATTAAAGATAAATTTCAAGGGTAAATCTAAATGCCACAATGGAGCAGTTATGAATATGCTCGTGCTCTCTGTAATGTGTATTTAGAATATTATAGCCGAGAGCACCAGGCCATTAAGGGGGCTGGGAGGTCTCTGGTGAAACAACAGCCCCCTATTCTGGGGCTTCCAACGGAGATATCATTCTTCAGACTCAGCCAGAGGATGGATCCAGATTTCACAAGAGGTGAGGGTAGAAGCGACCTCAGTAAAACTACAGGCTACCAGGAGGGCTGTTGAGTCAACCTGTTTCCAGTGTGAATGGGGAATAATTGTACTCGGGCCAGTTTTTGATGTTTGAATTGGGTATTTTTAACTCAAAATCAGATTCATTTCTTAAATGGGATTTTTTTTTTAATCAGGGTAATGCTGTAAGAAAAAAAAGAAATGCGAAGCGGCTGAGCTATTAACATTTGCAATCCTGCATGCACATCTGTGCGGTGCAGCTTTATGACAAGAGGACCCCACAGCCCACACCGAGCCTCAGGGAGGAGACTGTTCAGGGTATGATCCGGGGGTTTGTGGAAAAATCTAGGTCTCCCATTTCTCCTCCCAACTGCTGCCTGTTTCTCGCCATTTTCTTATGAACACTTTCTCCCAAATAATGAACAAGGGTGTGTAATCAAATGCGTTTGCTTGTGCTAGAATAAAAGATAAGAAGTCTTCTGGGGGAGGAAGTTAGTTGACATGGATTCTTTGGTTTCTCGGTTTCTCCACTAGTTCTCATTTGCCAACTTCTAAGTTCAACCACGCACCTTGACAAGCAGCTCTTCCATGTGCACCTGAGCTCACCTAGGCCAAGTCAGTGTCTCCTGCTTCTTTCATCCTCCGTTGAAAACCCACTCTCCCTCACTCCGCCTACAGAGTCATGTCCTCAGCCTGCCTTGGCCTTCTCTGTCACCTACAAAATCCTGATTTCTAATCTAGACCCAGATATTAAGGGCATGGTGTGGTAGGTCTTTCAAGAAGAATCCACCTCTTACAGAAGGGAAGACATGCAAAAAAAGTCCACCATTGATCTAATGGTGATGAGGGCAAAGGCACCCAGAGCTCATCCCAGAAACTGTGTGTCCCTCTGCCAAAGGCTGACAGTAGTGAATTGGACTTATATTTTTATATTTCTATACATAATGTACTGGCATATCTATATCATTTCATTTTCCCAGTAAGAGAAATACCTTCCTGATTGTTCACTTAGAAAACCGAGGTGCAGAATGCTTAAGTGACTTGCAGGAATGTTGGGGCTCAAATCTAGACCTGTACACTTGGTCATTGTCTTCCGCCCCGGCACTAAGTTCTCTCTTAATAACAGGGTGGAGTTGGTACTCCTTTGCCTTCCACACCCTCAGTTATTCATGGACAGGAGAATTTCTATGACTTCCAGGGAATGCGAGGCCCTTCATAGGTTCTCAGCCTATCACATCACGCCGTAATAGAAACAGCCCACTTGCAATCTGGAGCACCAGGTAAGGCATCCTCTGAGCCCCTCCCTCGTCACTGGCCAGGCCTGTTTCCTGTGCATTTCCTCAGAGTAACAACCAGAGAGCCAAGGCCATTGGCATTTGCAGGTAAAACTACTGGATGAAGCCAAACAGATGGCCTTCGTGTAATTTCTTCTGTGACGCTACACAGGATTGGTAAGTAGCACAGATCAGTGGTTAAGAGAACAGCTTTGGAAGTAGACTGCTAGGACTGCACCTAACTTGGTGACCTTGGGCAGCAGGATTCTTATCTATAAATCTGAGATACTAAGAGAACCATCACAGTGAGAAAGGGCAATGATGATATGAGCTCATGAGACAGAGCCTGGCCGTACCTCCTCAAACGATGACAGATAGGACTACTGAATTAGTATCATCATTTTTCTTCTTACGAGTTCTACCTGATGATAGAACTTACAACTAAAGTTGTAAGTTCTTAACCAACAATCAAATGTTTAGACCAGATTCTGCAAAAAGCCATAGGAATAATACTGAAAAGCTGCGCTCATCTACCTGCATATGCTCAGTGACCTGCCATGGACTGCATGCATCATGACTTTACACTGGTTTCTGGGGGGCCGGGTGTGTGTGTGCAGATTTCATCATTATACACAATGGCCATTCTACTCCCAAATGCATGCTCCAGACATTCTCTTCCTGAATCCTCAAAACAGCCAAGAAAGACCTCCACAACCAATAACCATGACCCCACTGGTTGCCTCTACCAGGATTATTTTTCTGCCCTGTTGGTTCTCTGTGGAAAAGTCTGTGAGGAAAGTAGAACCTCTCCTCTTTGCACCCAGGCTGGCATACCTACCAGCTCCAGGTCTCCAAGCAGACCTTTCCCAAGGAGCTATACTCTCATGTGGATCTCTCAATGCCGCAGCAGGAGGCTACATTTTAGCAAACCATGGTTGAAGGAAAATAGACCTGCAAAATCACATGTGTGAAGAAAATGTGTTGTTTTTCAGAGCCCTGATGTTGTTTATGCTGTACTTGGCAGCAACAACCATGGGGACTGATTACTGCATTTTGGCTAATTATACCAGGTAAGTTACATCTAATAGGCTTGGGTTTATTATGGTGGTGTATCCTTGGATACAGGAACCATCAAAGGTTGGACCTTGGAGCCTCCTTTCCCACCTCCTGCTTTTTGAGTCTCCTTCTAGAAAGTTCCACCTAAGAAGAAATATTATTGTGTTCACCACGCAATGACCCAGTCTCATAAGAACTGCCCCATGTGCAGAGTACTTTACCAGCCAGAAAGTCTCCACAACAGCCTGATGAGCAAGACTCAGGTTTCTCAAAATCGTTTCTTTGTTTAAAATACAGATTCTCAGACCCTCCCAAAAGAATATGATTCGGTATGTCTGGAATGGAGCCAAGCATGATTTTCATACTCAGCCAAATTAGGGAAACACCTATGGGTAATAGTATAATTAGTACCAGAGCTTTACTGATGAAAAAAATGAGGCTCAGGGAGGTTAGATGACTTGTCAAAAGGACAAACAAGTCATTGATGCCCCCGCCGGCATCTGAAAGCACGTCTTCTGGCTGAGTCCAGTGCATCCTCCTCTTGGATGCCACCCTCCCGCTCTGGCTCACCCTGTCCCCGCTAAAGCTCTCGAGACTTCTCAAGGTTTTCTTTTCCTCTGGAATCAAGATGATATTTTCCACCTGACCACTGGAGCGGAGTATTTTGTCTAGGCCTATAGTGGTTTCTGATACAGTCTCCTGCAGTTGAGCACATTCCGAGGCTTGGAATGTGTGGCTCAGGAGGAGGTTGGCTGGACACCTGCGAACTCTCTGCCTGTCAGCCCCCCGCCCCCCCCAGAGAAGGCTAGGATTCTCCAGGCTCACGGAAGGTAGGCCTCGGCTCTGAGGCAGAGCGGCCCCACCTCCAGTCACCTAGGGAAGCCACTGCCTTTCCAGCTATTGGACTAAGATTCCCAATGGGTTGTAAAGTGGCTTTCCATGCTGGTGGCTTCTCCTTGAGTGGGCAAGACGAGAGATCACCAGTGTGTTTCCTGTAGTGCCTGGGCCCCTCCATGAATAACACTAGCCACTTGTCTCTACCAACCGGAGTCGCATTTGGCTCAGTAACATCAGGTGGAAATTTCTAGAGGGAGTGACCAGCCTCCCGAGCCATCCTGGACAGTGTTCGTATTTTTATTTTCTTCTCTGTTTGTGAAAGAATGTGCAACTCGTCCCCACCCTCCTCACCCTTAACTTCCTCCCACGTCCTTCTTTCTCCAAAGCAGTCTTCTGGAAGAAGCTTCACTGCTTCCCTGGCTGGAAATACTCTTTCTGTACCTAAAGAATCAAGTTTACCAATGCATGCTGTTTCAGTATTTCAGTGTGTGGGACATTAATTTTTTACACCACATTTTCTTTCATTATTAATTAAAAATTACTTAAGTTTTTCAGAAAATAATAAATGTAAGTAAGCAAAATTTAAACAAATAATAATAATACCAATACCTAGAAACCACCATTGGTAATGCCTTCGTATGCAGGTTTCTATATCTTACTTAGGGTTTTTACACAACTGTTCTTTTTATATATATATATAAATTGGACCATACTGTGCATATAGTTCTTAAGCTTTTTTTAAAACCTGTATCACAGACATCTTTCATGCAACTAAATATCCATTCACAGCACTACTTTTAATATCTAAAAAGTGTTTCAGTGTAAGGATACTTCACTATTTAATGAGTCCCCCAAAGGACACTAAGGATGTTTTCAATTTTTCACTACCATAAACAGTGCTCCAATGAACAGCCTTCAGGCAAACTCAGTTATTTCCTAAGTATACATTCCAAAAAGTAGAATTGTTGGGTCAAAGCATATATACATTTTAAGGCTCCTAGATTCTTCTACCCTCCTACAGGTGTATGTTAGAAAGTCCCCACTTTCTACTAATTTTGCCAACTTGGGTATTTTCATTTGTTAAAAAAGAAAATCTTTGGGGCACCTGGGTGGCTCAGTCAGTTAAGTGGCTGCCTTAGGCTCAGGTCATGATCCCAGGTTTCCTGGGATCAAGCCCCACATCGGGCTCCCTGCTCAGCTGGGAGCCTGCTTCTCCCTTTCCCTCTGCCTGCCGCTCTGCCTACTTGTGCTCTCTCTCTATCTCTCTGTCAAATAAATAAATAAAAATCTTAAAAAAAATAAAAAAGAAAGAGAAAAAAGAAAATCTTTGCCAACTTGATAGGGAGAAAATGTTATCCCCTAGTTGCCTTAATTTGCATGTATTTGATTATTAATGTGATTGGGATTTTTAAAAATGTTTACTGCTAAATTGTATTCCTTCCTAAATTAACTCCTGATATTCCTTGCTAGCTCTTTATTTACATATCTTTCTTTTTCTCTTAATTTGTGAGATATCTAATATTCATCTCTTTATCTACAATGAATAACATAGTTGTTGACAAATAGAGGCATAAAATAAGTTTTTGCTGAGCAAATGAATGAATCTTTATGCATAAGATAATATGTCACATATAATGAATATGTACTCAGTTTGTCCTTTTTTCCTTTTGATTTAATGACATCACCTCAACATGCAAAAATTTTCTTTTTATGTAATCATAGATTTATGCTTGATGATTTCCTTGGGGTCGAGGTTAGCAAGGCTCCAGATTATAATAACAATATTTTGAAATGTGTTCATTTTTAATTAAAAATATTTAATTCAAATGTTTTAGTTTATAATATGAAATTAGCTATCTAGCCTTTTTTCTTTTGATACTTAACTAGTTGGTCTAATACCATTTGTTAAACATTCCATCTTTTCCACATTGACTGAGATGGCTCCTCACCTATACACATGTTTAGGTATTTATACTATTCATGTGTAAAAAACCTGTTTATTTTTAAATGTTCTCTTCTGTTGCATAACACTTCTATATGTTCCTCCAAAGCCCCATATTCTTCTAATTACTCAAAATAGGTTTTAAGTCTGGTAGGGCATGGCCCTTTCATTTTTCAAAATGAGGGGTCCTATTTTAGCACCTTTATTTTTCCAGGTGAACTCTTGTAAAGTTTCCCCAAACATTTTGTTGGTACTTTGATTGGCATTGTGTTAAATTTATGCATTAATTGACATCTTTACAATATTAAATCTTCCCACCGCTCCACCAGCTGGAAGAATTTTGTCCTTCCTCTGAACTCCCTTAGCAATTTATACCTTTTTAAAAATCACTTTCTACACTATACCCACCCAATTTTTCAAACCTGAAACCTGAGAGGCATCTCCTCCCCTCCCTTCCCCAACCTTCACCCCATCCAATCAATCATCAAGGGCTGCCCATGTGACCTCCTAGATTCCATCCCCTTCTGCCTGTCCCCACTACTGGTGCTCTGGTCCAGGCTGCCATCATTTCTGGCTGAGGCCACCACACTGCCCTCCGACTGACCTCCTTGAATCCACCCTTGCTTCCAAGCCGTTCTCTACAATTCAGCCAGAATGATCTTCTAAAAGGCAAATCTGATCATGGCACTCCCCAGCTTTAAAATACTCCAATAGCTCCCCATGGCTCTTGGGGTAGAGCTGGAGAAGCATGCCCCAACCCTCCCTTCCAGCTTGAGGTCAACCGTTCTTTAACTCATTCTTTCTGCCCTGTTCATAGTAGCCATCATATATATCCCGTGTCCTTTCTTACCCCAGGGCCTTTGCACATTCCGTCTCTTGTGTTTGGACTGTTCTTAGCCTTCCCCATTATCTTAGTTTAAGAAGGTTCGATTTCCCAAGTGTATATTCCCAACATCCTATACAACTCCTTTTTAGTACTCATCACATTTGTAATTACTTGTTCAAGTTTCCATGGTAATAACCCTGATAGTAAAAGTTTCCATGGTAGTAACCCTGATAGTAATCATAAGAATATTATTAATAATAAATGCTTTTGAATAGTAAGATATAGTCACTCTCTATCCCAAGTGCTTACATGAAAGGGTGCTCTAGACCAGTTCGTGACAGCAGGTTGTTAAAATTTCAGAAATTTGTGAGCCAGCTGATGTCATACTGGTAGCTTAAAATCAGCCATAGTCAGAGTATTTGCACCATGGAAATCAGCAAATACTACCAACCCTACCGCTCCCTCCCCACCACTTTTCCCTGGAGAGCCAAACACCACTGTTTGCATGCACAGTATTATTTAGTCTCACAACAGCTCTGTGAGATAAGTATCCCATTTTATAGATGGGGAGACTCAAAAGTTAAGTCACTTACACAAGATTTAAGAACTAGAGACATCCAAAAAGCTCAAACCTAGAGCATAATTAGTTCATCTTCACATCACTATACCATAATGAAGGAAGGATCCTGCTGGTCTGACTCATCTACAGTGTTCCCAGCACACAGCACAGTGTTGAGCATAGTGAGTGTGCTCAATCAATATTTGCTTCATGAATAAGTCAATAAAATTTCAGGACATCAGGAAAACAGAGCTATTTGCTGACAATAAGTGTTAAATAAAAGATACTAGGCAGGATGGCCAAAGACCTGAGTCCTTGCTCTGACTCCACCTTGAATTCAATGGGTAATTGTGAACAAGTTGCTTCTGCCTGGGGCTTAGTTCTCCCATCTGCAAAAGAGGGAGTTTGACCAGTGATCTGCAATGTCTCACCATCTCCATAATTCTTTGAATTTACAAGTAGCATAATATCTACTATTTTCACGGTTATGTGGGCTCCCCTTTCAGCAGACACTTTGTTTCCACAAACTGTGGCTCATGGCCTCCTCTATTCTGTCTGGTAAATTCCCACTTTGCTTTAGAAATGTCACTCTATTGTCACCTCCTCTGGAAAGTCTTCACAGATTCCCTAAAGTCAGCCACTCCTTGCTCAGTGCCCCTTGCATTTATACCTCTTATGGGACTTAACCCAATTATCATAATCTCCAGATGGCTATCTCCCCTTCTAGAACTGTAAGCTGCTAGAGGCATACTGAAATTACTGATTTTGTGCCTGGAGTATAATTTAGAACTGATGTTTGTTCAATGAATATATCAAGTACACTGATAGCTGGGTCCTACCCTCCGAGATTCAGAGCTACTTTGTCTGGGGCCCAGGTGTTGGTGATTTGAAGTGCAGCCAAGGGTGAGGACCTCTGCTTCGGAGAGAGTTTTCACCTGCACACACACATGTGGGTGCACATGCACACAGCACCAGGCTCCACACGTCTACAGCCTCACTGAGTATCGACATCTCTCCTTACTTCAGAAGAGAGCTGAGGATTGGCTGCAACACGATTGCTATTTTTCCTACCTGTCTCCTCACAGGCCAGACGGTCATCCATATACAGTGGGTAGAGAAAACAGAGATGCCGGAGCCCTACATGTGGAAAGCATCCCAAAGTGAGACCCATTCCTCGCCTAACCTCGGGGACAGCCCACACTGCTGCTTTCCTCCTACCCCACCAGACACTCCTTCTCAGTCACTTCATAGGCTCCTCCTTTCACCCTGAGCCCTACATGCTGGTGCTCCTGAGGCACCATCTTGAGACTTCTTCCATCCTGTAGCTGCACTCTCTTCTGAGGCCATCTCATCCAGCCCTGTGGTTTTAAATCCTGTCTGGATGCTGACTGCTCCCTTGTTCAACATCCTCATCCTCAGTGCCTTCCCATCCAAACCTCTTACCCTACCTGCTTTTCCTACCTCATCTTCCATCGTTCTCCTCCCCACCAGTGCCACTCTGGCCAGAGGTATTCATGCTCTTCCCTGATGATGCTGGGCTTATTCCCACCTCTCAGTCTATAATCTGTTCTCTGCCTGGGACATTTACCCCCAATTCACAGACAGCCAGACACTGTTCTAGAGAACACTGGTGAACCAAACAGAAACACAACCCTGAAGAGTTCCAGGCACAGAAGGAAGACAATGTGAATGGAGAGGAGAGAAGGTCAAAAAGATACGGAAGCAGGGGGACAGATTTCCACACCTGTGATACGGGTCTCCACTCAATGTCCCTTCCTCACGGAGTCCCTCCCTGATCACCCCACCCAAAACCCTGCCTCATTCTCTATCCCTTACTTATTACTGTTGAAATTATATCATCTATTTTCTGTGTTGTCTGTCTTCCCCTCTAGAAAGTAAGTTTTATTAAGATGAGGGATTTTAACTTGCCCATTTCTATATCCCAGAGCCTAGAGTTGTGCCAGCCCATGGTACTAGGCATGTCATAAATACTCATTTAAATGAGCAGTAAATATTTTACTGTGACTGCAATAGCATCTTCCATAGAAACACACACACACACACACACACACACACACTAACCCAACCAAGATGTACCTATCTCAAGAGAGAAAATTCAAAGGTGAAATTTTAGATAAATATACCTAAAAATTACCCTTGTCCATCTACTCCTCAGTGATATGTAACCAGATATTTACACATAAACAAGAAGGGGAGTCTGGATCCAAATGAGAGAAGACGCTATAAAATATTAGAATTTCATAATGTGTGTGATATATTTTCTAAGTTTATATATTTCTTTCTCTAGGCCCCTTATTTTCTCCTTCAAAGTACAATGTCCTAGCTGATCCTCCTGCCTTCAGTTGTTCCCCTGACTAACTCAATCTTTTATATCAACAGCATTTGTGTTTCTTACGAGAACCCCTTTGAGTTACTCTCACTTCCATGGGAACACTGAATGTCGTCCTACAAATCAAGTCTAAATTCCCATACAAGGCTTTGTGGGGTTTTTTTTTCATTTTTTAAAATTGTGGTAAAACACACATGACAAAATTTACCATCTGAAGCCATTTCTAAGTGTAGCAACCAATCTCCAGAACTTCTCATCTCACAAAACTAAAACTCTGTTCCCATTAAATATCACTCCCATTCTCCCTCCCTCAACACCTGAGCACCACCATTTGATGTTCTGTCTCTGAATTTGATCATTCTAGGTACCCTACAGGGCTTTTAAGCTGTTTTATGTTTTCCTTCCTTCTCATTCCTAGCTCATGTGGGCTAAGTTCTGGCCTAAGTTTTACCCAAGTACATTACCACAGCTGTAAACCAGCCCTCTCTCTTCCAGACACCTGCTCACCTTACCCACTGGGCTCTAGCACATGAAATTCCCATAGTTGGGACATTCTTCCTTTTTCCCTGCCTATTCAAATCCTCCCCACCCTTAAAAATAGTCTTTGATTTCCATCTTCTTCTTGAAAGCCCTTCCCTCTATACTAGTCCACACTAAACTGTGTCTTCCTGGAATTCATATTCCATTCACTGGAAACACCAAACATTTTGAATATTCTAATTGCCCAGCTGTTCTGTGCAATACACCATCGCCCCCTCCAAAAATTTCTACATTTCGAAATAGGGACCATGTCTCATATGTCATTGTACCTTAGAAAAAGTAGATATTCAACCAATTTTAAACAAATGTTTTTAAACAAATATTCAGAAAATTTCAACAAACATTGAAATCATAGATAATTCCTACTTTCATAAAATTTTAAAACAATTTGAATCACTCTGCAGCACTGTTGGGCAATTTTTACAAATCCTTTTCAAGAAAATTTAGCTATAGCCAACCACTTGGCCTAATTTTTTATCTGGTTACTTAGTTAAAAGTCTGTTCTAGCATGGTTCTAGCCGAGTCAAATTTATAAAGATGGCACTCATGAAATGAGCTCCTGTGATCATCTCCCAGACTATTCAGAAATCGCTTGCATAAAATAAAATTTAAAATCAAGTTCACACTTCCCCATCCAATGCCTATCACCCAGTCCATTCTTCCCACACTAGTAAAAAGACCTAGGAAAGGTAAAATCATTATAAAGTGGAGACACTGGGAACTAGAACAAAGGTGAACCAGGAGCCCGTCTCCCTTGGATCATTTTCTTACCCACCTGTGTAAATGAACCTCCCTGGAGCTCCCTTGCAGAACTGTTTGGACTTATAAGATAATGTCACTTCCACTACTCCGGGGATGTGCCGAGGAGGAGTCTGCACTCTGATGGCATGAGGAGTTATTAGCTGAGGAATGAACAGGCAGGTAAATAAAATACCTGTTATACAAGTTATCACCAAGGCTATGGAGGACCGGAGCATCTCCTGCGATGACCCCCCAAGGGCCCCAAACTCTCCAAACACCCTGTCCCTCTATCTCACATGTTTCTCCCTCCCACCCTGGAATTTCCTCACAACTTAACCTGTCTAGATCCTCACCTTCCCACCAGCCCAGCTCAAGACTCTCGCTGCCTCCAGGGCCCATCTTTGTATTCACTCCCTCCCTGCTTCCTACACTGCTACTCTCTCATGTAGTGACTTGGCAATTTCCACATCCAACCTAGCACCGTTACTTGTCTTTTTGTAACGTCTTGTTTTTCTCATTATGAAAGTAGAACATATCCACTTTAGAAAATTAGGAAATTATAAAAAAAATATGAGGAAAAATATTAGCCTTGTGTAACCCAGAGACGGCCACTGTTAATCTTTGGTGTGCTTCCAGAACTTTTCTATGGATGGCTGTTATATTATTAGATTTTATATCCATAGACACCATTATCCTGATTTTTTTTTCACTTGACATTATAGTGTAAATACAATCCCTTCTCCTGTGTCATTAGAATTTTTTCAAAACAAAATTTTTAATAGTGGAATTGAACCATTCTCCTATTATTCAATATTTAGGCTCTTTCTAATTTTTCACAATTATAAACAATGTTGCGATAAATATTTATCTTTTTAAGGGATCCATGCCTACAATAAATTGTGGTTTACATGTCTTTTAATCCTTGGTGCCTCGCTCACAGTAGGTAATCAGTAATGTGCATCCATGCTGCTGATGCTCCAGGAATCACATTTCCCCAAATAAAACTATCTTTGCACCAAAGAAAATCAGGGCAGCAAGTTGCCTTTGCCTACCTCACTCCATACAAGCATGGTCCCAAACACCACTTGGAGGCCATCAAAGAAGTTGTCTCCAATGATGATGACCATGGCTCCTCCTGTGGTCCAGCCTTCGCTTGGGCTAATGGCTTTGATGCAGGGGGTAGCTAAGAAGATAGAAAAGAAAATGTCAGGGCTGTCCTTTGATGGTCGAAATTTGGAGTTTGGGGGATTGGCTGCTCTCAAAAGCTGTTGGTTATTCCAGGTTCAAGTTGAGCTTTGCTGACTTGCCATCATTCCTTAATTGGTTGCTGGTTTTCACCAGGTCATTAAAGCCTAATGAGTTGACCACTATGTATGAAAACATGGAACACTTAGCTAATTGTGCAAAGGGTGGTTTTAAAACCCTGTTGTTTTTCCCCATATTTTTATAAGTTGATCACACTGGAAATGTGTAAATCCCTTTTCTCTCCCCACCTCCTCTGCCCCAAGATGTTAAGATTTACAAGGCCTGCTAATGTGCTAGAGAGAGAAGGAGAAAGTAAAATCTATCATAGTTGGGGTTTTTTTCAGCTCTATCAGGAGACAATTTCTAATCACTTTCCTAACTTTGTAGGACGGATTCCCGCCCCCCCTTCTTCCATATGTCCAAGGCCTCTGGACTTTACATCCCAACAGGAACCCAATATGGTTTTCAGGCCATAACTAAAGTCAATCCATCACTCCATTTCCAAAGTTGACAGGGTCAAAGGTGGAGGAGAACTTTGGCAGGACTCCAAAAACATGAGCCCCCTTTGAACAGCCAGTCAATCACATCCAATCAGTCAAAAGAAACTGGATGGGTTCCTAGTTCTGAACCCTGGGATTTTCTTCTCCCCTTTCAGTGCCCACTGTGGGAGAATTAACACCACTCCAAATTCTTTACTGATTCAATCATTTTCTTTCAGTTCATTAATTCCTATTTAAATTGATACAAGACACATTTTAAGGGCCAAGCTGGGGTGGGGGCTGGTGGGCACTATACAGCAAAACATCACACGAAAATAGTAGCTTAGGTTAGCCATTCACCTTATATTACAAAGTGCCTTACTATCCCAGTGAGTTGGGGAGTGTGAAAGATGGAATTTACTCAGGTATTTGTCAGTTATCTTCCTTGATATGCTTTAATTTTTTGGACAACTTGAGGTTGAACAGTTACCAGTATTTCTGACGACTTTAATGCACATGGAAAACTACCCAGAGCAGATCATGATTTCTTCTTGTCCAAGCAAACAAAAATCAATTAGTGTCAATTTCATTCTGCACATTGTTTTGTTTTGCCCACAATCTGTTTAAGGGCACATCTGACACTTATTCATACATGTCTGCACTGTAATGTTCCTGTTTAACTAAGATGTCATAGGCTTATGTTTGCCTCAAATGCCCGTCTAGCAAAAAGAAAAACACAAGACTAGATGGCAGAGGCGGTGGGGCACGGGGGCCTGAGTGCCGACCGGGAGGCGTGCGGGGTTGCAAGAGAACAGGCAGGAGTCAGTGTTTACAACTTCACTTAAAACCCGCATGATCTTGTGTATTTTCTCCACGCCTGCCCAGACATAAATTTAAAATTCAAACCAGGACAATGGCGGGGACCTTGATTTGTCTGTCGTTCTCAGCCCAGACGGCAGGCAACCCTACCTTCGGATGGGTCCAGCCTTCTTGCTCTCCGGCCATGCTTAGAGTTGTTATGAACAAACATGTTGTCAGAAACAGCCAGCACATGTCCATCCACGTTCACCGTTGTTGACAACACAACCTGCACATTTAAAGCAAAAGTGGGGGGGGGTGAGGGGGAAGTTAGTTGTACATTAAGTAGGAAAAGTCGCAGCCTACTGTTTTGCCAGACATCCCTATGGCTAATGAGAGACGGAACAGAGTCTTGGGCCAGGGCCATGCCCTCGGCCTCTCAGCAGGTCATCCTCCTGTGATTATGGCACAGCTTCCTGGAAAAAGAGGCCACCCTTCACTTGCATGTTGTTATGTATTTGTGCTCAAACCACGCCCCAGTGATGGAGTGGGGAAACTGGCCATCTGCCTGCTGGTTCTAAAAACCTTGTTCTCTCCTACAGGACCTGGACAGTCATTCCCAGCTGACCCCAGAGCTATGCTCACGCCAAGCAGCCAACTGTGTGCGCTCAGGAAGGTAAGGCCTCAACACCAGCTGGGAAGTCATCTCTCCCAGCTCAGGAATGGGTTCTCACACTTCTAACATCTGCTCAAGGAATGCTGGGCACAGAGATGCTGCCTGAGGGGCTGTTTGTGGGGTGTCCCCACCCGCTAGAGAGCCGTGGCAGAGGTGATCCAATTTCTGGCGAGGAGATGAAGTTGCTGGAATTCAGTGTTGAAAATGTAGGACATTTAGTCTCTAGGCAGAGGAAAGGGAAGAGATGGGTGTGGAACAGCGGAAGATCATGGATTGGGGGTCAGAGAGAACTAAGACCACCACACCTGCTGTCCCGCAACCTGGTAACCTGGTACAAATTACTTCACCTTTTCTAATCTCCGTTTTGCTCATCTGTAAAACACAAACAACAATGCCTATCTCAAGGGCTCAATAAATAAAGTAAGGATGAAATGAGGTATTACATGTAAAGGAGACCCTGGCGCATGCGACTGGGGGATGAGTTCCACCCTAACTGCCTCACCTCTGCCTTTTTTGGCCTGTCACTAGGATGGGTGACATTACTCACTGAGCCCCTCCCGTAGTGTAAGCTCTAAGGGAGGCTCTAGAAAGGCACACACATGGGCTGGCTACCAAAAGTTACAAAGTTGGGTCCCTACCCTCAAAGAGCTCTCTTTCGGGCTGGAGAAACATGGCTGACACATAAAAGAAAGAGCACACAAAACGAAATCAAGTTGAGTTCCATGTGCGTGCTGAGTTCCAAGAGGCAGAGGTCAGTGAAGGCCAGAGCAGTTGGGAAAGCGTAGCAGAGGTAGGTGGACTTGAGTGCACCCACCACCCACTTGACCCAAGAGGATGGGCCGTCCTAGACGTGAGTCTATTTGTCAGTTATGTATGCAATTTTTTTTGAGAAAATAACTTGTTATATACATATTCGTGCATATATACAGACCTCTGGAGGAAAGGCATTGACAGGCACGTAATGAGGAGCTGTATTTAAAAATGACTCTTCCTATCTACTCCCAAATTAGATTTGCTGATATTCTACTTATATTTTTTCTGCCACCCCTTCCTTCCTTATTAAATGAAGGGGGCGGGGGACCTTGGCCCTGCCTTATCTCTAATGTGAAGTAAGATTCACTAGAGGGCATTTAAAATTTTCTACTATGAATAATTTCAAGCAAACAAAGTGAACAAGATAGTATGATAAATCCTTCCTTTTTTTTTAGGTGAAGTTTATATCCATTGAAATGCACAAATCTTAGCTGCACAGTTTTGACAGATACATCCAGGTAACACAGACCATATCGGGGTATAGAACATTTCCATCTCCCCAGAAAGTTACCTTGTATCTTTCTCGGTCAATCCTCCCCTCCTACCTAACCCCCACCCCAAGGAAACCCTTCTGAATTTTTTTTTACCTTCAATGTAGTTTTAGATGGTAGCTTTTAATTTTTTTAATATATATATATTTTAATATAATAGGGGTTCAGGAGAACCCCTAAAAGCATGAGTCCCCAAAATATTTCACCTAACCTGGTCCCATGGGCATGACAGTACCATACAGGAATTTTCCATGGACATAAGTGGGTTTCAATCATTCATCCCAAAAACATTCACTGAGCTCCTGCTACATGTTGGGTATTAAATCAGGCCCTGGAGATTCAAAGACGACAGAATGGGTTCCTAGTCAGCTATGTGTCTCTCCCACACTTCAGTTCCTACTACAGGTACAGGGTCCCTGCCTCTCTGTGACATCAAAGGAACTTAAAGGAACCTCAGTTGTCGTTCAGAAAATGATTGTCAATAGCTCATATTTCAGGGATGCAGCCTGTCTAGCTCCGGATCTGTTTTCAATTGTCCCATGTCAACATGTTAGGAGTCTGGGGAAAATCCTTCCAGAAATTTCCTATTGTATGGTGGCCACCGTAAGATGTAGACATCCATCGCTCTCCACAAGTGCATGGAGGCACAAGTCCTTATCAGGGCAAGCACAAGATGGCATCATAGTCAAAGGAAGAGAGAAGCCAAGGCTCCTGGCATGGGGTTAAGATGAGCATGAAGGGGGCACCTGGGTGACTCAGTCGTTAAGCGTCTGCCTTCAGCTCAGGTCATGATCCCAGGGTCCTGGGATCAAGCCTCGCATCGGGCTCCCTGCTCCGCAGGAAGCCTGCTTCTCCATCTCCCACTCCCCCTGCTTGTGTTCCCTCTCTCGCTGTCTCTCTCTGTCAAATAAATAACTAAAATCTTAAAAAAAAAAAAAAAAAAAGATGAGCATGAAGGTTGAAAGCATTCACCTCTGCATATGATTACCCCCTGAAAATAATAGGAGAAGGTGGAGAAAAAAGAGGAATCAGGCCACTTTTATAAATTGTGTGTGTGAAAGGATTGACATAGCTGCCATCTCTGGAAAACTTAAAACAAGAGGGCGCTTCAGGCTTTAATTGCTAATGAGCTGTGCTAGGCACAGTGAGGGGAACTCCAGCCCGTCTGAGGATTATGTGGATATAGAGAGCATTCTCTCTGAGACCACTTTAATTCATTCCACAAGCTTCTTGTCATACTGTACTTTAGTGCTCCTCATGCATTCCTGCCACAAAATATGAGGCTTTCTCGAGCCAGCTGATTTCATCATTGTCCATTTGGGTGGAGTGAGATTCAGTTCCAAAGTGAACATTTCCCGAATGACATACCCTGATGGTTCAGATGCACTTCATTATTTTCTATTAACAATGGAAATAAATTTTAATCTCTTGCTGGCTAGCTCTGGCCTCTCATGACAGCAAGGGAATTAACCTGAATTATTTCAGTGTCTGCAAAATTTATTACAAGATTTTAAATTATGTCCAAATGTATGTGCGTGTGTGCGTATATATATAGATACAAGGCAAGTTCCCATTTTTAATATTCCAAATATCTTAGACTGTGGGTTATCTAGAAGAGTCTGTCAATTAAAATGAATTGGCAAAATGTAAAGAATTTAATCCTCTAGCTCCACCATGCAAAACCGGACATGTTTGCTGGTTGTTCTTATACATGCATGTGCACGCATGCGCGCACACACACACACACACACACACACACACACTCAAATATTGGCCTTTACATACATCCACTCTCCTTCTGGATGTAAATGAACTACATTATGGAGGTGAAGATACATTTGGTACATTCAAAGCTTTGAATTTAACTTCCTTCCCTGTTTTCTGATGAACGATGACAACACTGATATTATTCTATTCAGACAAGTTAAAGTTTCTGAATGTTTGGGGACTAAAGGAAGTGGAATGTGCATTCCAGCATCGTCTCACTCCCAGGCCTTCCCTTTCCACAAGCCAACTTCTTTCCCCTAGTGAGTATTTCCTGGGTCACGAAGGCTGACCTTTTCCATCTGGAATCAATCAGTCAACCCCTGACAACTTCCTGAAACACCTCACTCCATTTCCTGTTCTCCCCCCTTCTCTCTTTTCCCCTGGTTTGCTTCACTCTTCAAAACTGCAGGCCACAGCAGCTTAATGTTAGAGGGTCAGACAC
This sequence comes from Halichoerus grypus, assembly GCF_964656455.1. NCBI lineage: Eukaryota > Metazoa > Chordata > Mammalia > Carnivora > Phocidae > Halichoerus > Halichoerus grypus. Next base: position 157,379,450 of record NC_135714.1, on the reverse strand, counting down.
AGTTAGACTCCAAAACACTACACAAGGACACCTTTGACCTTCAAAAATCTTTACATCTTAGCTAAACAAATCAAGGTCAACATTTCTTACCATTACCTTGTTAACTATTTGTATGCATCTTTGCCAACGATCTTCTGATCATATAACCATCAATACCACTTGTTCTCCTGAGCTCATAAACTGATGTGTTTTCAAAGTAGCAAATTTAGTCTTGATAAAGGGTGTCGTTTTGGAGGTAGCCGAAACTAGAAGTCACGGGCCTTATAACAAACATACGGAGAATATGGCCGACAAAGGAACTTCTACGTCTCATCAGCGTCTCCTATCACCTAAACCTGATACCTGGTCTTTTCTAAAGCTGTCAGGCTCTCTTGGCACTGCCATTCTGCTGGCACGGCCCGAAAGAATGCCAATTAGGAATACAGATGTCCATAATTTGTGTGGGACGGACCCCCGGTTTTTGCTGCTGACACTGTGACAGCTTTCATTTGTTTCTCATAGTTGGTGTATCTGTATTTTAGCTCAAAACTCCAAAGGGAGAGCCTGCAGATCGGAAACCCAAGCTACTGTAGATTATAGCTCTCCTCGACTGAGACATTTCAACACAAAAGCAATAACCCATGATATTCATGCAAATATTATTTATGACATGGCACTTTAAAGACAAGATTCCAAGAAAGAGAAGTAAGGATCCATTGAAATTGCTTGCATTTTTTTTTTAAGCGGAAGCAGTTTTTCAATTTTTGCAATTCCTTCTTTTGCTTTGTGTGATCCCAAATTTTTAGTGAATTTACACACAGAGCAACTGTAGAGTGGCAGTGTAGGTTCTGGTGGGAATCATCCGATTAAATGGCAGTTTTAGCTACATGAAGAAAAATCTGTAGCTCCCCTTGAAAAATACAAGACAGTTTTAAGAACAAAATCTACAACTATGTTAGCAATCTGCTAAAAGTACTCAAGAAAATGGATTGACTTTCTCAAATTATTTTTTTTTCTTCTCATTATCTAAAAGTACTCCCATGTCCCTCACTCTAATAATTTATACAAAGCAGGAGCCGAGTTGTAAAGAGCTCTTTCCTGCCTATACAAGGCCACAGTGGGAGTTACTCTTTAGGTGGGCACATCCGTTAATCTGTACAACCAGGTTTCCAATAGAGGAACGGCTCCTTTGGTATCAGAATGATAGCATGCAGCATGGGAACCCTTACCAACCTGACTTATTCCCACCCGTGGGGCATTTTTATGTCTCACTCTGAAATGTCTTCGGCTTTGTTGGAACATCACACTTTTAATTTTTTTTTTTTTTTTTTAACATCACTCCTTGTCCAAGCTACAACTGTCTGGTTTGGTTGAGTTAAGTCAGAGGAATGACCAGCTTGGAGTCTACCCCCAGCCAGCCTTCCTCAGCTCACACCCAGGTGTTCCTACAAAGGCCTTATGTCTCACATAGAAGGGTAAAGGAAAAAGAGAAGTCAGAATGAAAAATGTGCTCTGCTCTTTGAAACAGATGAGAATCCTAGTGTCTGTAGTCACGGGAGAATAATTACACTGGGTTAGAAACCTCTCCATACGGATCAGAGTTCTTGCTTTGAAAACACACCAAATTCTACCATTTGTCGGACATATTTCCCTTCCATTTCAATGAGGGTCATGTACCTTCTAGCTGAACGTGCGGCCTTTGGTAGTTTAATCTCAGTAAAGCCTGGATGTGTAGCATTTAGGGCATACTCGAGGTGGAAGACTCTCTGATACCTACCCGCAAACATGCATCCACCAAGCTAAATAAAATGGTCTCGAAAATTCCTGTTATTTTGCCAAGTATGGAAAAAAAAATTCTTTATGACATTTTACATCTGGAAATGGAATTAAATTCAAGATGTGCTTTTCCCTTATAACTGTTCAGTTGCTATATATGTTATTTCAGCTTTCCCAAAGTGTAACTATTATGTGGGATTTTATTTTCCACCTGTGGTAGGAGGAAAGAGACATAGAGACCATTAAACGGACAGAGAAAAGCAAGACAGACTTCTGGTTGTGGTGGGCAACCAAGTCTGGAGCCCATATCATGAGGAAAAAATACTCCATTGGTGTTTTTATACACTGGCTAATTTTCACATTCGACAAGGGGACTCTGATGAAACAATTTTGTCTAAGCCTCCATTAATTCAACCCAGGCTAACAACAAACAATTGGCTACTGCAAATTGTTTCTCCCCACCACTTTATTCTTGGCACACATCGTATTTTCAAACCAGATTTAAAGCCTAGATTCTTCTTTGTTACTGGACTCCGGGGTCTCCAAAATTACCTTTAAACACCTACCCCACAAGTATGGATTTTGTCTTTTTTTTTTTTTAAAGGAATTCCCAGAATTCTTAGCCATCACTGTTGTTTCATATTCCCTAAGGCTAAATTTTCTGTTCGGTTAAGGATCAAGTGCCGAACGAGAGAACACAAAGTTGATTGCTGTTGAGACAGATGTGGGGCATTGTGGGGCAGCTCACACCAAGGGAGGAGGGACCGTGGCATTGATGACATAACTCCCGAGAAGACACTTTCTTAAGAAAGAAGACAGCCCTATGTTTCGATCAGTCAAAGGTGGTTTTTGACACTCCCTGTGACATTCCCAGTGACATGCTACTGCTACGTGCAATGGGGACTTACAGAAAACATTGTCATGACTTCAAGGAGCTGACCAGGGAGTTGAAGCATAACAAACACTACACATAATCAGAAAAGATGACTACATAGCCATGCATAAGTGAGGACTAAAATGTGTGGCCACCGTATACTCCAGGAGCCCAAAGGTGAGAAAAATGAACCTGAAATTAAGGCAGTGACCACCATTTTCATCAAGGAAATGAGATTTGAGAGAGGCCTTGAAGAGTTGAAAAAGTTTTGTTACACCGCTCGAGGTCACTGAAATCATTCTTCTGGCACTTAAAAAATAAAATCGAATTGGCATAAGTGTAGTAGTATGCTGAAGACCGTTTCTGCTGGCATATTTTGCAAATTTGGCTTAGGATGGCCATCTTTTAAGAGTTTGTCTTTAAAAAACCAGTTGAATGCGCACAAAAAATCAAGTGGCAATTTTTTTCAACCAGCCTTCATGTCATCAGGGAGCCTGCTTTACAACTAAATTTTTCCCATCTCAAAGGTCATAGACACTGGCTACATCTTTGCTACCTCATTTTATTCCATTGAACCCATTGCCTTTCCCATCTAGAACATATGCCAAATGGGATGGTTATAGTCAAGGGCGGTATTTTACGAGCAAACATTTTGAGAGCCACAGGGGAGCCTTGACATATTTGATGCAGTTCTTGACTTGGCTGGGCCATCCTCTTCCACCAAACTCTGCCCCCCAGGGACCTCATGAATCACCTGTCATTCATCAAAAAGCAGGAGCACGTAGTCCCCACAAGCAGCTATGTACTCTTATTGCAAAACTAAGAAAGCTTTGCTTTCCAGGAAGCTCTGCATCTGATTGTTCTGGAATGTGTTTGGAGGTAGGTTTTGGCGCCCAAATTTGAGTCTCCTAAAATGTTTCAGCATTTAAGCTTTGTTTCCCCCTACCTGAAATCTGACATGCCCTTTCCCAAGAGTTACACAGGCAGCGACTTGCTATCCCTTCTCTCTCTTTTCTCCCATGAATAACTCAAAACACGTTCCCTATGTGGGTTGGTTAAAATTTTTATCACCCTGATTCTTGTCCCCATTTGAGATGCCAAAAGGCATGGAGTGGGGGTGGCAGGAGGGTATCCTGTGAGGAGAGAAAAGCCTGAAGTAACCCACAGAGAGCCTTCCCCACGCTTAAAGCACTGGACTGAGGGAAATATACTCAGACCCTCAGAGGGGTTTTTTTGTTTTTGTTTTTTTCCTGACTCCAAATAGATAATTATTATTTCTCAGAATATCTGGTTTGTTTTACCACCAGATAATGGACTCACCTGTTGATTAGAGAGGGCATAAGTCAAGTGATTTTCATTATGAGCTTTAAAACTGCTGCTCAGTAGCACAGAAACCTTCAAATGGTGCATGAGATCACAAAGCAGCTGGAGTAGCTCTAGAATTGAAAGATTTGAACTGAAGAAACCTGCAGGCAACTGGAGCTGTATTAAATTTTTACCATTTGGAGTTAATTTAAACTCTTGTTTCCCTCTTCAATGGGTGTGAGAGAAACATTCAACATTTTTTATTTAAGGAAAATAGATGGTGGTGCCATTAAAAAGTTTTATATAAGAACTAGGGGTTTAAGAAATCATAATGGTTTGTTGGATGGATCTTGGCCCTGTTCCAAGACATGAGTAGCCCTGCCCTTTGCTCCTGCATCATTCAGTCACACAGACTAGTGGCTAACGCCCAGCTGTGAGGACAGGGTGTCTTTGTCATCCACATTAATTTCCCCATTGTTCCTGTGCAGTGGCTGCATCCAGGCCCTAGGCCTCTCACATTATCGAGCTACCCAAGTGATGCCAGTTGGTGCTCACACAGCCTCACCTTTTTTCTTCATCCTGACAGAGATCTTTGCATCTTCCATTCCCCTCTGCCCGCCACCGTGCATTGCTCTCTCTTCCTCAGAGGTCTGACAGACCTGCTAGGTGTGTCCTCATAGGGCATAACCCTTTCCCTCACCCCTTCCAAGGCCCCTTAAGATCCCCTTCTGGCAGGCCCATCCTGAGGTCGTGTGAAGATCCCTATAAACAGAATTCAACTTAGCACTGATGTCCTCCCCAATCTGGCTCCCGAGATAACTTTTCTTTCATTGCAAATGTATGTATGTGCCCCTCCATATATCTTGACCTTTTATGTCTTGAGGCAACAGATGGCAAGACCTGTTTGGATATATTTCTCAGTACTTTCCCTAGAATAAGTGTATAAAAAATGATGATTGTGGTGGACCTAATCTAAAATGGAATAATTTAGGGGTGAACCTGAGACACACAAGAGCCACTCAGAAAAGTTCAGCAAATGGCTGTAAGAATCTTTATCCTAACTACATGAAAGCTGCAAGTTTATAAATGGAGGAGTTCATTTAAAATTATTCTAGGGTTAGAGATATGTCAAGGCACATGCTCCTAACTCCAGAATGACTAATGGGCAAGTTGGTGCTTACCCATACGATGGAAAATACCCCAGGCCTCTACAGTGATCATGCCTATTTAAAACAGAGTCCTCTTGAGGCAAGGGGAAATAACTGGCAACCAAGTCTTGAATGTTCTCAATATCAACTAAGTTAGTGATCTGCTGACATTAGTGTCCTGTTATAGCTGATACCGTGGACAACTTTGAAAACCATTGGGAAGAGCATCCACACTTACTATTATTATAATGGCTGGTATCCCTTAGATTCTACCTCAGCTGCCGTGACCACACCACTGAGTTTGGCAATCAGCACAAAGCCAACTGGCACCGTGCTGGGCCCTGTGCTTCCAGGCAGGTCACTTGAAGACCACAGAGAAGCAGAGCTAAGCTATGTGAATCACTCATTTGTCATATTCTCCTTATCTCCCCACTGGGAGCTAAGTCCCTCAAGGGCAGAGGATTGTATCTGTTTTGCTTGTTGATGTGTCTCTAGCACCTAGGGTAGTTCTTGGCACACAGACTGCCCTCAATAATAATTGGTGGGTGGATGAATAAATGAATGAGTGCATCTATGTTTTCACTGTGACTTGGAGCAGACCCAGTCAGCCTATCTCTGAGAATGAGTTGGCAACCGTCACCATAATTGTTACCAACTTCTGTGTTTTAGAATCTGATTGTGGGAAATGACAACATGTTTGACTTCTCCTTGTCTTGGCTTGATTTTCTTCTGGATTTTCCAACTGCCTGCCCTCTACCCACAATGTAGAGAAATAAAGAGTAGGGCTCATTATGTCTTAACAGCTTCAACTAGACATAAATTTCTTTCTTTTCCTTCACTAAGCTGTTAATCTGGGTGTTTCACCCAATTGTTCCATTTCAAGAAGGGCAGAAATGATTTTCTGCATGTATGGCCCATGGATTTAGATACTTGGGGACCACAGAAATCTTTTCTTTTTTCCCTTTCTTCCTTCCCTTTTTCCCTTCTCTCTCTTAGAAAATTTATTTAATAACAATTTATTGAGCTCTGCACAGTGGCTGGTATTATGCTAGGCATTGGGGAGAAATACAAAAATTAAAAAAAAAAAAAAAGATATCCATTACCCTGAAGCAGCACAGTCTCTTAGATGAACAATAATTGCAAGGCAATGTGATCGATTCATTTATTCATCCACCCACCAGATATTATTGAGGACAGTCTGTGTGCCAAGAACTATCCTAGGTGCTAGAGACACATCAACAAGCAAAACAGATACAATCCTCTGCCCTTGAGGGACTTAGCTCCCAGTGGGGAGATAAGGAGAATATGACAAATGAGTGTAGTAGCACTGTGTAGAGAATGGAATGATGGCACAGAAGAAGGAGCCAAGGAGTCTGTCAGGGAGAGTCAGAAAATGCCTCACAAAGGAGGTGCCATTCAGGTATAGTCTTGAAGCACGAGTAGAAGTCACAAATTGGAGAGGGGCGAAGGGTTCTTAGGTAGAGGGGCAAACATGTGGAAAGGTTCAAGTAATATTCCATATAATAGAAATCAGTGAGGTATGCCAAGTGAGTGGTGGGTATATGGAAACATCAGGGGATGTGCCTGGTACAAAGATACTAATCAGCCATGCCTTTCGAAATCTGAGTTTTAGGACTAGACAAGGAAGGAGTAGAAGCAGGGACCTACTGCAGTTGTGCTCAGGAGAAGAGATAGATTTAGCAGATACTTAGGAGGAGGAAGTGACGCTTCACCAATAAATGAGGAAGGCACGGATCCAGAGAGTAAGTATCAAATTCTGTTGTGAACATGTGCTCATTAGTAAGCCAAAGGAAGACGCCCAGGAAGAAGGAAGACGCCCAGGAAGAAGGTAGAGTGGGATTTCTGCAGCTCCAGAGAAGGGTGCGTCTGAGGATATGGATCCAGGAGTCACCTGGAACAGATGGCATTTATAAGGAAGTGGGAAGATTATCAAGGAACTCCCAAGGGGACAGGTCCTTTTTGTAAGGGTTAAATTACACGGAGGATGCCCATTCGGTAGATGAATTTCATTTCTTTAGGTCAGGGGACCATGGGACCCTAAGAGATGTGGGAACCCCTGACATTTTAAGCAAAACTTGGTTTAAATGTAGGTTTTTGTGGCAAAAGAATCTATACCTTTTACCAAATTCTCAAAAGGATCTGAGCCGAAAAAGGATTAAAACCTATTGTGTTTTGATAAATAGACATATGTATTTATATATGTCTGAGATACTTGGAACTTGAACTGAATTAAAGAGAGGTTTGTTTCAGGCTAGAAAAAAAATTTGATGTAATGATATTGTTCTCATTTGGTCATTTTGGGAAAAAGAATCCAAGTTCCACAACTGTTTTGGGGACAGGGGAAAGAAGAGAGGTGGGAGAGAAGACGGAGTATGGTTGGATTCATGATTTGGTAAGAAAAATTTCATATTTCTATTCTGTTCAGAGCAAATCTTTACAAAAGAATGCTTCAGATTAAATATGTTTAATCATAACAAAATGGAGGAACAAAGTAACTATCTATATGGTTTAAAAGTACTACCTTTTTCATTCTGAATAAGAAATGTAGTTCAGAAATTCCTAAGTTACCATTCCTTCAGATCCCCCCGACCCCCGCATGATTACCTACAATCTCTGGTTTGGTTTCATATTTTGAACTTTATCCAAGTCTCTCACTTGACCATTATAGCACATAGTCAAGGCTTTCTCCATAGTAGCCTTCTCCAGGTAGAGAGCGTTCATTGAAGGTTATACTCTTAATAGAATCTGAGCACAGTATAAAAATTATCAATTATTTTGTACATCAAAGGGCACTATCAAGAAAGTGAGATGACAGATATGGAATAGGAAAAAAATATTTGCAAATCACTTATCTGATAAGGAAGGGCCTGGTATCCCAAATATATATATAAAAAACTCTTACAACTCAACAATAAAAAGACACATAACCCAATTTAAAAGTGGACAAAGGATTCAAATAAACATTTCTCCAAAGAAGATATACAAATAAATGGCCTATAAGCACATTAAAAAAATGTTCCACGTCATGAAGGAAAGACAAATCAAAACCACAATGAGATACCACTTCACACTCTTAGGATGGCTAGAACTTAAAACAAAAACAAAAGACAAAAAAACCAGAAAATAACAAGTGCTGGCAAAGATATGGGGAAATTGGAACCTTCGTATATTACTGGTGGGGATAAAAAATGATGCAGCCACTGTGGAAAACAGTTTGGCAGTTCCTCAAAAAGCTAAAGATAGAGCTAACATATGACTCAGAAATTCTACTCTTAGGCATATACACAAGAGAATTGAAAACATATGTTCACACACCAAAAAACTTGTACACAAATATTCGTAGCAGCATTATTTATAAAAGCCTAAAAGAAACAACCCAAGTGTCCATCAACTGATGTATAGATAAACAAAATGTGGTACATTTTTACAATGGAATATTATTCAGCCATAAAAAGGAATGAAGTGCTCACACCTGCTACAACATGGATGAACCTGAAAACATGATGCTAAGTGAAAGAAATCGGACACAAAAAGCTACATGTTGTATGATTCCAATTACATGAAATGTCCCCAGTAGAAAAATCCATAGAGACAGAAAGTGGATTCGTGGTTGTCAGTGGGTGGGGAGAAAAGAGAATTGGGAGGTATGGGGTTTCATTTGGGGATGATGAAAATGTTCTGGAATTGTATAGTGGTGATGGTTGCACAACATTGTTAATATACTAAAGGCCACTGAGTTGCACAATTTAAAATGGTTAAAATGATGAATGATATGTTATATGAATTTATCTCAATAAAAAATACCCCCCAAATTGCCAATTAATTTTAGCTCTACCCCCAAAATAAGACAATTAGAACCCACAAACTTAAAAAAAAATTTCACTTTCTTTGCAGAAGTCAAATATTTTCACATTGGATGAGAACCTCCCATCATTTTGAGATCAGCAATATTTATTCTAACTCTGTTAAAAGCTCAGGCACACTGAAATCGTCACTTAGTAAATAACAGAAGAAGTAGAGGAAATACGAGCATGCATGTGCTTAGTGAGTACATTTCCAAAATCTGAGAAAAATAAAATGACAAGACATTCTGTTAAAAGCCTCTTGAAATTGATGAGAGCATTCTCAAATTTAAAACTCTTTGGAAGTGAAGGTAGAGAATAGGGGGATAGGAATCCGAACTGCCAACCCCTCTTCCTACCTCTGTTTCTTTGGGAAGTGAAAGCCAAGCTTTGGCCATCAAGGTTATTCTGGAATCCTTTTGAATCTCGTACTTTTTTGGACTGAAATTATTTACGTTTGCATTTGGAACACAAAACACCATCAACTTCCACCCCGCACAATGATCCTGCGTCATTCCCAAGAAATCTCATTTTATTTCTGCTTGTCTTCACACCATACAGCAGGGGAAACTGTATGACAGAGAGGAGGGGTTTGACTTTTTTAAGAGAGGCTGGTAATCGTGTTAAATAACTAACCAAAAATGTCCCAGTGCCAGCAAGACTGTTTGATGACCATGATGTGGTGGGGGGGGAGAGGGGGGGACAAGAATGTTTTGTGTTTTTTTTTTTTTTTGCAAAGTAGTTTTTTCACCTTGTGTGCGCCCACCTCCCCCCGTGAACTCCTGAAGTACTCTGTCCCTAAGCCCCAGAAGCTCTCCGGGTGGCTGGCAGGAGCAGCCCCGTTACTTGTGCAGTCCTGTGCCCAATGAGTATGTGTGACTCCGGTCTCTGAAATTACGAAGAATTTCAAAAAGTCAACAGCAAGGCATCCACTTAGCAGCTGTCCACGGTGCAAACTCGTGGTCTGGTGGAAGGGGTTTGACCAGACAGACCCTCCCGGTTCCTGGTTCCACCGAATCCTTCCTGCGATTCGAGGCGAGTTACAAAACCCCCAGAACCTCACTGTTCCCACCCAAAACACGAGTCTAATCATCCCCATCCCTCCCGTGGCTGCCAGACTTTTTTTTTTTTTAAAGTCTCAAGCCTGAATGCTATTGTTTAACATGTTTTCCATGTTTCTACGGGGAAGGGAGCGCTCTGTATTTAGGCGGGGTGTATGAATGGCAGGAAAGCCTTTTGGCGGATTAAATATGGGTCCTTCAAAGATTAAGGAAGGGGGCCAAGGGGGACTGCACTTCCTCTCATCTCCAACCTGACACACTTTGCCTCTCTCTGTGTTTTTATTAGCTCGTATCCTCAGTACATCAGTGGCAAGGGTGATGAAACCGGTGGCAGATTTAACTGCCCGGCAGCTGGGTCACTGTCCCGTGGGTCTTGTTGTCATGCTGCGATCTTAAAGTAACCACGGCTGTTTGGGCCGCTGCTTTCCCAGAGACTCCGAGAGAGACCACTGCATGGTTAATCGGTGGCAAAGGAAGGGAAGAGGCTATTGCTTGCAGAAAGCACAGAGAAGCTGCTTTGAAAAATCCCAAGGTGGCTGAATATCAAGAACACGGTTCCTGCTGTGGGCAGCTGTGTGTGTGAAGGGCAGCCTGCGGGCTGAAAATCAAATCTCCAGCCTGGGTTGGTGCCCCTCCCCTCGGGCCTTGGCAACAGAGGCGAGAGGCCTAAACACTACAAAATGCAGAAGCCCTCAATACTATCAGATGAGGGATATCATTTAGAGTCATCTTTATTGTTAGCAGCGTCCATGAATAATGTTTTCTAAGAAAAAAAAAGAAAAGAAAGGAAAAAAGAAAGAAAGTGCTAAAGAGAGAGAAAACAGAATGACTCACTTAACAGGGAAGAACTGCAGGCCCCTTACCTGAAACCTTCTCATGTCCCTCGGGTTTCCCGCTGTTTTCAAACAATTCTGATTGCACTTGAGGAAAAATTTTAGAAAGAATCTGTGAAGAGAAAGCAATGTGTTACATTTTGGAGTAAACATTTTTTAAGAGAAAATAGATCTGCATTATATTAGATTTGATTGGAAAGGGATTGTATTTCCCATCTGGGGAATTTCAGCCGGCCCTGCCTGGGAAGGAACACCGCTGACCCTTTGCAATTTGCAGATTCGGATGTTTGCGATTTGAGGATTGTGAAGCGGGTCACAAGCTGGGCTCTGGTTTGTATACCCACCCCCGAGTTGCAAGGACACTCTGTCTCCCAAAAATCAGACTTCCAAAGCAGCAGTGACTCCTGCCGTGTAAAAATGTCTTGCTCCAGGGTAAATAATGGCAAGACTTCACCCAGAATCCCAGGGTTTCTCACGCATGTGGCTTTCCCCTGGCCACACGCACCTCCGTGCTCACACACCTCACATGTGTACCCTCACACACAAAGGGCCCCTGGTCTTTTTAACCAATGTATATAAAATCAGAAAACAGTACGTTGCCATCCAAAGGCAGGACAGCCTGTGCAGGTACACACTGGGGTTTTTATGACTAATAACAAGTTGTGAATGTCCTCTCAGACCTTCTGTACATTACCCAGGAAAATACAAAGGCACCGAATCATGGTTTGAGGTTATCATTCATCATAAGGCATATTTTTAAGCCAGCCGTCTCTGAAATAAAACTATTTGTGCAATTTTAAAATTGGGCATCTTTAATCAGACAACTACATCAAACCAGAAAAATGGCAGAGGTGGCCTTTTCAGCCATTTACCTATTTTAATGTTTGGGATTTTGTTTCAAACCACAATAAGTTTTTCATTTAACTCACTTGCAGAGTCCTTTTCCTTAAAAAAAAAAAAAAGAAAAAATCCGGCTTTTGCAGTGTTAAAGTCCCAGGTGAGCTAGGCCTATTTCCCTTTCTGTTACTATGACAACGAAATTTTACCGCAGTCCCAAAGTCCCTCCAGAACTCTCACATCCATGCCTTGAATTAGAACTTTAAAGGAAAAGATATACATTTTTTCTCCAGGATTTACCAACAAAAATAAGTAGAAATCAACAATGCTTCCAAAAATTCTATTTTAAAGCAACGGCTGGTAAGATGCTCTCATGGTGACCTTCTATTTATTTTTATTTTTTTAAGAATCACACAAAAGAATTGGAGAGCGCTCCAGTTAATTGTATTTAGCACTTAAAGAAAAAAAAAATCTGATGGAAAGATAAACAGTAAGCGATCAAGGAAGAGAGAATGGGAACCGTGTTCTTCAAAATGGTTTCTGTATTTGAGGCTGTTTTACTCTAGATTTGCTAAAAATATTTGGCCAAGCGCTCCTGACCCCTATCTACGAATAAAGGTGGGCTGTGAATTGTGAATTTGGAAATAACAGCTAAAATTTTTTTCATGATGTTATAACATCTGCTTTTCACTTCTCTCTTTTCATGTTGGCTGGGCCGGGAGGTGAGGCAGGACTTCCTGTGCCATGAAGGTATCAGGGTCTTCACCCGAGCTCCCCGAGCTACCTCCGGAGTGACGGCGCAGAGAAACGCTCCACGCTGGGTTGTTTTTTTTTTTTTCCCTTTTGCTCTGCACTGCTTTATGCAGTGTTCAAATTCACAACCTGCCTTCGCTTCCTAACGTGCAGCGAAACGTCTGCCTGCCGGTAGCAATCAGAGGTTGATCAGAATGCAAACATTTTATTTTTGTAAGGGGCAATATTCTTGCCCTTGTACATTCACAGAAGAGGCAGCTACAGCCACTCACAACTCACGAAGATGCTCTCAGGATATGCTTAAAACTTGCTTTTTGCTCACTCGAGTCTCCTTCCAAACAATAGCCCCCCCTCCCACACCACATCTATCCTCCAGCACCCCCAAGCGTGATTTACACCTCTTCCCCTCCTAAAACCAAAGTGAGTGCTTTTTCTTACCAAGTCCTTGATTTGAGGAAAGTTTTGCTTGGACTGAGGTCCTTAGAACGCACTCCCGGTGGGTGATACTTTCCCTTACCTACCCAACCCTTTCTCTAAAATGTATCTGGCAAAAACATTAATGCTCACGAAGGCATTGTTATATGCATGGTGTGGTAGGTGGAAAAGTGCAGAAGAAATACATGTTTACAGGAAATCAAATTGATTTAGGGAAACAAGGGGCCTGCTGAAAGGCTCGATTCAGTTTCAATTAGGATGCTCATCAGTTCTTTGGGTGGAAAGTTTTGACTCTTTCCCTGGCCTGGGATCTGAGTCTGTAACCTGCCTAGTCCCTGCATACTAAGGATATAACCTTCTGTTCACAAAGGGGAACAGAGTGGGGGGGGGTGGGGGATATGCGGGGGGAGAGAGAGAGAGAAAAAATTCTCTTACGTTGTATAGTGCTTTCTAAAGGAAGGCATAACTTTCTAAATAGCTAGCTCCAAAAATTATGGCCTGGATATTTTATATGTGAACTTAAAAATTAATTTAAAGGAATCCTGGGGGTTTACTGCTATCTCCAATTTTTTCTCTTGCTTTTACTGCTGTCTTCTACCTCTCTCCCTTCCACCCCCCCTCCACCCACCATGCTCAGGGGCTTGATACAGAACCCTTTACTAACTATACCATCCATTAACCACAGGGTGACTTGCAGGGAACAAATCCCCTGGGTCTGGATCCCTCCGAAGCCAGAGCTGCCTGGAAAATGTCAGCGCTCTGCACTCAGAAACGGGAAACCCAAATGAATTGCAAGATTCAGACCAAATGTGCAGATTCTCATCAGGATGGAAGTTGTTATTTCCACTTTCTCCAAACAATGTTGACCACATAAATATTATAACCACTTAGTGCAGTACACTTTGCAAGGCTTCTGATCTCATTCCTTAGGATTGAACACCACCAACAACAGGATTATCCTTGTTCTCTAGATGCAGAGGAATAGAGAGGTGGGATCAAAATGTGAACTCAAGCCAGCACATTGCAACCTGGATCCTAGGTCAGCTGAGATGATGTAATGCACCAAATGGCATTTCTTCACTCCACAGATATTTATGACATGCTGACAGTATTCTAGTCTTGACCTGCGCCAACTATGTAACCAAGTTCGCTCACTTCTCTGGGCCTCAGTTTATTCAACTGGGTTTAACTGGCTTATCTCTAGGGTTCTTCCAATATTAATATTCTATGATGACGAAGAAAAGTATGTAGAGTTGAGAGCCCTCCAGAAATGGCTACACTGATGGAAGAAACCACTGAAGATAAAAAGACTATGATTTACTGCAGTCCAAGTGGGGTGTATGCAGGGTTTTCTGAGAGATAGGTCAAAGATAGTGGGGAAAAAATAAGCAGGGACAGCTGATTGGTGGACAGTGGGGCATCTTGGGTGATGCCTTGGTCAGAGCAGGCAGTTCCCCAGGCTTGACAGGCAAATTGTTGAACAACCATTGTCTTAGGCTCCCTTCCACATGCTTCTGAGGCAGGAGAAGGTGGCTCTGGAATATCACCTATCAGAGACATCTCTGTCCCTGCTCACTATCCTGTGTTGGTCCAGCAGCTGAAGGTTACAGGGGTCACAGAGGGAAGGGAAAGAAAGATTGCCAAGTGTCTACTCTGTGCCTTACCCTGAGGCTAGGTATAGGTGCTTCATATACAATGCGTCATTTTTTTCTTACAACTGTACGACTGATGAATCATTTCACAGCTAGAAAAAACAAAGTCACCAAAAATTGAAGAAATTTGCCCAAGATCACACAGATTGTAAATAGCAGAAACAAGGATTTGAACCTGGGTCTTTCTCACAGCAAGCTCCATCTGGCAGTCTATGCTTCCTGAACCAATTAGATTGTGATGACAGTTGCACAACTCTGTGAATATATTAAAAGCCACTGAACTGTACACACTAAATAAGTGACCTTTATAGTATGTAAATTATATCTCAATATAGCTGTTTTTAAAAATTCAGAAAATGGTCTGAAAGAAGAAAGAAAAGAAAAGGAAAGAAAGAAAGTAAGAAAGAAAGAAAAAAAGAAAGAAAGAAAGAAATAGAGAAGAGAAGAGGGGAGGGGAGGGGAAGGGAGGGGAGTGAAGGGAAGGGGAGGGGAGGGGAAGGAAAGAGAAGAAGAGAAGAGAAGAGAAGAGAAGAGAAGAGAAGAGAAAGAAGAGAAGAGAAGAGAAGATGGAGGGTGAGAAGGAGGGAGGGAGAGAGGGAGGAAAGGAAAAAAACAACATGAAGGATTCTGGTTTCTTGAAGAGTGAGAGGACTATAGCATCCCAAGAGGAAAACACTAGGTCAAAGATAGTTGCATGGAAATAAATGCCTACTAATGAAAATACTTGCTGAATTCATTTATTTACCCATTTGAGCAATTATGAAGTATACAGTACCCTCCACGAAGGTTCAGACACCATGGCAAATAAGATGGACCAAATCTTTGCCCTCATGGAACACACAACCAAACCATTCAAAATATGCTGTTTCAGATTCTGAGAGGAATCTGGAGACCCCTGAATATGGGTCTAAAATTACAGGGGACTGCCCAGCCACACAGAAATCTCTTTCTCTACCAATCTCTGGAATACTGGAACACACAGCACTGTTCAAGAGTAGAATGATAGTTCCTAGATGGGTCTAGATGTGTCCTGAGCCCTTCCCAAACAGAAACTGAGATTCAAACTAGTTGCACAAATAGGGTGCAAAGTCAAGGTCCAGAGGTGGGGACGTGGAGAGGGATTGTCTCTAAATCAAAGGAAGGGCAAATACTTAGTATTCATGCCAGATTCCAGAATTATAACCAATGATCTGATGAGTACAAAACCCAACATAATTTTGTCCAGATTTGTGGTAGAGGTCATTCAATTCATCTCTCATTTGAAAACCAAGATACAGTGCCTTCTAAAAAATTGCAATACAAAAAGTGTTGAGGAAAGCACTGTGGGAAGACAATGAAAGCTTTTTTCAAGAAAAAGATTAGACAGGGATGTGTATCAAAAGAATGTGAACTTAGCACTAGTAACAGCTACCATTAAGCAGAACCTTACTCTATGCCAAATAATATGTAAAATACCTTTCACTTTGAAACTTATTCCCTTAAAAAAATCTAATTCTGCCTACCCTAGGAATAATTTCTTCAATGCCATGGTCACATGTTACACACCATGAAGATGAGAACACCCGCGTGCTCTCCAAAAGCCAAGAGCAGGGGGTGCTATATCTGGTTCTCTCTCTCTCTCTGCTGTGATGGCCACATGAGCAGGCTGGCTCCCGGAAGTCCGAGCCATATGTAGACTCAATATAGCCTCACAAACCATGTAGGTGTTTAAAGGCCTAAGTCCATTGATTTTTGAGGAAGACACATTTTATCTGGATTAACTACTAACCCTCCTTTTCTAGAGTCCAATAAATTAAAATATAATTGCCTTCCACTGTTTGTGTGTGCTTCTGAAAAAAGGATAACTCCCTTGCCTTAAAACCCTCATAATACCATTTCTAAGAACGATCAAATTATCATCTCTAAAAACTATCCAGGATAGGCTGGATCATAAAATCATATTTGAAAGAAATGGGCAGCTGCCTCTCCTCTCCCAGGGCCCTGTCAAGCTTTATCCTATGGGGGACTAGGCAGAGTGAGGGGTCTCATGCAGGATGGATACACCTCTGGGGCCATTTTTTCATTCGGGATGGCCAACATGGCAGCTCACTCTGTTTTATAAGGTAGGAAACCCCCTATGTGCTGGGTTTCTACTTGAGACCAGTAAAAAACATGATGATAATGTTTCAGCTTTAATCTAGGTCTTAACTGTGATATCCTCTTTGAACCTTCCTACAACAGAAAGAATACATTTTCCTCTCCCAAAAGCCTCTAAGAGAATCCAAATCCAGGCAGCCAAAGTAAGGTGAAGGGCAGCAGTGGGCCCCATGCTTGGCTTGAAGATGACATGCCCTATTGATTGTTTAGATGTCAGCCCAAGTAAGAAAGGGCCCGAAGGTTTAAGGGCTTTGTGAAGACTCTCATTGAAGTCCACAAAAATTAAGAGACTCTGGGAGTTCAAACTCCCCATTGGTTCTCGCTACACCTTAAAAATTCAACAATGGGGCATCTGGGAATGTTTTGTACTTGGAATCTGCTTGGTAAGATGATGGCCAGCACAAAGTTCAAGAAGATCCATGGAAAGGGGAGATAATTTAAAAAATTTTTGACTGACTGGCTTTCTTAGGCTTCAATCAAATACTCATTTTTATAAGCTGATTTTCTATGTAATCCATTTATTTAAACAATCCCTTAAAATGTAAGTATAAATACAAGAACAGAGTAGGCACAGAGTCTTTAATCTCCACAGACATTCCTATGGAAGAGTTTTATGACCATTAAAGCTTATTCACTTGGACTATGTCAATGAAAGGCCATCTCAGATCCAAAAAATGTAAGTTTATAGAAAATTTTGAAGCACTAAATTTTCTTACTTACAGCTACACTCAACGTCTCTTACTCCCAATGGCTAAAAGACTAATTATGATGATGATTATAATAACAACAAAGAAATACCCCACCTTCATTGACGTCATATTATGTACCATGTATAATTTTGTTTAATCCACCCACCTCTGAGAGTAGGAGAATCAATGTCTCCATTTTATGGAGGAAATAAGCAAGACTCAGACAGGTTAGCTTCCTTGTCCAAGGTCAAACAGCTAATAAGTGGAAGAGCTAGGAGGGGAAGTCTGCTTTGTCTGATTCGTAGGAGAACATTGCTCTGGTGGGAGCTTGGCCACGCTTCTTTTGAAGGAAAAGGTAGGACACACTACTTGGGGAACTACGGCCTCATTGATCCACATGGGGGATCATGTCACGTCCTTCATCTTACACTCTGGAAATGAGAGTGAAATCATTCTTCATGTCACAAAACAAAACAAGCAATCAAACGAAAATGTCTATAATTCCTATCAGGGCCCACATTCTCTGAAAATTCGGTGGCTATTTTGGAGTGTGTGGAAGAAGGCAAACAAGTCTATCAGATACCGGAAAACAGGCCGTCTCAAGAACCCATCTGCTCCAAAGACGACAGGGCCCAAAGAGCTGCAGCCCTCTACAAAAAGAATGTCAGAGATTGCCCTGAGTGGATGAGGAAGATTCAAAGCCATTTGTCTATCAACACTACAGGGGAAAAAAGGCTGGAAGTCAAATGTGTAACCTAAGAAGTTGAATTAAGTCTTGGAAAACATTTTCTGAGTCAAGTCACCAAGCTAAATTTTGAAAGCATTACCCAAGGGACAGAGGAGACTCTCCTCCTTTGGACATTTTTAAATAGACCAGCAAGTTAATTTCTTTGGCAGCAGATAATTTCAGTCTTTTATGTGGGCAGCTCATTGGGGCATCCCTACCAAGTTATTTCCACATGATGTCAAGGCTTCTGCATTATTATTATTATTATTTGCTTGCTTAGTATTTAGTGTAAAAATTAGGACCTTCAGTTTGTAACATGATCCTCTAGGCCAGTAGTGAGGATTAGTTACCCATGCAAAGTGTTTGGGTAAACACCTGGGACGTAGTAAGTCAGCTCCCTCACCTTTCACTAGGCATGCTTCTGCCACCCTCCCCTGAACTGCCCCTACTTCCCCACCACCTTTTAAAATGGCCCATTTTCCAAACAAAATTATACCAGAGGGAGGTGCCATAAATTCAAATCTGGTTCTCTCTGCATTGTTTATCTGTCCAATATTAAAGTCTTTCCCTTGATTTTTAGGGAGAGATGTTTTCCAAAGGAAAAAAAAAGACTATGCCATTGAATCTATTACAACAGATTGCAGGAAACGAGGAACAGCAGAAGGCGTTGGGTCAAGATCCTCATCACTGTTTTCAGTAAACTGTGGTCAGGCAAAATCATTTGGTTCCTACCTGGCAGCAGGCCCCATCAAATCACATTCTATTCAGCGTTCACTCCAATGACAAGCTCCTGGAAGTGGCATTTCAGTGTGGCAACAGATCCTTCATTACCAAACACGCTGCCTCAGGAGTGGATCTGCTATATTCACTTAGGCAAAGGGAGGGAGCGACTTCCCCCACCGTGTAATTCTGACTCCGTATTGATAGACTTCGTTTCATGATTTGTTCTGAAGTGAATATCTCCCATAGCTCAAGTGGCAAACAATTGACTAGCAACCGTCACCGAGGTGCATAAACAAGGGGCCACTTTGATTCTCCAGTCACTTCTGACCAGTAACGCACTCTAGTTCCCTAGGACCTGGGGTTATATGTTGGGATATTTTTTTCTTCTGTAGTCAGACAGACATCTTCACTCTCCTGAATTCCATTACTTGACAACATGAGGCTGGTAGGAAAAAAAAATCTCCAAGGAAAAGTCCTTGTTTTTGCACTCGGATGAAAATCTGACACCATTAATGAAAATAATAATTGAACTCTCTGGGCTTGAATTGGAATGAAATACAATATGAAGAGCATGTTTGTAATTCCAATTGTTCTTGTAAAATGTCTTTGGAGGGCTCTTTGCAATGTGCGCAGTTCCATCTTTTCCTTTTTGTTTGTTTGTTTGTTTGTTTGTTTGTTTTGTTTTTAACCCGAATCCTCTCTTTGGCCCTATCCCTTTCTCTCCCTTCTGATCAAGAAAAGGGAAAAAGAGGGAAACTGAGCATGTTACCAACTGATTTCAGGAAGCATCTTTCTGTGAGACTTCAGAATTGGAATACAAATCTATTTCCCTTTCTAATGCCACGACTACTCGGGTGAAGGAGAGAAATGAAGTTATTAGCCAGCCATCAGCTTAATGGGTCCTTACCGTCCTATTTCCTTAGTGCCCCTTTTCCCCTTGTGCAGCCTTCCCCTCCCCCTCCCGGTGCTCTGCCCTCCCTGTGAAGCTCGTCTATGCTAGGCTGAGCAGTGAACACCAATTACACCAAGAGCCCTTTGCTGCTGCCTGGTCCGCTGGTTTTACTGTTTTGCCAGATGGTTGAGGCCAATGTGTAAAACTCTCTACCCTACCATTAATTCATAACTTGGTAATAACTTTCCCACGGCTCCAGGAAATTGAAATGAAGTGCAAATGTGAGTATTTGGAAAGGGAATCAAGGTTGGACAACTCTTTTATACCTGCCGGAGTAGATAACAGTCAGACAAAAAGATATCCCTTTTTACACAGGCTGGAATGTTACTTTCCTGAAACTAAGGCTGACTGACTCAATATGCACTCCTGGATAAAGTGGCGAACAAAGTTCAGAGTTTGGGTCCCTCCTATCATCGCTTTCTCTCTGCAGTTTTTAGCTTTATACTTATTGCACCTATGGGTCCACTCACTAATGACCTTGAGTTTGAGCATCTATGTAATGCTATATTCTTATGACAGAGTTGTAGATTAGCAGATACGAGTGCATTCTCTTGCTAAGACAGGACACCATCCAATGTTTGTTAGCATCATTAAACTAAAACTGACTTTTCACCTGCTCCCATACCATATGCAGCTGCAAATTTTTAAATTAAACTATGAAGCCATGCATAAATTTACATATATTACAGACTAGCCTCTCCATTTAACATGCAAATGTACTCCAATGTTTCAGAACACCTTCTGTCGCTAATTAATTTGCTGAATTATAATTAGACTAATCCTGCATAATTAATAAGCACAGATTTTTTTTTAATTTGTAAGCAGCTTGAGGAGATCATTCACTTCCTTCTATAAACTGCTAAGTAAGTGTTAAAAAAAATCTGGAAAGAACATGTGTGAAAAGGTATGTTTGATGTCGCATACAAACTCAAACTAGCGTGGAAGATACAGAAGTCAGTATTGATAAAGGTACATATTTGAAGCCAACATTCAAACAATCAAAAAAATCGCATTCAGAGGATGGGGACTAATTCTCCCTTTGTCTCCTTGTATATAATGTTTTATTCTTCGCCTTCTATCCGTCGGATCTTCCAAGATCACAGAGGCGGGAGAGGATTAAAGTAACCGTATGTTGTATTAGGAGAGATAATGATATTAACACTCCACTGTATATCAAAACACTCTGTGCATGCTGGGTGCTTATAAGCCCCTTTGATGGTATTTGGAATCATTTTCATTTTGGCTGCCAAAAACACCCGAGATCCATCTAGTGGAAACAATTAAGTTCCATTAGTACTGTATCCATTCAGTAATGATTACAATGAAGGGTCCCTCTTTAATGCTGAAGAGTACAGTCTCAAAGAAACGTATGCATCTGCACTCTTGAAAATGGGAAACTGTATAGTTTTGCAAGCAAGCACGAAGCTCGATTTTTGGCCCAAAAAATAAACCAGGATCAGGAGAATCAAGGTATGGGTAGATACGTTGCTCGAAAATTTGAGGCTCGGCAGGAATCTGGAAGGCCAAGGCAAGCTTAACAAATAGTGACGCAAATTGAGAACGAACCTAGAAAAACAAAGTGGGAAATGCATGTTCTGGCAGGG
Organism: Halichoerus grypus; assembly: GCF_964656455.1. Lineage (NCBI taxonomy): Eukaryota > Metazoa > Chordata > Mammalia > Carnivora > Phocidae > Halichoerus > Halichoerus grypus. The sequence goes on along the minus strand of NC_135714.1, from coordinate 157,358,103 downwards.
GAAGCGATCAAACTTTCAAAGAGATGAGAAATATAACTTCGGAGAAATAGAGAGCTCCTTGGCCCTCCCGCTCAGCTAAATCACTAATATCAGCAGCCAAAAGATTGGTAGGCCAAACGAGCAGAGCCACTTGAAACGTGCCTGGCTGTCTATCCCTGGAGTTTAGGTTTTTACGGTGACTCTACACAAAATAGCAACTTCTTCTAAAGAACGGGAAACGATTTTCCCAGGTTTGTTACCAGGTACTTCCTCGTTACTAGTCAGCCAACATTTTTTTTTTTTTTTTTTGACAAAGCAAGGATATAAGCTAATTTTAGGAGTTGAGATGAAAATTTAGGAGTACTCTCAGAGGCCTGTGGCCACAGTCAGGAGCAGATGCCAGGGGGTCAAAGCAAGGGGCAGCTTCTGCTTCTGCCCCAAGAGGCATGTACCTTAGACTCCAGCTATGTTATGGGGTTATTGCCGTGACTAACCAGACTGAGAAAAATATTTTGAAAGCACCTGGAAAAAGTGCAACAATTTTTCTGAGCTAAGCAATGTTGTTACTTGGATAGTTTGGAAACATAAGACATTTGGACAGTTTTTCTGAGCCAGACCGTAGCGTTTGCCTTTGGTTTCCAACCTGAAGAGATTAACCAGTGTAGGAGGATTTTTAAAAGCCTAAAAGAAAGGGAGCTTTCTGTGTCTTTCATAGTTATGCAGAAGGAACATAATAATAACAGCTGGAATAATAATACGAATAAGAGGCTAAAATTATTTTCTTTCAAAAAAATACGTGAATGGCCATGGAAATCCTTAATAACATCTTCACCTTTCAAGAAAAATCGTTTTAATGTATTGTGTTGGACCTAGCATGCTACATCTTATCTGCAGCAGAGCTTAGAGAGAAAAAGAGCCAGAAGGTCACCCAGTCAAGCCCCACATATGGAGAGACAAGTGATTTGGTTTCGGTTTTGGGTTTTTTGGATATTTTCTTCAGCTTTACCCAGCCCAATTTCAAAATATGCCCGTGGGACAGAGCCGAGAGGAAACAGTTGTAACCCATGTGGAGTTAGGTTTTGAGACATTCCTGACAAGTTACTAGGGAGAAAGAGAAACGACTTTGCGGCATTTAAACACTAAGGTGTAGAGCAATTAGTTAACAAATCCACATCGCCCTTGGCTAATGGGTTTTTCCCCTCATATATACATTCCAGGAAATTTCTCTAATTTTATTTTTTAGTAGAAAGATTTTCCCCCATGAACATCACGTCTAGTTTATTCTTGTGATTCATTCTGTCTCCTTCCCTCTCTCTCCCTGTTCCCAAATTCAGGATGGCATGTTGTGCTGCTTAAGGGCTACATAAAAGTTGTCAGGGTGGGGGGCAGAGGGTGAATTGGGAAGAAGGGTGACCGAAGAAAAGAAGCCAAGATGATAATGACATCAAAGATCTACTTCATCTGAAAAGTACAACAGCTTGCCTCCACTCTAGCCACGAAGACCCGTATTCACAGTTAATGTAACCTTCATGCCAAAAAAGGAAAAAAGAAAGAAAGTGTAACCTGACAGGTAGCAGGTGGTACATATGGAATTATCATTGGCTATTAACACCAGGTCGGGTATCATATTAGCCACTTTCAGACTGCATTTGCCAAACCCACATAAAAATATAAAACTAGGTATTTCAATATGCTGTCACTCCCTTAGCAAAACAGATTTTCTTATATTACTCATAGTAGAGTCAGCCGACTTTCATTACAATTTTTTTTAACTTTTTTTTTCTTAAAGGAAGAACTAAACCTAAATGATATAAAAGAGAAACTGGGACAAAAATCAGGTCAAGAATTTGATACAAAAGGCATCCAGATAAAGCTAATAATATTCCAGAGTGTTGTCAGTGTAGCAGAATATGATGACATTAGTCTAATCTCAACCCAACCCCTATATCTACATGAGGTTCCAGGAATCAGGCATTCATTATTTCTGATTGGTCTTCTTTTTTTTTCATTCAAACTTTGCTGATTCTAAAACCTCTATTTACTTTACGGGTATCATTAACTTTTCCGAAATTTCCAAATCTTAGTACCAAAAATGAAATCTTGCTTTAAATGCCATGAAGAGATTTTTTATCTATTCTACTTTTCTTCATTCTCTATAATACCACTGCATTTTGTACTAACTCTGGTTTTCTCACAAAGGCCACTAACTATCGGTTCTCACTTCACCCGTGAGTAGATAACTAGAATCTCCTTTTTTTTTTTTTTTTTTTTTTTAGGTGGGGAGGGGCAGAGGGAGAGGGAGAGAGAGAAGCTTAAACCGGCTCCATGATGTGTGATGCAGGGCTCGATCTCAGGACGCTGAGAATCATGACCTGAGCCAAAATCAAGAGTTGGATGCTTAACTGACTGAGCGACCCAGGCACCCGTAGATTCTCCTTACATTTTCTCTTTAAAAAACAGAGGCTCCAATGAAAAGTCTCCTGATGGAACCAGATTCAAGCACTCTTCAGCGGGAACGGAAGCAGTCCCTGGCACTTCTTCTTGGCCAGCCTACATTCCTAATCTTTCTCTTCCATACCATATCATATTGTTCTTCAGTATGCTGGATTCCGAGAACAACGTGATGTGGAGTCACTTTATTTCAAAAATGGAGACTAGGCATAAAATCTTCCCCCCCGATTTGAGTGATGGGGACTTCTTCCCCCAGGTCAAAGAAAGTCTAAAGGTGAATGGGGAAGATTCAAGTCACACCCATATGTCAGCCCCAGTTTGCTTAAAACAAGACCCTAAGTCCATTTTAAGGTTTCAAAAGTCCTAGACCTAGCCTAGTCAAAACTCTAGCTTTTCAAATAACTTCTAAACTAATGAAAATCATTTTTCTTTTTTTAACCCAGTTTTATGATATGCAGTGTTTTACAAGTCCAGGCCCTTTCTAAAGACGAGAGTTGATTTTAGGTACTTATTCCTGCCCTTCACTAAATAAGATCTGTTCTCACAGCTGGGTGTAGTAGGATATGTGTCTACACAGTACATTCGCTTGAGATGATATAATCACGATGCCTCGAATAAGGAAAACCTTTCTTGAGAAAAAGATCGTGAGGGTATTTGGTATCTACAGATACCTTAAACTTTAATAGTTCAACCACTCATTTCTTTCACCAGAACAGATATCATTGCTGCATCAAAATACACAACAGACACACACACACACACACACACGTGCGCACGTGTGTGCCTGCACATGAAATAGGGTAACATGAAAGGTATATAAAAGTTGCATCTAGTCCCCAAAACTCAGTTGAGGCTTTCAGTGCCATTGGCTTTCTCACCCTCCAAAACAAAGTAAGTGCCGATAAGTCAAATGCCTTTGAAATGGATTATTGGAAGTTCTTTTTGGAATACGGCAGAGAATTCAATAAATGGCTAAAATTTTAGCATCACAAGGGGAAGAAAGCCTTAGATAATTGACAAGCTCCATATTCAATAATCTGCAAAATCCAGAGACTTGGTTTTATCCATATGAGCCTTCCCCACCCCAAAGCTTAGAGTTGAGTTTGTGGCTTCTCCCCATACGGTAGATAATGGGATGCAGCCATTAAAGAAAAAAATTACTTCCCCTGGGGAGTCAGCAGCTGACCTGGAAGTAAAACATCTCAGCCCTTCACTCAGAGGCCACAGGGCCTGTTCTGCTTTCTCAGGGAGCTGCCAGGACTCAAGCAAGCAGTAGGACTGGATCCAGGAGCATGGGAAAGTCATGGCCGCAGCTCCCTGGGGAAGAAGAATGGAAGGTCGCACAGCCACACTGGGAGAAAGGCAGCTCTTTCCAGCCCAGCGTTTTCTGCTGACTCGGACGCCAGGGGTCCAATGCCAGTCTCTCCCTGGCAAAGCCATCAGCAAGATCGCCACCCCCAGAAATGGCCCAGAAATACCTCTGGCCCAACACCGTCAGGAGAAAGTCATCTTGGCTCATGCATGAGTCAGAATTTATTGGCTGCACATTAGTCCTGAGTTGAAGCTACAATTCTACCATTCCTCCTGGTAGAATCCTGCATTGAAATATGACAGAACAGGAAAAAAGCACGCCGTCCCTCGGCTTGCCCACGTGATTACAGCTAAGCCCCGCTGAGCTAGCAGCTAGGCATCCGGTCCACGTCTAAAGTTCTTCATTTTCTAAGAAAAAGATATCATCACTCCCAGGAACATGACAGCTTTAAGTTTTCTTTAGATACTGCAGGTTCTAAACTGATCAAAATGTGTTTCCATCTCCCTGCTTTGTTATCCAGGGTCTTGAGTCGGGGGTGAGGGGGGTACTTAAGTTCAAGTTTAAGATAGCATCCAACTGAGAGGCCCAGGTGTAGTTCACGGTCTTTCACAGTTTGTCCTCATCTTTAGGCTTATGATTTTGTGAGGAATATATTCTATCTTGAGGCTGGCCACGATTATAATAACAAAGCCTTTTTTGGTGAACAAAGCTAGGCAGATGGACTTTTATATTACAATTTTAAAAAGCAATAAAGCAGTTCCCCAAAATTAGTGGACTCATTTTGGTTTTAACTCGACTATTTTCACCTGGGCTGAATGTTTACCCTTCTCGTAATGAGATGACTCATTGAAAAGTGAAGATAAATGTCACCTACTTCTCATGTGATCTATAAAATTAATCTCCCATGCTTATGTTAATACCAATAACGTAGTGTAGGAGGCTGTGTGACCCAGAGGATAAGACTTAAGAGTAAGGCTAGCGTGTTCAATTACTGCCTATAATACTGACAGTATTTTCACCTCTTTGTTTCACTGCCTACTCTCGGCCCTCATACACGTTCCCTCACATATCTTCCCTGTAAAATTGGGTATTACCTCAGGGAGATGCTGGGAGAATTACTTAGGTGCTTTGGGAAACAACTTAAAACACCTTTTAGAACTTTCTTGTGAAATAGCAGAGATTGTTAATGTCCCCACCATGGCGTCAGCCTTCGGTAAATAACCATGACACATTTAGCAAATTGTCTTTCTACTCGGTGAAAAATGATCCCACGCAGGTAACCCTCCACCCAAAGGGCTCCGTTCATTTCCAGAGAATAGATGACACAGAAGGAGAGCTCCATGGATAGTAATTAAGTCACCAAGTTAAGAAGAGATCAATGCTTACACTTTAGGGGTTAAACCAAGAGCTGATTACAGCAAGAAGGAATTCATGTTCTGTATTCAGCTGTTAAATAAACTGGGAGTTCTGTGTTTGGTGTCTGAAACATCTTTCGGAACACTAAATCAATTTAATATCAATAATTGCCAGATAGATGCTAGATTAAATGAACCAACACAGATAGCTTTGTTCACAGAGAAAACAGGGCCAAATGGCCTTCATTAGCATGACTAATCCCGGAGTTCTGTGGTTCGATAATCAGCCGTCTAGGCCTGAATTGTGACTCTCGCAATATATAGTTTGGCATAAGACATTGTAAATCCAGCTCTTCTGTGCCTTTAACATACATGCAGAATATCAGAACAGCAAGGTGACATTTATAGCATCCCTATTAGCCACGACTGCGCCCACTGGTGCTCGGAAACACACCAGACACACAGAAAATGAGGAACTCGCTCTTCAGCTCGGGGCCGAGGCTTTTCCCAGACCTGTTTCTGGGGTGCTTTAGAAACACCTGCTTTGGCCTTGGGGGGACAATCTTAAGAGGAGTTTCAAAAACCAGGCCTTTCTTCACAGCTCTCTAGCAGCCCTGGGATGCTGGTCCCTTTCCTAATGTGGCAATTAAAGGATCGCCTGGGCCCTGTAACTGAAGGCTTGGTAGTGTTTTCACCTCAGACCCTGAGAATGTTTCCCCTTTTTGGAAATTCGAACACATCTTTTTTCCTCGTAACTTGTCAATTTTGAGAATTATAACAAATTTCATCCCTAAACAGCCCTGTGGATTTCAGGTTTTCTCTCAGGCTCTCTTAACTAGAAAAGAATGGGCTTTTCAGAAAACCAGGGGCACACAAAACGAGCTGAGGACGGTCGTCAGAGTGGCGTGGGTGGAAACTGGGGAGTTGTCAGGACCTGGGTTCCACCACAGAAATTTGGACGTGCAGGAAAGTGTTGGCAGAGCACTGGGAACTTTGCAGAAGGGGGGCTGTGGACGTTATCATTTGCCGGCCCTGATTCTCACTAATCCTCGAGTCCACCCCCTCACCCCTAACCTACCATTACATCACCTCAGCCAGCCCTTGTGAATACACTTCACCAGCTGCCCTTTGAAGAGTGAGTGAGCCTGTGTGTGTGTGTGTGTGTGTGCGTGTGTGTGTGTTTGTGTGTGTGCGTGCGTGCACTGCCAGAAACACAGAATAGCTCTTCAGGGCCCGATCACTGGGCGGCCAAGCCTCTGCACGGTCTCCGGTGGAGGTCTGTGAGCCTCGGCTCGGAGCAGCTGCCTCTGAGTCATGGTGGGCTGTGGGGCCCCAAATCCCTTCCTAGCTGATCTGGGGAGAGGGAGAAAGCACTCAGCTTTTCATTTCCATGATGGAAAGGAAGGGGTTTTTTTTGTTTTTTTGTGTGTGTTTTTAACAGCCCATGCAGGGAATGCATTTTAAAGTCAAGTATGACTCTCCCTATACTTTGGTTTTGAAAATCACAGACTCTGATTATAAATTCCTAGAGCCCAACTGATACGTGCAAGTACCAGCCAATTCCTTGCAGGCTTAACTCCCCTTTGCTACGCACGTGTGCACCTGTGTGTTGCTCACTGTAACGTTTCTCTTACTTTCCCCGCTTCGCACAACTGCCAAGTATTCCTCAACCACCCTACCTAACAGGTGCCCTAAGGAGTTCTTGACTCAAACAGGCGGTCAGCTCAGAGGGGTGAAGAGAGTCCTTCTACTGTGAGGCAGGACCACCAGCTGCATGCCCCCAGGTACCAAGGCCACAATGCAAAGTGGGAGGAGGATGCCTTCATCCTCTCCACGTGGCCACCTGGTTGAGAAGTCAAGGGTTTCTGTGAATGCTCTGGGACTGAGTCAAAGGCAGGCTGGCTCACCCACTGTAGATGGTATTGCAAAGGAAGGATTTTAAGAGACCTCAAGTCTGGCCGATGCAGTCTCTCCACCCACCCCCACCTCTCCTGTCTTTCTGGTGCTCTTCTCAAGTCTTGCTAAGAGCAGGACACTAGTGTTTGGACTGGATGGTGATCAAGTCTCTTGGGGGAATCGCATGAAGAGGTGGATAAGACTTGTGCCTCTGTGAGTGGAACATCAGTCTTTATACCTCAACTTTGGCAAAGGAAACATGGCTTTCTCTCTAGGCATTCCCCTTCTCTGATTCAGAGTTCACCATATTAGGGTTTTCATTTAGTCAGAAAGTGTGCATTGGTCCCACTCTCCATGATGCTCATTGACTCCCCGGACATGTTCTACCAACTCACAGAGGTACGAGTCCCTCCCACATTTCCAGGCTATTTCCCAAGAGATTTGAACACCATCAACCCAGGCAATCGTTTATTGTTGCCTATAAGACTTGAGAAGTATGCTAGAAAGTTCTGTTCATGACCTTTGGAGCCATCGAGGTTCACCAAACTACCCAGAGGGTATGAGAAGAGGACTTCCACCAGATCAGAAATCCCCCAAAATCAAGAAGGAAGTCCCTATGATCCTTTGGGGACAGCAAGAAGATCTGGAAGTCCCCGGATACAGGAAAAGGAAGAGAGTTTCAGGACCGTGATAGTTAGTTTTGAGTGTCAGCTCGGCTAGGCTCTAGTGCCCAGTTATTTAATCAAACATTAATCTAGGTGTTGCTGTGGAGCTATTTGTAGAATGTGGTTAACATCTGCAATCAGTCAGCTTTAAGGAAAAGAGATTACCTTCCTGTTGTGGGTGGTCTCAGCCAGTTAGTTGAAGGCCTAAAGCAAAAACTGACATTTCCTAGAGAAGACATTCTGCTTCAAGATTATAGCACCAACCCAGTCCAAATTTCCAGCCTGCAAGGCTGCCCTGTGGGTTTTGGACTTGCTAACCCCACTCCACCACTGCATGAGCCAATTCATATACATATATAGTCTCCTATTTGTTCCTCCCTAGAAAGAATTTCCATCATTCTAGAAAGTTAAAGATGCAAAGAACCTAACAGTAGCAAAGAGTAGGCACTTTTCTGCCTCGGTGGATAACTCCTGGGTGAGCCGTCCTATTCTTGGTGTGCATTAAACCTCCCGGGGAACCTTCCCTTCTGAGTAGTAGAAGAGGGGGCAGGGGAGAGGAACAGGGAGGATTGCTGTGATTCACGCTACTATGGCCTCACAACAGTCATTTTTACATACCAGACTGAAAAGCACTCAATTGGAACTTAAATCCTAAACAGAGTGAGTTTACATGATATTGTTGTTATTACGCACAGCTACAAGGAAAGTGTGTCAAGTACTGTGGGCTTTCTTTCCTTCTCTGAGAAATGCTCTATTTTTCCAGAAGAGTTCCGTAACTCTGATAAGAAACCTTGTCAAAAATAGAACCTGGCCTGCATTGTCTCAGGAAAAGACCAGAATGTATTGCTTCCATTCCATACAAATGGAAACAGAAGGAATCATGCCCATTGTATAAAGGAAGAAGGCTTGTCCCCTTCTTTGCACAACTGTAACCAAACTGTTAGAAACGGTCAGAAATGGGTTAGAATCCAGTAGGGGTGAATGTTTTTCTTTAGGATGAATTCAGTTAGGAAAAAAAATAATGCACAGTTAGCATGGATTCCTAAAATCTTTACCCTGCTTTCGTGGGGTGGGTTGGCATCCAAGATGCACATGGTGATTTCCACAGGTTGTAGGAAGAGAACAACATTTTAGATACCTGGTCATCATGGGCGTTAAGTCTTAGTTCTTGCTGTGGAAGAAAGAGACCCCCCAGACTTTTCATTTGCTCTTATTCGACACATTTCACCTTGGAGATGGAGACTGGAAATGAACTAGAGGACAAACCTCTTCCACCAGGAAGTAGACCAGACTTGGTGGGACCACAAACACACCAGGAAACAGTCCCTGCTTTCCAAGATGAACCCGCCATGTGGAAGGCCCCCATCTACAGAGTGCTTAGCATATCAACACTCGATACATGATAGTTGTTAGTATTATTATTTTTAGTTCAAAAAGAACTGTACAGAGAGAGTTCAATTGAAAATAATACACCTGGTGAGGGAATGCCCGGGGCTTGGGGGGAGGGGTGCCCGGGAGCTGGGCCCCCTGGGGTCTTGGGTCTACAAGGGCAGAGTTCTCCTTAGCAGCATTGTGTGAGGAGGGGTGGAGCCTGGCCGGAGGCTGGAAGCTCACATCCCATCAGTGGGGCCCAAGGCTGAGGGGCCCAGGCAGAGCCCACTAAAAAAAAAAAAAAAAAAAAAAAAGAGGGTATGTGGGTGGCTCAGTCAATTAAGCATCTGACTCTTGATTTCAGCTCAGGTCATGATCTCAGGGTGGTGAGATCGTGCCCCACGTTGGGCTCTGCGCTCAGTAGGGAGTCTGCTGGAGATTCTCTCCCTCTCTCTCCACCTCTCCCCCTGCTCGGGTGCACTCTCTCTCTCAAAATAAATAAATAAATCTTTAAAAAAGAGAGAAAGAAAGAAAATAATGCGCCTATCTAAATGCTTATTGAAATGTTGGCTAGTGATCTGCTTGTAGTTCATTTGAACACTCACAATAATCCTGTGAGATGGGTAGCTATAATATCTTCATTTTACACAGATAAGGAAACTGAGGTATAAAGAGATAAAGGCACCTGCACGGGTCCCATAGCTCCTGGATGGTGGAGGAGCGACATGAGCCCAGGCATCCTGACTCCAGAACAGACTTGCTTAACCAGTATCCTAGCTCCAACTCCCCTCAACTTAGGGGGAGAACTAATCATTGCGATTTCTTTTTCTTTTTTTCTGAAGTATTTTATCAGGGTTTATCAGGTGACTTGAAGCACCTCATACACTGTTTACTGAGAGCAGGCACTCAATACAGCTATTTATTGTGTGATTATTATATTTTTAAGGCAGAAAACTCCATTTTCGTGTTTATCCACTTTGCCCCTTTATTCCTTCCTATTGGGTACTTTCTTCTATTCTGCTTTTGAAACCTTGTAAGTTCTACCCATCTTTGGGGGCACACACACACACACACACATATCATCTCCTTTATAAATCTCCATCCTCTGGTCCACAGTGTTGCTCCCCTTCTCGGCATATCTACACACACTCATGAAGAAGATAATACTGGTCCTGGTCATCCTTCACAGCTCCTCCCCCCACCCCAAGCTGCGCCTTATCCAGATCCAGATAACTAGTGGGGGGGGGGGGCGGAGTAATGCTGGGGCTGTGTTAGAAAGGGTGAAGGTTTACACCTCAGAGAGACAGAGACAGAGAGAGAGAGGGGTAGAGGGTGGGAGGGGGGAGGGGGAGAACTTAGAAGAATGGAGCAGGAGCAGTGGGGATACAGACTTCATGGTAGCTGAGGATGGGAGAGGGATGGAGAATAAAATGATGAGGGCAAAATCTTATGAATGGAGTTCCCTTTAATTAGTTTACTGTTCCTTGAAAGATGCCTAGAAGAAAATGAATTACTTCCAATTACTTTTAGCTGTTGAAATGTTCGGATGTGACACCATGCTGAGACAGGCACGCACAGACTTTTGGTTTTACTCAGACTACACTCCAAGGCTCCTCCAAGATCATGTGTATTTCTGGACTATACTGCTCATTCAGTACTTAATCTTGCGCTGAGTCTCGCTGTGTCAAGTAGTGTTGAAAAAACAGTGCTGGCTGGAAGAACTGGGCTAGAGTCCGTGACTTCAAAGCTGTGTGCCTTTAGGGAAGTCACTGAACCACTCTGAGCCTCACTAATAATTTCTGCAAATAAGAAAATATATGTGGAAGGGTGCTGGGGCCATCAAGTGTTACATGCACGTTACTATTGCTCAGCGCCTAGCTGGACTCATTAAAAGCTTGCTGATTTACTGATTGATTAACTCTGGCCAGCTTCCTTAAATGTTTCTTCATTTAGTTGAGAAATGGGATAGCCATGTAAGTCAAGCAACATCCCAGATGATCCACTTGGCTCTGCAGCAGCCTAGTCCAAGAGATTTTTAAGTTTATAAATTCACCTGCAAACAAAACTTCTGTTGTTTCACGAATTTCACTCTGGTTGGGATGATGAAATTTGTCAGAAGAAACGAGAATGTCATTTTGACTAAAGGCACATTTGAGGTTGGAAGAACCCAGATTCCGAACATGGAAGTGAAGAAGTCAGGAGTGCCAGCCCCCACCTGCCTCGCCCCACCAGCTGTGGACACACAGTAGGGCATTTCTAAAAACACTGGGGATTGAGTCGCGTCTTAAAGCCAGCCATTCGTCTATTGCAGGCTACCCTGGACTGCCTGTAAGACTTTTGAGAAACACCTCAGAGCTTACATGACCTCATGAAAACAAAAAATGACTTGAAGTTAAATACAGTTGAAGCGAATGAAACTTCAAACTAAATTTTTATTGAAATTCTCTTCATTGTCAGCCGACATTTTCAATTTTCATTTCCCTGCCTCAGCCCATTTTGCCATAGAAACTTGGATGTTTTCATTGAACATCAGCCAGTGAACGCTGGACTGAAGGGGCACACTATAAATTTGGAAAAATAAATAAATGCTTCAGAACTTCCACTTGAAAACCACAGCTAAAAATGAAATCAAATCTGACCCACCCCTTTTCTTTTAAATTGTGGGAACAGACTCAGTCTGCCTCAATTTTTAAGCCCACATTAAATTTTATATAAGCACCTTGGAGATCAATGCATGGCCTGGTCTAGGGCAATTGTGGAACTTGTGACTCATATAGCAAGGTTGGGACAACTTGAACCAGAAGGTAACATCCCTCCTACACCGTGTTCCTTAATAAACATGTTTGCTTCAAAAACAAAAAGGGAGAAAAAATCAGTTTATGGACATAGAGAGAATAATTCACTCCAAATTGCTCCTTTGATGAATGTGGACAAAAGAATAAAATTTGTCACCCAGCTAATATTACCATCAATATTTTGTCCAGTACATTCCTTCCAATTTAAAAACAGTTCAATATCCCTTTTACCTTCAAGTAGCAGCACTTAATAAACAGTGATGGATGGTTTTTATTTTTGTTCGCATTTCAGTCTTCCCTGCTTCTGTTACAAGGGGACTACTTTGCTTGGGGGAAATGTAGATCTTCCGTCTTTCTTGCATTGACATGCATCCCTCAAGGAAAGACGGCCATATTTAATTCATAACCCCCATCGGCTACACAAACATACAACTTCCCATCAATTAGGCAACACAGAGATGTTGTTAAAAATCAATGAGCTTATTATTAAATATATTTTTTTCATGTAGCAATAATAGTTATTGCCGCACTATTGTTATTACTGCAATGTCAGCTGTTTAGGCAGCTTTCAGAGAGTTTGATTGGTTTTGATGTTGCTAGCAAGGCGTTCTATGAAACAAGGCATCCGGGTGAGGCTTTCCTGTTGTGTCCTGCCATACCCAGAAGCCATCTGGAGAAGAGGGGAAAGGAGCGCTGTAGTACCAGTAACCTTGGAGTGGAGGCAGAAGACCTGGGTTCTAGTCTCCCCCCTCTTCACCCCCCTCCCCGGCTCTGCACAGAACCAGCTGTGTGAGCGTGGGTTAAACCCTTCACCGTTCTGGGCCTTGGTTTCCTCATTTCCAAAAATGAGAGGACTACCCTATGGGATTGCTGAGGTCCCCTCCGTTCTGAAATTCAGGATTTTTTAATAACTGTGGTTTTTACTGGCAAACAAAACAGGAAGAGATCGGTACAATTCAGTGACTCTCAATTGTTCCCTTTCAAAAGACTCCTGATTTTTTTTTTTTTTAAGAGAGGATTAGAGTGACGTTGGGGGGTGGGGGTACACGTCTGAATCTAGAACAGACGTTAAATTGATCCGAAAACCAAATATGCCCATATCTGTGTTTTCATCCTCGTTGTGTGTTTATTAAGAATAATTTTGATATTTTGACACATGCCACTAACTGTGGGAGCCTCCTGCCTACAAACAGAGATGTTAAAACTGTGCCAGCACATGCAAAGGTTAAAAACAACATTGCACAGATTTTGGCAACTACATCATATGCTGTCTGGCCGCAGCTGATCTGAACTGAGTCCCCCGTAATTACAGGAGAAGGTGGAACAGGTTTGCTGCTAATTGGAAAATTCTGCAAATGGCAGCACTGAAGTAAATTGACAGTCGTTAGAATATTAGCAAAATGAGAGTACTGATTAGTAAAAAGCTCAGATGCAGACTTTTTTTTTTTTAACTGCCGGATTCTACTGGCAAATTGATAATAAAAGCTGAATTTAATAATAACAGCTGTTATTTGACCTGGTAATATTTTTTTTAATCTGTTGCTGTTCCCAGACCAATAACACATAAAAAAAGGTCTGTATCCACTGTTGCAAAATTATTCTGAATCCCAAAAGGTGGATTCCGACTTCAGAATCCGTGCAGGTGGAGCAGGCTTCCCGGGGCAGCTTGTCAGCAGGGGCGTTCCAGCCGAGGTGTATTCCCCTAAGACGCGGCCGGGGGTCTCGTGTTTGCCACCTCCTAGCGGGTCTTGGTGGACACGCTGGGGTGTAAACATGTCCTTTTCAGAACTGGGCCTGAATTCTACTTCCCAGTATACTTTAAATCTGTGACTGGTAAAAATGTCAAAGTTCAGGGGCACCTGGGTGGCTCAGTCGTTAAGCGTCTGCCTTCGGCTCAGGTCATGATCCCGGGGTCCTGGGATCGAGCCCCGCATCAGGCTCCCTGCTCAGAGGGGAGTCTGCTTCTCTCTCTCCCCCTCCCCCTGCTTGTGTTCCCTCTCTCGCTGTCTCTCTCTCTGTCAAATAAATAAATAAAATCTTTAAAAAAAAAAAGTCAAAGTTCACTAATTTTTCACCTTAAAGTGGACAGGAAGGAAAATTGGATGTTGCCAGACTATGAGGCTTCTATCAGCACTTAGCTGTTTGTATGTATTATTTTTCAAGCACTGCAAGCAGAGAAATACAGATGGGAAGGGATTTGGGAATGTACATATTAATTAGAATTGCTGCCATGAACCTATGGACTGATCAAGACTGCAACTCCCCCACACAGAGTTCTGTGCGGACACACGTGCATGTGCCCAGAAGACTTCCACTTTGGGGGACTCTGATTCCACTGGTGGTGGGAGTATAAATTGGTACAGTCTTTCTAGTCGTATGGCAATATGGGTCAAGAATCTTAAAAATACATAGGGCCTTTGACCCAGCAATTCTATTTTAAGGGTTTGTCCCAAAGAAGGAGTCTTGGATATGCTTAACGCTTTACCTCCAAAGATATTCCTTGCAACATCGCTCATAATAAATATCATAATGGAAAGCACATCTGTCCCAAAATGAATAATTGACTCTGACATACAGAAGAATACCGCATCATTATCTAAAATATGTTGTAGAAAATTTAATGATACTGAAAGATAGTCTAGGAAGTTTAAAAAACACACACACACACAGACTACACTAGAGTCAACATAGGATAATCACTCTTTTTGAACTACAGAGAAAGAAGAGCAGAAGAGGGCTAGCCAAGGGGACGGGTGGTTATTCCTGACTGGTGAGCTCATGGGTCGTTTCCATTTTATTATCGTTTGCTTGTCCATATTCTCTAAATCTTCTAAAGCGATCCTGCACTGTTTCAGTCAGAAGAAAATATATAAATTGTTTTTAGGAGAAAAAACAATCTGGAGGCTTCCTGTGGTTGTGTTAAGTAAAAATTCGACCTGTGACAGTGGGAAGGACTGCACTCTTGAACGCCAGGTGGGCTTGTTTGACTTACAGCCCTGTTGCCTTATACAACATGAGTCCACGGAAGTCAAAGGAAGGGAAAGGGCCAGCTGAAAGCAAATCTTAGAACTCTATGTGAAGAACTGGCCTGCTGATTATGGTTAATCTACACACACAGACACACATACACACACTCCCACCTTCTTTTTTGATAGCTATCTGTTCTCTGAAAAAGCAGGTAGGTCAGCAACACCTTAGGCCCTGATACAGACCAATTTCCCGTTACAACTCGGGACTTCGTACCGTGGTCATTTTGCTATTTACTTTTGCCCTTATTATGATAACACAGAACATCATTTATTTCGAATCAGTGCAGGAGGGAGTCATGGCAAGTTTTCAAATTTTATCTATCCACTAGTCGATCGGAGGGGAGTCGAGGGATGGACCCACACAAATCCAAATCCAGCCCACGGCCTCACAAAACACACTCTGTCCTTGCATTCTAACAAGAAAAGTTCACTCCTCACTAGACGCGGTCATGCTGCGTAGGACCCTGTTGACGGATCTCTGCATATTTCACCCTCAGCAACAAAATATTACTGCCTTGAGCTCTCACGACACTCCCAGGACTTGAACAGCAGCCAAGACGCTGAGTGAGGCTGCAGGCTTTCAGAGCGGGCCTTCCAGCGCACGTACATTTGCCGGGGCAAAGGGAGATGCATTGCAGTTCTTAACAGGTCTGCTTTTTTAAAAATCCGTATTAACATCCTACAGCACCATTGCCAAAAACATAAAATTCCAAAGGCAAATCCCCTAAGTTCTAGGCCGGCCAGAACTGGTCAGACTAGACTCTGCCCAGGGACCCTAAGCTGCCACGGTAACTCCTAGTGAGGAGCACAAAGCCAGGCCATTAGTTTCAGCCACGGGACCAAGCCACTTCCAGGCTGTTTCTCACCAGGAGTGTGGGTGGGCAGCAGGCAGGATCCCAGCGCAACAACTAGACTCAATTGACTGTAACCCGGAATTTTTTTTTTTTTTAAGTGGCTGTTTCGGACGGTGGTACCCGGGCACCCCCCCCACCCCCCCCCAATCCCTCCTTCCTTCTTTCTAACAGTTATGCATCGGGAAAACAAAGCGGTGAGGAGGGGGGAGGTGGGGTGTTGCCGCAGCGGATGTGTTGCCAAATACAGTTAAGGGTGGAGAGGGAGGCAGGATTGGAAAGGGGGGTAAAAATCAAGTCACTTTCAATCAAGTGTCACACCTTTAAATAGTGGTTAAATCTTTGCATTATGCAGCTCATCCCTTTACAACACGGGGTTCCCTTAGAGAATTCCCTGTTTACACTGGGAATTCCTCCAGGGCCGCATCAATAAAGCTGAACAGATGTCAGGGTGGAATGCCAGCGGCGGTGGCTGTTGTCAGGGGTACTGGGGAGGGAGGCCCGGAACAATGACAGAGGCATCTGCTACACAAAGCCCTCACGCGTGGGTCAGGTTCTGCCAGTGTGTAGAGATCCCACCCTACCCTTTGTCTGGGCACATTGCCTTTCTTGTTTCTCGATGACAAGGGTTGACACATGTCACCCGGCCCTATCAGGAGTGTTATTTGTTTGCCACTTGCATATGCACCAGTGTTTCTGACCTCCCCCGCACCGCCGCAGAATGCATTGAGCAGTGCTGAAACTCTCCAGCGCTGCCCCAATCTACAATTTCATTATGCACTTTGAGTGGAAAGTGGGCTGTAGATGTCCTTCTTTTTAATTAAAAACATGATTGATGAGACTTAACTGACAGTAGGAAATGCAATTTAAATATTCCTTAAAGAGGCACTAACCCTGTTTGTGCGGTGAGGGTTGCACGCCCGTCTCCAAAGTTGCAACCGGCGGGAGAAAGGAAATTAAAATAAAAGCCCGTTAAAGTCCGCTCGGCTGTGCAAGGGTGGTAACGTAAGCCGGCATCTGCAGCCGTGTAACCAGAAACTTCTGCACATTAGGAGCTAATGTGAGGTGTTACTCGGTAATGGTAATGTTCAGTGTGATGAAAGGCAGCAGATGAGTGGAGAAGAATATGATGTGAAGTCGTGTCAAAACAAAACACGACTACTTGACCATATTTTTAAGGGACGATCGGCTTCTAAAAGACCTTCTACCAAAACTCCCCATTTGCCCGCTCTACAGAAGTGGTTTTTCCCTCCGCTGCTGGGTTGCTGGATCCCTTCCCCCTGGCTCCTCTCTTGAGCTGCTTTCCTTACACTGTCCTTTAATACACGCATTTTAAGGGAAGTCCTCGGTGCCCGCCCCGGACGGTTCATCTGCAGCCTGAACTTAGGCTGCGGTCCTGAGGCAAACAGGAAAGCGTTCACGATTTTGTTCTAAAGGCCTTCTCAGATTTATTCCCTCAGCGACCGCTAAGTTATTAGGGAAAATTATGCGAACCACAGGATACAGTAATATACAAATCATGTGAACCCCAAAATGCAATAGTCAGAGGCAAGAGTAAGTTTTCCTAATTACAGGGCCTTAGCGTTGGTATTTTCAATCTAGAAATAATGGACGCAGTTGAATAATCTTAGTCTGTACCAAAATAGCCGAAGTTAAAATACCAACAACAATAGCAGTTCAGAATTTATTTTCAAAATAAATCTCCCTTCTCTTTCTCGGGATTGTTTACAAAGGGACTTTTTTGTTGTCGTTTCAGGATGTTTGTTTTGTTTTGCTTTGTTTTCCATGGAAATAGTTATTTTCCGAGAAACAGCAACTTTGAATTTAAAAAAAAGAGACTTTTTCCTAAACGTATACACAAGGATGGCTGAGTCTACACTATGGAGGCCTACTAAGAGCATAATCTTTGTACATTGTTCATGCCTACAGATTTTATTCTAGGTTTTCAAAATCCCCTAAGGAGCAGTAGATAGCACACCGTATAGATCTTTTCCACTTAATTTCTAATTAAAGACTGATAAAAAAGAAAAGCTTTTACTGAAATGCTCGGATTAGAGGAAAACAATTGGAGTTGATTTTTTGGTGAGTATTTAACAGCAAAGGTTAATTAGACTTGTAGCAATGAGATGTAAAAGAACAGATTCTGATCAATTGATTAATGAGATGTCAGAAGGTACAAGAATTCACCTTTGGGAGAAACATATTAAAAATGAAATATATTTGCAAAGCCATAATGTCTTCCCTCTTATTTAGTTTATTAACACTAGCAGCAGCTGTAGATGTTTTTCCATCTATGACAATGTACAGAAAATTATGGCCCCCAAATCTACCAAAAAGTGGCACCAAAGTATTCCCCCCATTTGCCCTAACACCCAAAAAAGTTAACAAAGGCTCTAGGAAGAGGCCCAAATCTTCAGCAATCCCCGTTTCCTCTCCTCTCTGTCTGTCCTCCCCCCTCCTTCCCTCTGCGTTATATATTCAGATTAATTTAAAAGATAAGTGGTTTTGAAATTCTGGATTTGAAATTATTAAAATAGGGCATGTTATGCCCATTCTGGATTTATCGATTCATTAGCCCCATATCAATTTCACCATTGACAAGGGTGAGGCGGGTAGGGGAAAGGATCTCCCAGACGTTTTTCCTTTCTCAATTGACGGTCCTGGCCAACAAACCCATCTCCCTGTTTGTGGCATAGATGTTCTTTGTCACAATAAACCACAGTATATTCTGTTTATATATGTCCTTCAGGCATGTCACAACAGTTTGGCATTGTGAGCGGCTCTACCACTGTGTACATTAAATAGTCATGTAGTTACATTAAACAGTGGGGAGTTCACACTTCACAACCACTCAGGGTTTTAAAACAGATGTGGGCTGTCTGTTGTCAGACTCTAGTGGAAAAGCTCAGAAGGAGCTTGGTGGGAATCTCCAAGTGATGGAGGGCTCCCCAAATTTTCCACCCAAGTTCCCTCAGCTCCCCCATACTGCAGGGTGTGGGTGGGAGAGATTTCAAGAAACCAAAGAGAAAAAAAAGAAGGGTGGGGGGAAGCAACAATTTTCATGTACAGAGATCTGAAAAAAAGAATTCAGAATTCGGAATAGTTTGTGGCACGGAATATTTTGAGCGGGGTGGGCTTGCCGGGGTATCGTGGGATTTACTGACAGGAGAATTTTTGACAGTTGATGGACAGATGAATTCCGTCATGGAAGCGTTAGTCGAAAGCGGCAAGGCCAGATGGAAACTCACAGCTTGTCTTTAATATTAATTTTCTTTTTTTTCAGGAGATCAGAATTCCCTAATTCCCTAAAATGTTTCAATGCATCTTGAGGTATTATTTTTCAGATGCCTTTCTCCACCTACTCTTAGTAAGAGTGTTCCTTTGTGTTAATGTTATTTTTCCTCCCTTACTTTGAGGGGGAAAAAAAAGAGAGAGAGAGAGAGAGCCCGGTTAGTTCTTTCTCTCTTTCTGTCTGTCTGTCTGTCTGTCTTGTTGGCTCTAGTACAGCTGTTGAAATTCTTCCATCGGTTCCAGTAAATATAGAAGACAAATATCTTAACCTTATAAGATGCTAAATCTAAATGCTTCTGAAGTGATTGTGATTTTGCACCACGATGACTGAAGGAGCGGACAGTAAGATTTTCTTTGTGGCTGGATAGAAGACATAACTCTTCACGCTTTCAGAGGGTAGAAGGAGCAATTGTTTCTCGGGTGTCCATCTTCTGGACGGTGAGAATTAAGTCATCTACTCTGTTCAGTGATGCCGTCGGGAGAGCACAGGGCTCAGGCTCAGAGGCCAAAGATCTCGGCTTGGCTCTGCCTCGCTTACTGATTAGATGGTGCCCCACAAGTCACTGCCTTGCCTGACCTCGTTTTCCCTACTTATACAATACGGTTGGTATTGCGAGGAGGCAGGGAGTCCCGAGTGACCTCCCTGTCTCCCTTTAGGATGCTCAAAATTTTCTAAGGGAAAGCTGACTACTCGTATCCAGAAGTCACAGGCTGCTTGCTTTCCTCTGCTCACCACCAAGCTTCTCAGGGACCTAGGCAACCCCTCCACAGGAGCTCAGCAAGTGGGACAGTGCCCTCCCCTCTACTCTCACCCTTTTCCTTCGGTGCCACACAAAATGTAACTACCGTGCATTTTTCTGTTGTGCCAACCTCCCTCTTAAGACAAACATCTAAACATTTAAAACTGAGTGACCCAGGGTAATATCCTACATCCTAACAAAACGAAACTCAAAGGCTCCTAACTTTTCTGTTCCCTGATCTTTTCCCCTTAGTTCCTTTATTTTTTTACATCACTGGATTCATTCAGGCTGAGAGCATTCCTTTAAAACTCAGAGATATTTCTTCTATGTCCGTGTGTTACCTCTTTTCCTTATATTGTTTCAAGTTTAATGGAAAAACATGAACGTGGGACGGCTTCCCCCAAAGTTTCATTCATCACTCTGGTTATAGGTTGGTTCCCAGTGTGCGTGTGTCCAAACACACACATAGGCTAATGAGTCAATCTTGGTCAACCAGGAAAACCTTTTTAATGAATCTAATGAAAACATTTAGCTAAACAAAGGAGTTCAAAACAAAGCAATGGATTGTGGTTTGTTGGCAAAATGAAACAGGGACTTCCCTACATAAGTTCAAAGACCATTTCTATGTGTCTCAGGAGGGGGAAGCCACAGTGGTAAAACCTCGGGCAGGAAGCTCTCCCTGACCCTGATGTGTCCCACTATGTAATCAGGGATGAGCCACTTAACTTTGTTCTTTCTCCTTATCTGTGAAGCCGAGAGATGATTAACCTGGACAAGAGAGGAGTTTGAGATAGAACAAACGCAAATAACTTTAGGTTGTTTAGGGTTCCAGATGACAGAAAGTAGGATTTACCCAAGAGTAGATCTGGCTCAATAGGGAAAAAATTTGCTGAAGTGTAACACTGTTCAAAATCAAAATCGGCCCCCTTGTTAGGCCTGGTTTCCCCACCATGATAACTAACCCATTGTCCAGGAGTCCATAAAGATAATTACTGCATGCTGGACTCAATGACACTTAAGCCCCTTCTAATTAAAAATATCTATATTTGATGATTCTAAGACACACAGCTAGACAAGAGGGTGTTTCACAAAAAGAACCTGGAAATATCATCACGAAAGAATAGACTATTAAAACCGAAAGAGACCTCAGAGGAGGGCCTCTGGACAGTGCCTATGTCCCCCTGAAGCTGGTGGCAGAGCCAGAGTTAGCAATGACCTATGACTGAAGAGTGTCTTACACAACAGTTTTTTCATATACCTCTTTTGAGCCTCACATCAACCTACTAAGGTGGGACTTACTAGGGGCACATTTTACTGTCACTGAAACCAAGGACAGGAAGGGTACAGGACTTGTCTAAGTCCGGGCAGCTAGCAAGTAGAAGAGTGGAAGCTGGAACTCTGAGCCGCTTCCATCCCGAGCTGCACCCTGGTTCCCTGACCCTTTTCTCTCGAGGATCTCTGAACATTTCTCTCTCCATCCCAGTGTTCCCGGCCGCATCCCAGACCTATGCGTTAAGAACTATTAGCCGCAGAGAATCACATTTACCAGACATGGAAAGGAACCTCGGTGGTCAGTTCTCTCCATTCTTTCATATTATAAAAGGAAACTGAGGCTTGGAGAAGTCATCATTCAATGAGCCACCTGAAATAAAAACCTTGATTTCTGCATGGCTCCTCAAAGACCTTAAAATAGGCACACGCCCCCTTGACCAGGCAAGTCATGATTTAAACCAGGTGAGTGCAAGAATGATTTCATTCATTGCATTTTCCATGTGCCTCTTGAGGGAAGGCATGTGGAATACGTATATAGAGAGAGACCCCCAACCTCCACGGCCTCCCCCTTCTCCCACACATGGTAGACTAGTAAATGTTTGCTAGCTATTTGTAAGGCTGACAGCGGGGATAATTTTTCCCATGTGCCAAACAACTTCATCCTAAAGGAAATATTTTACTCTGGCAAGATTTAATAACAATTATAATGATATTTTATATTTATACAGCACTCTATCTCTGAAATATTTTTTCAAGCATTATTTCATTGGCTAGTTGATAGGGTGTGACAGCAAACCTCATGGGATGAGGAGTGGAGTGACATTAATGGCAGGGATACTGGCCACTCCTCTCCAGGCCCTGGGACTTTCCCAGCCCCATGCTTCCACTGCTGCTGAGCTGGATTACGACTGGCATCCCTCCAAGTCATTACCGCACCCCCCCTTTCTGCTCACCTTTGCCATCTGAGATTTTTGGGGGGGAATGGGACAATAGCAGTACAGAAGAAGCAAAGGAGTCCAGGAAAGGAAGGGACAATAGAAACCTTAACTCCATTATCGGACTCCGTAGTCTGTGCCTTATGCAGAGAAGCATTAAAGACACCCAGGTTGACCAGAAGGATCCAATGAGAGTTTCAGACTACTGGCTGCTGTCTGAGGGGCCAGACTCATCCACACTACCCACTGGTTCTGTCCTCTTCCCTTCTTTACAAAACTCCCGACTCTCACCAACCATTATTTAGAACACTCCAACAAACTTATTAAAATATTGTGGGAGTGTCCAAAGTAAGCCATTTCCATTCCTAAAATGGCGTGGGGTTAAAACCCCATTCTCTTACGGCTGAATTAGGGATCACTTGTTGATTCAACAGATGTTTATTGAGTATCTATTATTTGTTACACCCTGTGCTAGAGGCTGGAAATAGAAAGGAACTCATGGTCCAGTGGAGGAGATGAACACTGGAGACAAAGCTGTAAGCTGATGTGTTGAGACCCGAGGCAAAGGGGAGCCCAAGATGCAGGGGAAACACGTGAGAAGAACAATGAACCCCATCAGGGAACACGGAACGGTTCTCAAACATACCTGCCAATTTGGAAAACTAGACTTTAAGAGCCACCTCCAGCAACCTGTATTCTAATATAACCTTTCTCAATTTGGATTTGGTGTGTGTTCTAGAGGAAGGAGGTCTACTTAGATGGTAAGCTAAATCAGACACCTCTTTTTTGAAGAATGTACAGTTCAGTCACCTTGGTATAATGTTGGTTCCTTGTCAGTCCTCAATCTGTGGAATGAATGAAGCCCACAAGAAAAGGAGGTGTTTCCAGAGAAGTGGAAACAGAAGGACTGTGCCTAAACCCTATTATGTTGTTAAGCATTCAATTTCTCGAAACTTTTTAAGATATTGTGTATTTATATTTGATTCATTTGCAGGATATTTTTTTTGGAGACGTTCCTAATCTGCAGTGTTGAAAACTGGTAACAAAACATACTTTCATTTTAGAAATGGATAACTAAAAAGCCTTATACATGGGCCCATGCACTGACCACCAGGTCCTGGGATGGTATGGGTTTATGGACTCACTACTTGACAGTAACTCTGGGCACTCACTCAGGTGCATGTACACTATGCAGTGTGACACTGGGAATGGCCTGCATTTGGTGCCTCTTAATGTGTACATGCTTCAATCTTGAAAAATATTGAAGGATTCTTCTGAGGGATTTACTTGACATGAGAAAAAAATATATATATATATTCTAGAACATATATCACATATAAGAATATATACAAGCTACAGAACATAATAAACTCCATAAATGCCCCTTGGATTCATACACTTACCCAGACACTCAGTAACTGTCGCTGCTCCCTTGCCAGCACCCTTGCATTTGGGCGGCAGCTCTGATGTAGTAAGAGGATTTTAAAATTCTCTCCTCCCTTTGCTTTCCTTCTTGTATTCCGATGCTCCCCCACACCGCTATCCTGAATTCCCCTCCCTCTTCCAGGGCCGAGCTCTTTGTTACCTGGAAGTTCCTGGGTCCTTAAATAGTCTGAAAATCGGTTCCCCCAAGTCCTGCTCAGGATTGAGAGAAGCTGCAAAGTCCCTCACCCTGGGAAGAGTGAAGCTTCAGGCGACAGTGTCCTGGAAATACACTGTTTTCCTTTCCGCCTGACTGGGAGAGGCACTCCTCCAGTACTTGGGGGTTTTCAAAGCCTTTTACAGTCATTAGTAGCCTGACACAACATCCCTGTGGGGCTTATCCCCCTTTTAGAGAGGCTCCGTGGAGATTAAGTGCTGGCGAAGGTCAGCGGGGGCAGAGGCTAAGCCCTAGCCCCTTCCTCAGGCCGCTTCGGAGATACATATATGGTGAAATCGTTCTACAAATAGAAACTGAAAGCCTTTTCTAACTTGACCTAAGCCTCAATTGGAGATTCTACACATATCTCCTTTCTTTGACAATTAAGTGAGGAAGTTGGGGCTGTGAGGGCCAGAGCAACCGTGGAAAGAGAAGCCCTGCTCGTCCCCACTCACGCCCCCACTTGCCGGCACGGGGGCTGCTTCCCTTTGGTGCCACAGAACTTAGTGACTATTGTGTAGGCTCTTTTATTGGCCACGGCTGCTGCGTGGACTTTTGCGTGGAATGGGTTGGAGGATGTTTTGCAGATGTGAATGCAGTGAGTTGCATGTGTTTTACCTCAGTGAAGGGGTGACTTCCTTGAGCACAGGATTTTTCTCCACGAAGCTTGCCTGCAAACTAGGGTTCACAACCAAGAGGAACTTCATAGGACTCTTGTCTCTTGCAGCCCGAGCACCTCCTCTCCCCAGCTGTGGAGGACCTGAATTGGACTAAGAGCTAAACATTTGTTTCTTCTATGGAAGAAAACTGTTAAACTGGGGTAGAACTTCAGAGGTCATCTGGTGGAAACACCTCATTTAAAACTGAGGATTCCTGGCTCCTGGTTCGCTGTCTTTTTCTCTCTACCGTCTTGCTAACAAAGAATCTCGCACATGGTTGGCCTTCCAAAAAGCAGACGGTCACTGTTTTAGTTTGGAGACCTAGTTCATGGGTTAGGTGACAATATTCCACCTCTTACAACAGAAACCTCTGGGTTTATCTGGGAAGCTGGACAGCCCCAGAAAAACCCAGTTCTTCCCAAAACACAATGAAAGAGGCCTATTTTGATCTGGAACATTCTTTTCCTCCTTCCCATTCCTTGTTGAAAATAGAGCAGAATAGGATAGCAGAGAATCCCCATGACTGTCCTAATATCTTAAGGGATCACAAATGTCCTTATCAGCTTTCAAGCAAAAGAACAAGACCTAAGGCAGAACAGGGCCCCAGTGTGCTCCAGACCCACGGCCCCCCAGCCACACCCCATAGGGGCCCTTGTTCCTCTTTGAAAAATGACTGTGTGAACAGATGAGCTTAAAAAAGAGGACATCTGCATTAAAAAATTCATCTTAAAATTTTTAACTTGGGCTCCTGGGTGGCTCAGTCGGTTAAGTGTCTGCCTTTGGCTCAGGTCATGATCCCAGGGTCTTGGGATCGAGCCCCATGTCCTTATCCCTCTGCCCACTCATGCTCTCACTCTCTCTCTCTCTCACTCTCTCTCAAATAAATAAATAAAATCTTTTAAAAAAAAATTTTTTTAATTTAAGTTAAGCTAAGCATTCGTTATTTGCTTGGATCATATTGGGTACTCTACAGGGATAAAAGAAAAGCATAAGGCAGGGTTTCAGCCCTCCAAGAAGCCACAAGCTAATGAGAGAAAAAGAGAGAGAGCTAGAAAGAAATTTATAATCTAACGTGTATAAACACTTGTATAACCATTCAGCTGAAGTAATATTTCTCATCTCTAAACTCCCAAGAACATCCACCCTCCTGTTTCTCTTTAGACCTCCAGTGTATTGCCTGCTGTAGACAGTCCAATCCTCCTGGGTATCAGTCTTCTCTCCCCTGATAAGACTAGAAGTCTCTGTAGGCAGAGGTCAAAGTATGCTGCTTGAATTGCCCTTAGCATCCAGCATAGGACTTTGTACCTGCTTGGCCTTCAAAAATGTGAACTATGTTGCTTCAGTTCTTAAGTGCAGTGGTAGGTGCCACCAAAGAGTCGGGGCTTCAGTGGTGTTCTGACCCATGACCCCTGTTTCATAGGATAGGATGTAGGTATTTGGGGCTGCTCTTAAGAAAGTTGTTTAACTCTTTGGACATCAGGTATCTCAAATGTAAAATAAAACAATGGATTAGATTTTAAGGCCCAAGGGTTAGAGACCTGTCCTTATTCCATGTGATAATCCTTCAAGCATCTGAAGATTGCCATGTTGCCCCCTCTCCTCCCACCCCAGCCTCGTTGCTTGAAGCTTTTCCAGGCCCTGAGAGCCAGACTATGGGTCCTATCACCTGCTTTCATGGCCTGCATGGTTCTAATTCTCTCTTTGTCATAGGCCCAGTTTGTCAATATTCTTCTGCTGTGGCCCCACAGTTGAACTCAAGACCTTTGTCTTATTCCACATGAATTTCTTTTAGACAATACCTCCCTTGTTCTATGCCATGTGCTGGTTCCAACCAGAAAATTTCTTTTTTTTTTAAACTTCTTTTTTTTTTAAAGGTTGTATTTATTTATTTGTCAGAGAGACAGAGAGCACAATCAGGGGAGCAGCAGGCAGAGGGAGAATCAGAATCCCCACTGAGCTGGGAGCCCAACACAGGGCTCAATCCCAGGACCCTGGGATCATGACCTGAGCTGAAGGCAGATGCTTAACCGTCTGAGCCACCCAGGCGCCCTTGACCAGAAAATTTCTAACATAATTCTGTGGGT
This sequence comes from Halichoerus grypus, assembly GCF_964656455.1. Lineage (NCBI taxonomy): Eukaryota > Metazoa > Chordata > Mammalia > Carnivora > Phocidae > Halichoerus > Halichoerus grypus. Next base: position 157,331,779 of record NC_135714.1, on the reverse strand, counting down.
TGCTGACTTCAGGGCCAGCTGGGCTAAGGAAACCCAGGCAATGATGCCACCCTCTTCTGTATTTTTCCTGCATTTTAGTCTCATTTTATTCAAGCTCTTGGCCTGAGAGAAGCTTCTTGCATCACCTGGTTAGACAGGCAGAAAAGAGTCATTCCAGGTTTACCCAATACTCAGGGTCTTTTATGCCAAAATCAAGATGAGAGAGGCATCATTTATATAGAATCAACTATTGCTTTCTCCTACTGTAACTCTCTTTCAGCTTAATCTATGTTTGGCTTCCGGGGTACAGTGAAAGCCTACGAAGTTTGTTTCTGCTAATGCAATGCTTTGAGGGCCCCTGAATAATGGGTCTATACTGGGGATTACTGGGGAAAAGCCAGAGAGGGGGTGGAGGGACGGTGGTTCTGATTGCATCTCTGTTAAATGTTTAATGCTGCCGGAGGGTAACTAAATTGATTGGGGGAAAGGGAATTTATGTTCCTTGTACTGTATAAGGATTCAGGACTCCTAAACCTCTAAAATGGTCTTTCTTTCATTCCAAAGATGAGAGAGCCTTTTGCTATTAATCAAGAATGCTTAGTCTCCAAATAAGCAAGGGGTTGGAACTGGGAGGACGGTCCAAGGTGAAGGAGAGTAGACTGCCATCTTAGTGGTCTGCTTGCTGAAACACCAGGAAGTCCTCATAGGCCAAAAAGCATTTTTCCTACTGTCTGGCATGCTGGGGAAATACCACCATTAGAATGAATTCTTCCTGATAAAAGAATTCTTCCAGAATCTCCTATTAAAGTGCATCAAGCGTAAGTGCAGGATGGGGCAGGCCAAGGACAGTGCCAAGGAAAGAGACCCTGCTAACAGGACCTGTCCCTTATTCATGACTGTTTCTCCAAGGCCTAGCATGGTATCTGAAACCATATGTATTTGTTATGCTTGCTGGGAGGGAAGTGACTGAAAAGAAAAAGAAAAGTACCAGACTTCCTCATTTTCCCAACAGTTATCTGGGACGGTGGTGAGGGGCAACCGCCATGAACAGGAAAGATGGACGCTCCTGGACTCGACACTGATGGCATGGTTTCCCCCCTTCTCCGCCCTCTACCCACCCCATCTCCATTACCTAAACCAGCAACTACTCCCAGACTGTCCTCAGGAATGACACCACCCTCTATATTCAATCTGCCAATCAAGGTAGAGACTTAGGCAGCAGCCCAGACTTCTCCCTCCACCTCACCTTCACATCCAATCCAGTCATGCTGATTCTACCTCGAAAGTGCCTTCAAGCTTGAGGTACTTCAAGTAGGAGTACTCTCTACACCCACTGCCATGCCTTCATTCAAGCCTCCCTAGCTTCTTGCCTGAATTAGGCCAACGGCCCCCTAACTGCTTGTCCTGCCTTGGGCTCTCCCCTCTTACATAACCCTCACTCCATACCCTAGCTCCAGTCAAAGGCAAATTCAATCAGGTTACACTCCCTCTTAGAAACTTTTGGTTCTTGCCCAACCACCCCCAACACTGCCACTGTGTTTAGACCAGAGTCCATGCTCCTTTGCTTGGCCTGAGTCCCTTAATAACTTGCCCCTATTGGTATGAGTCCTATTGGAAGTTTTGCAGTGTGGCAAATCCCTCCTTCTCTTTTGCACATTCTGTTGTTCCTTCTCCCTGGATGCTGTTCCTTCCTTCCCTGCCCTGGTAACACCTGTTCATTCTTCACTCAGTCTGGGGCATCACACAGTCTGGGAAATGATCCCTGATTCTTTATTCCCAGGCAGAGGTAGGTGGGAGCCCTTCCTATGAATTTGGTACAGACCTCTGATAAACACATGCTCTTTGGTCATTTTTGGTTTCCTCATCTGTTTCTCTAGATGAACTGAGACCCTCTGGAGAGCAATGACTATGACACTGAACTCTCTCCATGGAGCAGAAAGTCTGTTACATGGAAGATGTGTCATAAATGTTTCTTAAGGGCATGGATGATGCCAGAAAGTTCTTCCAAAGAGTTTGGTTGGCCAAGCATGTATTTGTTTGCTCATTTATTCATTCATTCATTCATAGAGCCATTCTACAAACCTTCTGTACTTTGGTGGTAGAATCTGATTAGAAGTTAATCCTAACGGAACTGCTTTTCTAAGTGATTTGATTTCTCCTTGGCCTGTCTTGAGGAAACCAGAAGTGACAATGTGCAGTGTCCTGCCACATACATTCACCCCAGCTCAGGGGTTCTGTGGATGAATGAAAACTCTAACATGTTATTTCTTGGGAGAGCAGGCATTGTTACGCTGGGGAAACAAATCAATTCTCTGACTTTGAGCAAGTATCCACATAGAGCAGCTTAGAGGATGATTGGCAAGAAGGCGCTCCTTTTCCAGATACCTCTCTGATCCAGAGGAAGCAAACCAGCTCCTTGCTTCACCTTCCCCAGTTACAGTGTCTTGTGAGGGATGGGCCCAGGGTCCCACTCTAATTATACCCTGTTTGACTAGGAAACAGAGCTCTGGATCCATTCCTAAATCTCAAACTGATGTGACATTTATAACTACATTAAAAAGGAAATACTCCTTGCTGTGTGCCTTCACTTGAGAGAATTGTACAGTGATAACACTGTTGAGGGGCCCTAGGCCTTTCCCAAAATGGCAGAACAGAACCATGACTCATAAAGCAAAGGAAAGAGTAGTTCTCTCCTTGAGCCCTGAACACAAGGGAAATAAATGGAGCCTTAACTGAAAGATGTACGTATCTCAGAGAACTCCTGGGTTTTGGAACTCTGGGTGATCCAAAGTCTAATCCTGCCTTGGCGCTGACTACCTCCACCTTCCCTGCTCTCTGCTAAAGGGGACCAACCAGGATGTTCCTTTAATCCAAACTCCAGCTACGACTGCAGACCCCTGGGCAGCTGGGGGTTACCGCAAGCGATCTAGGAATCCAAACACATATTAAAAATCATGGCTGAATAAATAATAGGTCTTGCACAAATTTATCCTTCTACTTTTCAAATGTTTTCAGTCATCATCTTCATCATAATCTTCATCATCATCATCATCATCACTACCATTTATTGAGTGCTTACCACATGCCAAACATTTTCCCAACTCTACCAGCACATTAACTGATTTAATTCTCACAACCACCCAGTGAGGCACATGACCATTATTGTTCCTATTTTATAGATGAGAAAACTGAGATCCAGAGAGGTCTCAGAACTTGCCAATGTCTCAGAGAGGAAGAAGTGGAGCTGTGATTCAAGCCAGGCAATGTGGTTGCGGCATGCCTTATCACCATGACAACGTGCTGCCTCCTCCATTGCTAACAGTTATTAAAAGTACCCCCATAATCATATTGGGAGCCTGGGTTTTTTTTAATATTTGTTTTCTTTAACAAGGGTCCTCATGCAGTCTGGAACTCCTAATTGGCGAAATAAGAAGGTTACAAGAGCTACTTACTGATAGAACATTCCTACCAATGCCTGAAAGCTGGCCATCGGAGATCCCATCCATGGGTTTGAAGGGGTCCCTCATCGTGTCCTTTTCAAATGCAAGTACCCTAAGAAGGGTAATATGAAAAGTCACTAGTACCTTAGTGCTAGTGAGGTTTCTGGATTATTCCTTTATTAGCATAAAAGAAAAAAATCAAGGGCATGAGAAGGATAATGTTGGAAGTCGAGGAAGGGGGCTTGAGAGTGGGGGGAAAGGTGGAAAGGAAAGAAAATGACCACATTTGAAGGCAGTCTGGGAAGTCGAAAATAAACTTGGCCTACTTCACAGTTTTGCCTAGAGCTGGCCTAGGGGCATTCATCAGTACCACACAGGATGACATTTTTGGTGAGATGTTTTAAAATCAGTTAAGGGCTAAATCCTTATTTCTAGAAATATTAACCTCATCACCTTTTGAAATAAAAACTGTACCAATAAGCAAGAGGCCAAGTAGATCTGGGATTTTACAGAAGACAACAGGGCATAGCACATCAGTCTGGAAATGTATTAATGAAAATTGTCTGAAGACCAACTTTGATAAAGGCGGCCTCCTTAATCAGAGCATCTGAAAAGAGCCACTCCGTTGAGCTGGCTGTTTCCCCCTTTTATCACTGACTGATAAATAATGGACTGTTAGGTTCCATTACTTTTGCAAAGACCTCTTCCTTTAAACTTATACAATGGCCTTTCAAATTCCATAGTTTGCTAAAACAAGAAGGCTGCCATTGCTGATGCCCACCCGAATCAGATTTGCACACTTTTATTAAAAAGAATAACAGAAATGTGCAATAAAATTGGCCTCATTTTTCAATTACAATCAAGGCTGGAAAACATATCCAGAGTCTCTACATAAAGGATGCTTCTGCAACACATGGGTCCTCCAAATTTAAATGCTCTTGTGTTCCTGAAGGTTCCTGGCTGCTGAAGCAGGTAGCCAAGCTACCTTTGGCCACTGTCCCAAACATCTCATCTCTGTGGTTCAAAGGGTAACAAAAGTATCCATCAATGACACTTTATGCGTTGCTGCATCTGAGTATTGATGTGTAGGAGTAAGATTTACTAGAGCCAAATGAATAATGAAAAGATTGGGTCTCCTTCCAGGAGGAATGGGTTAAAGTCTGTTAAACCATTGACCCAGGGTCAAAGATGTCACCATAATTGTTCATCACCTGCCTCAGGCATAGAACCACAAACTTGGGCTTGGGCAACCTTCAGGCAATTTTTTATGCCTTGGTACTCTAAATTGTACCAGAAATGCATAATTCACAGGCCAGTTAACAAACAAAGCCAATTCTCCACAATTTTAACACAAATTGACAAGAAGAACTAGAATAAAAATAAGTGTAACTCAGAAATAAAATGAAAATAAAAGGGTTTTTTCTCCACATACCCCTACACTGAGTTCATATCCCAGCCCAGGACAAAGTAGTTTTTAGAGATCTTCAAAGAAAATAAAAGTCTCTAATCATGCTGTACGTCTTTCTCCCCAAATGAAGACCAAAAATAGATGCTGCTTCCCTAATCTATCTGATTTGGAAATCATTTGGCATTTTTAGAAATTAATTTTTCCAGGCAATTAAATTAGCCAGTGATATCACCATCTTATGTCATTATATAGAACATATGCTGAAATGACACACAATCTCATTTTTGTTTATTATTTTTGCAAATTCAGCACTCATAAAAAGGTGTTGGATTGACTATGCCAGCAACTAGAATCTTCCCTCCTAGCTGGAAGAGAGCTGAGGAGTGATTACGTGAGCTGGAGCCCAGGCCCATCCAGGCTGGGATTACCAGGTGAGAGCGAGAGCAAGTCCCATGTCGGATAGTCCTTTAGTCCCTGCTCCAGAATCCTAGTTGGCCCATCCAAGTGAATATGATAAATGGCGCCACCACTGGATAGAATCCACCCCCTCACTTCCCAATGGCCACCTGGTATTTCTATGATGCCTCTGTCCAAAGAATTTTTAAACACTTTCCAAGTCATCCAACTCAGTTCTCCAACCCTTTTAGACAAAGACAGATCTTTGAAAACCTGGAAATTCACTTGGGAGGAGAGAGAACACACATGTTTTGCCAGAGCAGAGATGAGTGAGTTTTTACTTCTCTTCAGCCTCTAAGGGTGAATTGTTATGTTCTACCAAGAGTAGAATGAGGTTGAAGATTTCTTTGGGTTCCACGGGTTCCTAGGAAGAAATGAAAGCAGCAAGCGTTTCATGGGTAAGCAAAGGCACAGAAAGGAGAAGCAATGGTTTCAAGCATACACTCTAAGACAAAAAGGCAAGGTCAAGATTAACGTTCAGGATTCATCAGAAATGATACTTGTTTAATCATTCTTAATTGGAACACTTTGATGAGTGTTTGAAGGAGGCTCTGTTAATAATTATACCAGGGAAACAGGCACATAAACCAGGCCTGTCCAGGGCTACCTGAGACATGTGCTCACCCTGTGTATGTGAAATTTACAATCCAGCTGGGCAATCATTAGGTTAAGAACTATTACAAATCATTTCAGCCTTTGGCTCTTCCCCAATCTGCCATGTTCACTCCTTCTGCAGGCTTTGTTAATCTTTCCCCAACTCCCTGCCTAGAGGATCCTCCCTAACCTGCCCTTTATCTAAGCAAATCTTACACTTTATTTAAAACCCACATGAATGTCCATCGCTCCCACACAGTGATTTCTGCCTACTCTAACTCATTCTACTCTTTCCCCTTTCTGAATTTTAAAAAAATATTTATTGTATGTATCATATAACATAGCACTGGCCTACAAAATACTTTGGATTTTTTCCTCCTTGTTCTGTAAGTATGAAGTTCTTTTCCCAATTAGTCTTTTAAGTCCTTGGAAGACTGGGATCTTTCTTGTGCTTCTCTTGCATCCTCCATTGGACAGCCTCACACCTGATTCAGGAAGTTAGGAGAACAAAGAAACAAGCTTCAAAGAGACTACCTAGTCAAGTTGTAGCTCAAGAACCTGAGACCTCCCAGCCCTAACACAGCCTGGGATAGAGTCCCCTGCTCTGGGCTTCCATGGGACCTTGTGTAATTCACTTCATGGCACACACATTGTGGTACTTCTTTACTGTAATAATTGGATAGCAATGACGTGTTTACTTAGCTGTCCATCACCATATTGGAAAGCTCTAGAAGGCAGGAACTCTGTTGGACTGATTATCATATCCTCAATAAATATATGTAACATATAAGAGACACTGAAGTAAATGTTAGAATGAATGAACAAATGCTTTTCCTTAAGGCAATAAAACAGGAACTTATTGGACTTAATCAAATTACTAAATTTAGTTAGGAAAGAAGAGACAGAAACTTCTCTTCCCTAGAAGAGAAGAGACAAGTCATAGGAAGCAGATTGGGGTGGCTGATTCCCGGCTTCTGCTTGCCTTCCAGACTGGCTAGCAGAACCCATTTCCATTGGCTTTCCAGCCCCACATCATGTAGGGAAAAGGACACTGGATTCAAAGCCAGAGTATGTACTTTGGGGACTGCCTTTCACTGAATCTGTCCCACCACCAGTAAGACACTATGCTTTAGACTTCAGATTCTCCATCAGAAATAGGGTAAGTCTGGCCCCAAAGATGATAGGGGCCCTTTCCAGTCCCAGTGCTGATTGGCCCAGTCACGGAGCATTCCTCTAGGTGAATGCTGATTCCCAAGCAAGGTAACACACCAGCAGGGCTGGATGCACTGCTCACCACAGTCAGGGACTGACAGCTTAGCAGACAGAACCTCTGATTCTCCCTTCAGCTGCTTCCCAGTGGGAAAGTGAGCCTCACAGTAGCACCATTAGGTTGCATATTAAACAGATGGGATGCAGATTTGAGACCTCTTAAAGGTTGGGGCTTTTCCTTTTTTTTTTTTTTATATAAGCGGCTGTCAAGGTGTGTTAGTATCTCTTTATTTAAACAACCTCTGTAGTCTTGGTACACAGAGCTGGGACTCAAGAAAAAAAAGAAAGAAATGAGTAGAATAAATAATCTATCATGCTAGCAACATAATTATAAGAACATATGTTAGCTTGAACTAGCTATATTCTAGTCATAGTAAGGGTATGTGTGGGAGAGAGAAAGATGGCAGGAGTGTCTCAAAATAGTTCAGGCGGAGGAAGAGTGAAATCAGGCTACATGGGAACCCAAACTGCTTTCCCAAAACCTCCACTTTGGCACCCATAGCATCCAGGAAGGCTGCTGGTGGTGGATGGCTGCTAGTAAATGCAGCCACCTGGGTCTGGAGCTCCAGCAGTATCTTACTGCTCGGCGGCCCCAGCTAGGAGCACAGGCCAAGGGAGCCCCGTGTACCTGTTTCACCCAGTCTCTCTCCACCAGGGGCAGAGATAGCACAAGTCCAGGGAGAAAGATCCCCAAGAGGTGAGGACAACCAATGGGTCCTGGTTCTCACAAATGCCTCATGCTTTGAAGCGCCGAAGAATAAAACATCCATGCATTTTCACGACCTTCCTCAAGGGAGTCAATAGGGAACAAAAATATATACTGTTTTCACCGCGTCTTCCTCTCTGCTCATGTAGATTTTACCTGCCGTTCAAGGCCCGACTCAAATCTCCCTTCTCACCCCCACCCACCTCCTGCCCTGTGCAACGCCTCCCCTGCAGGAAGTCTTTCCTGCTTTCTGTCCCAGTTGGGGTCCCCTGGTTATTTGCTGCTGTAGCGCCCTACAGTTCTGGAGGATACGGATGCCCATTGCACTTTTAATTAAACCGTGTCGGTCTTCCCCGAATGGATTGTTGCCTCTGCGAAGGTAGGAGCTGTGCCTCATTTGTAAAGCACGGTGCCGGCTGTGTTGGCTCTGGGAGCTGGGGTCTCCGTTCTGAGGATGCAGACACAGCATGCTGGCCTGTGAGACAGCTGTAAACAAGGTGCCCCGAGAACTCTGGTACCCTGGGAGGAGGATCTGAAAAGGCTTGCTGAAGATAGCCCAGTGCGCATCCCTGAGAAGAGCTCCAGGCTGCAGCAAAGTGGAGAAATTGGACAGATCACTGCCAGCAGAGAGAGCCACGGCTCCGTCTTAGCCTGGCCGAGGCGGGGACCAGGCCCAGGAGGGTGGGCTTCCCCCCCCCCCAGGCACTAGGAGCCAGGGCCAGGTCCAGGCAGAGAGGGCAGATGCCCTCAAGTCTGTGCTCTAGAAACTTAATTTCTGAGGCAGAAGAGGGGCCTGGAGACAGGAAACCAGCTGCAGGCCATTATATTTGCCATGGTGAGAGATAAGCGCCTAAATTAGCAGAGACCTTGGGAATGGAGAAGGGGACGAAATTCCACAAACAGTTTGTGAGACTCCAGGCGTTTGGGGGGCTTAAAAAGCTCAGGGTATAATAGAAATTTAGTATATGTGCTGCTGAAGTGAGCACGTATAATAGAAATTTAGGAAATGTTTGCCAACCTGTAAAATATATACACTCAGGTGTCCAGGCACATATAAGAATAAAGATGGATTTTTATAAAAATCTTTTAAAACATTGTTATTTTAACACATTTTCTATATTTTTAGATAGTCTACTGATGTTGTTAGAAGGACAAGAAATAAAGTATACGAAGGAAGGAAAAAGAACAGCACTCGGGAGAGTCAGCTGCTTAGACTCTCAACATCTGCAACCACAAGTCACGTTCAAGGGCACTTTCACCTTAACTACTCCCATTCAGGGTGGAGCCCTTTAAAAGCTTTTCTTTTGGTACAGTTAAGTGCTACCTTCTGTGTTTGATGAGGACAGATACAAAATTAAGGAACTGATATACCTCTCCTTCCCCCAGAAAGTGTGACACTGAGGGTAGGATGTGCGGGGGGATGTCTGCAGAGGGATGTGGAATGAAGAGTAATGATTTCTGACCCAGGAACATCAGAGAAAGGGAAAAGGCAGAGGTGGAGACTTCCGTGGGGACAGGTGGCACTGGTGTCACAGGGAGGCTTTCATGGTCACCTGCCCTCCAACTCTCACCTGAGTTTCATTTTAAATGCTAACATTTAAACAGTATTCCTTCCCAAGATGACACACAATCAGAATTGAACGGAATCCAGACTACTATGTCAACGGCACTGATAAAGAACACATGACATCTGGGCTTATCCCCAAGGAAGCGCTGCTCCTCAGCAAGTGGAGGAAAACAGGAAGTCCAGACTGATATATTACCCACCACCGTGCATTTGCCAATATCCATATTGATAAATTGGAAGTTTTGCCGAGGACCACATTTATTTCTCCATCTTCCACGGCTCTTAAAACACAGGACAGAGGGGTCAGGGCACGTGTCAAAAAGCACTCACTTTCACTTTTTGAAAGAACGATAGCAGTAGGATTTTTGTGTCCAGACCGCCCTCCTGCCTGGCAACACCTTACCTCTTTGCTAAAACTGCCATTTCACCTCCAAGAGCCAGCTTTTCCGCCCCCTGGATGATGAAGATGATGGCACTTTGCATAAGATAATACAAGATATTCTGCAAGATACTTTCATACATATTTCTTCCCAGGCGTCTCATCAAACAAACGAGGATTTCTAAAACTCACTGGGTGGTTCTTGTTAGTCCTTTTTGGAAAATGCCAAGCCAACATCTAAGGAGGACAAAGTGACCTTGTCCAGTGGCCCCATCCTATTTCAGAGTCAGAGACCTTTCCACTCCCCCATGGGCCACTCCTTCACCATCCCCACTGCCTCCCATCCCCACTGCCTCTGGAGAACTAGTATTTGGCTGGGGCTCCTGCATTATTGAATTATGCACAAGGCTGGACGAGGAATAGAAGGGATGAGGGTACAACCATGGAGGTTAACTTTAGCCTTCTTGTTAGTTAAGTCAAATAAGACAATGTTTAAACTCAAGGACTGTCCTACAAGTCAGCCAAAAAGGAGTTCAACCCATCACTGCCAGATGGGGAGGGGGGCCCCCACGGGGGTAGGAATGGGGGTTGGTGAATGGGACAGAACCAAACTGGCCAGGCTGCCCTCCACAGCCAACGGAGAGTATGATTGGTAGAGAGGGTCAGAGCTCCTCGCTGCACATCTTCCCATGAGTTCCCCAGACAAACAAGGAACCCACACACTGATTCAGGCTCTCCAGAGATGGCCCAGTCGTTTCTAACTGAAGAAGATGCCGTTCCTGAGCAGAGCAGACCCCAATGGGCCACTCACACCTGGATTCAGCCTGCCTAGCACCACCGAGAGCCCCCCGACCGAAACAGCCCAGTCGGCCCAGAGCAGGAAAAGGTAAAAGTAAATAAACGCTGCCTTAATCTCTCCCATAGATTGGAACAATCTGAACCAACCTGTAATTTCATCCAGACACGCGGGGAGAATAATTTTTAAAGCTTTGCTGAATACATGCACCTCCACTCATTATGATTTCCCCAGCATGTTTTTTTTTCTTCCTGCCCCCTTCTCCATCTGCACTTTATTCAATGAACACATCTGCATTCCTTCTCTCCCTTTTTTTGGCCAGAAACTCTATACAACCTTATCACTGACACCTCTCTGCAGTTTCAAATTCCAACTTTGTGCCAAATCCCCATTTCCTGCTGCTTAATTTCCATTCATTTACTCTTGTTTTTGCTTCTTCTGCCATTCCCAGCATGGACCAGCTCCAGCCCAGCTTCTTCTAATTTTTTAAGGAAGGCTCCCCATCGAGTGCTATTGGAATCTGAGCCTATGCTCCATGCCAGTGACTGGCCATTGTTTATACTACCTAACGACAGTTGCCAACAGGACTGCTTCTTTCCCTTTCTTTGTTTCACTCCCTGAGTGTGTATCCTAAGGCCCAAGAGAACTTTTTCCCACATATGGTGACCCAGTAGGTCTGGTTTTATTATTACTTCAGTAGACTCTGAAGTAGCCTCTTTCCATCTCTTTCTCAGAGGAAAAATGAAAGAAAAGCGAGTCTGGAAGGTTTGTTGACACTGCCCTTCGTGGCATGATCAGCCGTCGCCCGTGCTAACCTGCTGGAAGGACTGGGTCCTTGGGAGCCTCAGCAAGTTAGGCTCGGGCAAAGGACCAGGGGAAGGCTCTGGGGACCAAGGGCGGGGATAAGCTGAGGCCGAACTTTATAGAGATGTAGAGGAATCACCGCTCAGTATTTCGAGGGCTCAAGGATATCTTGTTAAGATTGTTCTGCAAAGCCAGGGGCAACCTCAGGTGGGTTTTCTGGCTTTCGGGGATAGAACTCCTGTTTAAAATAAGCTCTTATAAGCAAATGAATTGTGGTATGAGAAGGCAATTAACATTTTCCCTCCCACAGTAGGACTGATCCTGCTCTGTTGTTTGCGGTTTTGCTTTTTATTTTATTCTTCCAACACCTACAGCTCAGGGGCCAGCTCTGTCCATCACACAAGAGCCATTTCATCATCACCGCAAACATCTCTGCCCTCAGGTTCTGTCCCCCTTCCTTTCCCTCTGGCTTTCATTACCTACAACTGCATCTCTGTAGCCCTATCCCAAACATGGCACCCAAAATGGAAGGATGAGAAGTCAAGAACAGGGATGCCTCAATAGCAAATGTCATCGAGGAGCAAGAAAAGAAAATTGTCAGTTATCACAAATGCTTAAGGGACACCAACCACTCCTTCTCCCATTTGTCTCTGCTACAGACCCTGCGTTGTAGACCAGCCTCCCTGAAATCTGGCCACATCCCGCCTTTGGCCTCCTGATACTAAGGTTCTCCTATACTGTATGCCTTCTCTGAAGCTGCAGTTAGAACATTTTGAATCAAGAGGAAACTTCCACTCCACAAAGAAATGTTCTCAGACATAATCTCTTTCCGCACCTTGCATAGCAAGTATTACTTGTATTACAAGTATTACATCTCCAGTATTACTTCTTAGGAGAGCAAAAGGTGCTGTTTTATGGGGCAGATGCTCATTTAAAGCATTACTTTTTGTTCATTTACTTTATTCACATTTAAGAGCAAAGTCATTTTTCCAGTAGAGCAGAGTTGGGTGATCCTCTTGACCCAACTTGGGCCAATAGTCTCTTAAGTGGTATAATTCACACCTGTACAATGCAAAAGACTTGAAAGCATTTCTCAGATTTTTAAAAAGCGTGTGAGTGTGTGTGGGGGGTGGGGGGGTCAGTCCTTCTCAAGAATGGGAATAATAATTAGGTAATAATGCTCCATTCTGCACATAAGAAACCAACAGTTCAGGGTTGCAACCAAGGCAGAATAAACGCAAATGATCCAAAACCCAGCCGACTTGTCTTTCCTGGTTTCTGGCAGAGCTATCCTTGAACCCATCTATTACCCTGAAGCAACGATCTTCAAGCATCTAAGGTGGGAGGTGTGGGGAGAGCTTCACTGGCCACTCGGAGACTATGACCATCCACCCTTAGTTTGTTCCTCCCGCACTGGGGTCTCCATGCCATGACCAGCAGATTCAGCCCTTGCTGAGTCATGTAGAAGTATTCAATATCATGGCCTCATTTGAGATCCTGAGTGAAGGAAAGTCTATCATCAGATGGGCAGTCTACTTTTAAAGAAGTGGGATTCCAACCAGAAGAACCAATTCCACCCCTCAGGGCCAGCTGTGGCTCTCTTCACAGAGCTCAGCACCAGGCCCCTAAAGCCAGCTTGTAAAATATGCAGTTCTGCTTGTTGTCCCAACAATGGGCAGCAAAGCGAAACCATGGCCTCTGACAACAAATTTCATGTACAAATAAACAAATAGATGGCCAGGATAAATATTCATCAGATCTCGCCTGTGTAATAAATGAATGAGGAATTAAAATTGTGGTGTATCATTTGTCACATCAACAGTCAAGATGAACCCCACCAGAAAGGTTCAATTTACTGCAAATTTTCTGCTTTGCTGGGGGATACCTACAGATGCTTATCACAGTAGATGAATCAGTAAAAGAAGAATTGGTCCCCTGAAAATATTTTGCATGGTCAAGAGCCTTTACTCTTTAACACTGTTCTTTCCCTAAAGCATCATCAAAAAGTCTCCTGAGAGCTGTATATGTTGGGTTGGTCAGAATTCTTTCTACCAGTGAAGACTCACTGGTAGAGTCTTCAGAAAACCAGAGTATATATGCAACCAACTCATGAAAAGGTATCTTTCCCACCTCTTTCAATTCTCCAGTTTTGGACTCCTAAAATTATAGGTGAGGATGGTGCTACTGGTTGGTATACACACAAATACATAAATATAAATATATATGTATATATCCATATGTGTTTTTAAAATGTTATGCATGTGTTCATAATTACTTATATCAATCAATGTAAAAACACAACCAAAAGACTCCTTTCATGATATGCATAGCACATGTTGGGAAAGAGGCAAATATATGTATACTATGTTGCACTGTACATATGAAAAAAAATTGCAGAAAGTTATAATTAAAATTCAAAAAGAAAGTTGGGAGTATATATGAAAAAAGCTTGGGTGACATACAATATGAATTTTTCATCATATTATTCTCTTTACTTTTACTTGTATTTGAAATGTTCCATAAGAGAAAGTTTAAAATTTCAACTTTCCCTGGAGTAAATAAAATGAATTTTTAAAGATTTATTTATTTATTATTATGGGGGGGTGGTGGGGAGGGGCAGAGGGAGAGGGACAGAGAATCTCAAACAGACTCCCCACTGAGCGTGGAGCGGGGCTCAATCTCACAACCCATGAGACCATGACCTGAGCTGAAATCAAGAGTCGGAGGCTTAACTGACAGAGCCACCCAGGCGCCCTTATAAAATGAATTTTATAATTTGTTAATTATGGGACATTTCAAGCAATCAACAACATGGAGACTCTTCCTCATTACACTGGTTTTCCTAAACTGCTCTAAACTTTTTGAACAGAAAAGAGTAATAATGAGTCTTTTTGGAAAGGGTCCAAGCACCAGGGCAGCATACAGTTGAAAATGGGTGGGAGGTGAACCAAATGGTATTGTGTGATCGCCCTCAGATGGAAAATGCATTTGCCATTATTCTTATGAAGTTAAAAGCTCATTTTGTATTATCTTCCTGTAGATTACAGCCTCTCAAACCATCCTTAGGAAATTTATAAGCCAAAGCATATTTTCCATAATCCTAAAATGTCCTTCTACCCATTACCCACCTGACCTGGGCATAAGGAATACAAATTCTTTGGAGTAGCCATATTTAAGCACAGATAATAAAGCGGGGAGGGTGAGGAGGGCACGTTCTGCATGGAGCACTGGGTGTTATGCACAAACAATGAATCATGGAACACTATATCTAAAACTAATGATGTAATGTATGGGGATTAACATAACAATAAAAAAATTAAAAAATAAAAAAAAATAAAGCAGGGAGGGATGTGCACTCGGAATGCCAAATGCAAATCCTATTTGTTTTCTGCTCCATTCAAGTACATGTTGTGAGTTCCTGTGTCTACACATGATGGGTAAAACAAAGACACAAGAAGGTGGCCCAAATTTTGATTCCAAATCCTATCCAGGACCCACTTTCTCGAGGATTATAAGCAATATGAGCACAGGGTGTTGGTGGTATTAGCTCACTGATGCACCTGGTTTCCCCTGGACCCCAGTTACAAGAAGGCTATTTTGGATAACAAGTTAGTCCCAGGATAACAGGCCCCTCCAGAAGCAAGAAGTATTGGCCTCAATATAAATTTCCTGGGTCCCAAGGGACGGCAACCTCTTTGGATCAGCTTCTAACTATTATCCAGACATAACTGAATCTAGCCTCTGAACCTAAAGCCATTCATCTATCATGGGTAACACCACATACTTTCTTGGATCCACATAGCCTGACTCCCCACCCCAACCACCACCACCAAAAAAAAAAAAAAAAAAAAATTCCAGCAAGTGTGTGACATCAACATGTTTTCCTCAGCTAACAAGCTTCTCTATTCACCAGCAGCCAAAAATTTTAAGTGGCTCTTAAACAAAGACAGCCCAACAAAGAATAATGATGTCAAACCCAAGCCATAGTTCCATGGTGTGAACACAAAATCTACAGGACTCAAGTCAAAAATGATTTACACACAGTTTGATCAGAGTCAGATGTAAAATGGTATCTTACTGGAGACAAGCCAGGGGCTATCAATCCGAATCCCCTACAACAAGTGATGTCATTAGTCAGAATCAATACATTATGGAGACAATTTTCTCTTTTTGTCTCTTGGCCCAGGGAATTTTCTGAGTTGAGTTTCATCACTAGATTTCAAGGCACTCAAATTACAAAGTGGCTGACAGGAATCGCAACCAGAACTCGCTCACGTGGCTCTTCTGGAGGAACAGGGGAAAAGTTAAAGGAATAAATCCAATGAGACATGGGAGATGGAGAATAACACGTCCAAGGTCTTTGTTGGCAGGTCTTTTTTGAACTTGTCTAGCCCATTCCTGTTGTTTTATCCCTTTTAAGGTCATGACTTTGGACTCTCAGGTCTAAGAACAACACTGGGGGAAAGGTTTAGTTCCATTTCTCCCCAGAAGGAACCACCTCATCACCCTGGCTTAACTACAACTTAAAGATAATGAATCGCTGATGAAGTCCAAGACTTCCACTCTTTGGCTTTGGCCTCTATGCCCTCATTTTTGTCATCCGTAACACCAGATAGCCCCCATTTACCCAAAAGATCTTTATGTCCCTGCTCTCTTCTTTAAACCCTAAAGAATGGCCAGAAGGTGGCCATCTAATATGAGGATAGTTCTGTAAGATCCTTCCCAGGTGTCAATATGTAAATAGTACTTTTTCCATCATTAACGTTATCAAGGACATCTTGCCTCATAGCCTTGGTGCCATCCTGTAGGACCTTCCAAAGCTCTCCTAAAGGCATGATAGAGAATAAGAATGAAAACACAGGAAAATTAAAGAAAATTAGACTCTTGTTTCCTTATTGCCTTCAAGCTCTTCCTGAAGAAAAATTCTTATTCAGTCCCATGTGCGACTCCAACACAGGATATTTTTCCAGCTCACTGGTATTTCATAAACACCATTTGTTGTCATGTGGTTAAATTAAAACTGAGGATATCAAACATCAAACAGTATGTTAATGTCAAGTATGCTTGAATAAATAGTAAGAGTTCAACTGAATGGAATATGTGGATTGCTAGCTAATTAAGCAAGAAGCAGGTGTGAAAAAAATCTAATTTAGGCAATTTTTTATAATTAATAATGTTTACTTGTAGTACCCTTCTAATGGGGCTCTAGTTTAGCCTCTTGTGAATTGCTAGGAGTTTACTCCAGTATTTTAAAATTATAATTGAATGGATAATTTTACGAGATATCAGGTTTCCTTGCTGATGGTGAAGCACAATGTACATAGAAGGTTCCTGACGGGTACTTTGTATCAATAGGATCAATTAGCAAATCACCCCCAGCAATTAAAACTTAAAACACACACAGGCATACATCCACACCTAAAAGTTCTCTTACAAGCTCCAGCCCCAGTGAAGGCAGAAGGGAGCTTGGATGAGCCAATTTGAATGAGAATACAGTGCCTGATTCAAACCGATTGTTGGACACAGACGATGAGGGTTTTGGCGAATGTCTGCAGAGAGCCACAGCACATTTTGTTACAATTAGAAACAAAATATTAAGATCATATCTACACTGTCCTGGCAAACTGCATACCACCAATCAATTAATCCAAGTATACATTTAAGGTTGGTTTTCTTCCCAAGGAGCCAAATGGAAGTAGAGGAGGAGAAAATGTCCACAGATGTGAAAACAGACCTGGAATATTTCATGGACGTGACATATCTACTGTATTTAATTAAAAGAAGAATGTATGAGAACAATGTATCCTTCTCAATCTGGGTCGAGGGAACAAAACAGGGCTGGATTAGATAGGACGAGTGTAATCTCTAGAGACAGTCCCATGTTTAATGGGAGCGCCACATGTTTGATATGTAGGGAAGTAAGTGGGTGTCCTGGACACAATCCACTATTCATCATAATACCACAGCCCTGTTCCTTCCCAGAGAGGAGACTTAAAACCATGAAACCATATGTAGAATATTAAAAATCATTTAACGTTAAAATGCACATTATGAAAGCATGTACTTTGGGCAAGGCTACAGTTCAAGAGAGCTCTGAGAAATCTCCAGTTCAGGAGATAATGGTTGTAAAGGTAAACACACACATGCACACACATACAGAATTTCACAGAAACCTGGTCCTCATCTCTGCAGTGCTGCCTTTTATCACTCTGTTTTCCTTACTGATTTCTGTAGTGAGGTCAGTATTAATAATTGATAGAGCAATGATACCTAGAGCATCAGTACATTAATTTATAATTAAAGATGAGAAACACCAGTTCCTCTCCCACCACACCCATCATTTGGTATTAAATCATACACACACACACACACACACACACACACACACACACACATATATATGGCAGATACTAAATTGTTTCTCAGACAGAGTCAATAACCTTACTATATTTTCATGGTCTTTTCATTGCCACTGAATTAATCACAGCCCTGCCCCTAACCACATGGAATTTTATTTCCCATAAGAGCAATGTTTACTTTGGTTTACTTTGTTGGAACTCAGAGTACTTATTCAGTCTATAAAGATTTAGTGTAACAGATTTTGTTAAGCAACATTAAAAGCGCTCCCTGACGGATCTTGTCTTATATTGCTCTGCTTATATGCAGATGCTGTGTGCTTTTGATTTCATCCAACTCTCCAACAAGGCCAATGCTGAGACTAGTTCCAGTTGCATGGAAATGCTAGCAATGCCTTTGGAGATTGAGAGTTCTATTTATTTTCCTCAGTCGCCAAAAATAATATATGAAGTGAAAAGTGAATGCCACAAACCTGAGCACGTGCCCAGGGAGAAATCCTATTTGTCAACTTTCAACAGGAGAGGACAGACACGAGATGGTACCAACTCAAACTGCCTGTCAGTTCTTCCATTCTTACCATTCCAACTCAAAACACAAGAACAGACAGCTGTTACAAGGGTCACCCAAGCAAGTAGAGCCCCCTGGTCAAGGGAAACCACCTCCTTCCCCATCCAATCCACAAACGCATCATAGGACCCTAAAGTCACCCCTTCTGCTCATTGCCTCAGCCCCTCCTGGGTGGAGGGTGGGAGGATATTTACTAGAATGGCCAACATCAGATCAAGTGAGGCAGAGAGAAATGCAGAGTTTTGTACCTGACCAAGAGCAGCACAGCGTGATTCCCTCTGACAGGGCATGAGCAAAGCATTCCCTGCCCTCAGGTGGACTGACTGTGGTTGGCCAGTGTACTCTGTGGACACGACACAACTCATTCGAGAATCACTAAATGTGGAGGAGGGGCATCACCTCCCTATGTGATTATTTGGGGAGTAGGTTGAAACAGGGCAAGGTGGGGGAAGCCAAAGGGAAATAAGGATGGGGAACCCTCTAGCAACCCAGATATGGGTACTATTCCACCCCACTCTGGATCGGGCTGGCCCCTCCTCAAAGGGAAAGAGGGCTTTTGCTCAAGTCCTGAGGCTTTAGGGACAGTCACATCTTTCCCATCAGGGAGGGAAGCTACATCGGTTCCGGAGATTTTGATTAGCTGCCTGGCAATATAAGAACAGGTGCATTTGCAACTCAACACCAAAAACCCTTCAAACAATCTGATTTTAAAATGGACAGAGAACCTGAATAGACATTTCTCCAAAGAACACATCCAGATGGCCAACAGATACATGAAAAGATGCTCAACATCACTCATCATCAGGGAAATGCAAATCAAAACCACAATGAGATATCACCTCACACCTGTCAGAATGGCTAAAATAAAAAAGACAGGAAATAACAAGTGTTGGCAAGGATGTGGAGAAAGGGGAACCCTCACGCACTGTTGGTGGGAACGCAAACTGGTGCAGCCACTGTGGAAAACTCAAAAAGGTAAAAATATAAATACCATGTAATCCAATAATTCCATGACTGGTTGTTTACCTAAAGTCAATGAAAACGTTAATTCAAAATGATGTATACACTCTTATGTTTATTACAGCATTATTTACAATAATCAAGATATGAAAGCAATTTAAGTGTCCATCAACAGATGAATGGATAAAGAAGCTGTGGTTTACACACGTGCGTGCACATGCACATACACACACAGAGGAGTATTACTCAGCCATAAAGAAGGCATGAGATCTTTCCATTTGTGACAACATGGATGGACCTAGAGGGCATTATGCTAAGTGAAATAAGTCAGACTGAGAAAGACAAATATCATATGATTTCACTCATATGTGGAATCTAAAAAAACAAAACAAATGAATAAACAAACAAAAAGCAGAATCAGACCTCTAAATACTAAGAACGAACTGATGGTTGTCAGAGGGAAGGGGATGGCAGTGCAGACAAAATGGGTGACGGGGCACCGAGAGGTACAGGCTTCCAGTTATGGGAGGAGTTAGCCACAGGAAGGAAACGTACAGCACAGGTAATGCAGTGAATGGTATTATCATAGTGTTGTGTGGTGACAGGTGGCAGATTGCAGCGAGCACGGCAGAATATATAGACTTGGTGAATCGCTATGTTGTACACCTGAAACTAATATAACAACATTGCATGTCAACTCTACTCAAATTTAAAAAAAAATTTTTTTTAAAGAATAGATATATTTGATGTAAGTCATTCAACCTGCTCCCGGACGCAAGTAGAGGGAGAAAGGAAGATGCAATGTGGTATAAGGCACTGTTTTTCCTCTACACACTTCCCACCCAAGCCCAAGCCTGTTCCTAGGAGACCCAAAGGAAATCTCTTCCTGGACTCTGCCCTCACCCACACATTTACCAAACAACAACAACAAAAATCAATCTAGGCAGAAAGAAAAGGATCAGGAGCTGCAAGAATATAGCTGCCATCTGAGAGGTTTGCTATAAACTCCGGGGCTGGGGGGTGGGGTTGTGTTCCATTATATACAGTATGAGACAGAGGCCTCTGAACTATCTCACAAACCTGAGTTCTTTTTCAACAGCCTGATGAGAGCAGCCCATCTCCTCCCTGAGTTCTTCAAAAAGACAGCCTATTCTGTTCCCTCCTGGTGTTTCAACATTTTTGCCATTTGGGTGGTGAGAGAATTAATAAAGCAAGGCTACCCACTTCCTCTGCAAATGCAGGCAGTGTGTCCCCCACTGCCCGCCCCCACACAAGAAGACAAGGAGGGATTCTCGAGACCAAGACAGTGAAGCTACGACAAGCCTTAGTGCCCTTCCAGGCACAAGGTTAGCCAGAGATCATTTGCTGCAGACTGTCCATAGATGGCCTGCCCAGACACTATCCCTGAATATATATAATTTCTCAAGTCAATATCAACAATGGATGGGAGAAGTAATAATGGATAAGCTGCAGTGGATATAGCTACAGTAGATGAAGGGGAGGCTAATCAATAAATTCATCGTCAGTGATGCTGCAGAAAAGTGGAGTCTATATATCCGGGAAATCAAACCTCTAATTAATGGCGCACACAGCATGTTGCTGGATGGGAGCTGACACTGGGTGGGATCCTGACCCACTTTCCATGGGAGGCAGCATGGAGTTCTACCGTAGCTCTGGAGCCAGACCGCCCAGGTTCATATCCTGCTCCCCCATTTACTAACTCGGGCAAATTTCTCAATACCTTTAAGACTTAATATACCCAGATGGGGGCACCTGGGTGGCTCAGTCGTTAAGCGTCTGCCTTCGGCTCAGGTCATGATCCCAGGGTCCTGGGATCGAGCCCCACATCGGGCTCCTTGCTCAGCGGGAAGCCTGCTTCTCCCTCTCCCACTCCCCCTGCTTGTGTTCCCTCTCTCACTGTGTCTCTCTCTGTCAAATAAATAAATAAAATCTTTAAAAAAAAAATACACCCAGATGTACAATGTGGGTGATCACAGAGCCTGCCACACAGAAGAGTTATTGTGAAAATTAAACGAAGTAACCAGGAGACGCCTGGGTGGCTCAGTCAGGTAAGTGTCTGCCTTCAGATCAGGTCATGATCCCAGGGTCCTGGGATCAAGCCCCGCATCGGGCTCCCTGCTCAGCGGGGAGTCTGCCTCTCCCTCTCCCTTTGCCTCTCTCCCCCCTCCTCCCCCCCAGCTCATGCTCCTGTTCTCTCTCAAATAAATAAATAAAATCTTAAAAAGAAAGTAAGTGAAGTAGCCAGATGAAACACTCGTCACAGTGCCTGGCACACACACCGTGAACTCACAGTAGTGCTCACCGACGGTACGAACGTACGTATACCGTGCAGCTTAACGGAAAGAATCAGGGCCAAAGCTTTTTTCCTAAAAAAATCTCTGGGCTGCAGGTGGTACTTTTTCTGTTCACTGGTGGGCTATTTAGTGAACGATGAGGCACTGGAGAGCTACTTAAGAATCTCAGTGAATCACACACTGAAAAATCCTCTTCAAATGCAGATTACAGTCACTGGTCTCTGGATCCTCCCTGCATCAAAGACTCCTTCTCTGAAGAGATCCCAGAGTCAAACCCTGGAGAATAAGGAACTGTCTAAGAAGATTTAAATTGAAGTCTGATGAACAACAAAATCCAACAGTGAAAGTTGGCAAATTCCTCTGTCCCACATGTGAATTGCTTCCCTGAGGCCCAGGACTGGCTCTGTTTCTGGTGGGCAGCCGAGGCACCGAGCTAGAAAGCGAGGCTCTGAAATCAATCACCTGTTTCAGAAAATGGAAGACGGTGGAAACTCTTGTCTTCTGAGTTCTACTGGACCTAGCAGGAAATGCAACACCCACGTGTGTGGGGCACTCAACCTGGGAAGACACTTTCTACACTGAGACTGTAAGAGGGCAGAAAAATTGCTAAATGAGATCATGTTTGCTTAACTGGAGCATCTCTCAGGACATGGTAACTGTTATTACTTGGAGGTTCTTTCTCACCCATGAGTCTCATTGGAGACAGGGTAGTTAACCGCTCAAGCTTGGGAGTCAGGAGAATCTGGGTTGCTGAGTAACCATGGGCAAGGAATTTCTTCTATCCTGGCACCTGTTTCCTCATCTATAAAACGTGGATGACAACATTACCTGTTTCCTAGGATTGCGGTAAAAATTCAGTGGCGTGATGTGTAAAATGGGCTTAGTACAGCGCCTAACACATAAATGCTTGACGAATATTAGCCATTATTATTTACTATTCTCACAACGGACCTTTCCAACCGATTTTATTATCCTGCCATTATCAAGAAGGAAGCGACCACACAGAGGTGAGTGACTTGGATAATGTCATCCTATCTACATTGTTCCCTCTTCTGGTTCCGTTCTTTCTGGTCCGCTTTCAGAAGAGAAGAGCCCTTTGGATCCACCGACAGGCGGAAGGCTCTGGTTTCCAGGTAAACCAGGAAATCGCCTCCAGGTTGGCTGCTGGCTTTCCCATCCTCGGGCAGTACCTAAGTGTAAGTGAAACACTGCGGTCCTGCTCCTCCATTTGCCTCGACAGGAGCCCTCATCTGCTCTGCCTTCTGGGAGAGTGTGTGGGTCTCGGAGCCCAGCGCTGAAGCAGGTGCGGGCATATTTTAAGCTCCAGCAAATAACTTTAATTGAGCTCTCCTTAGACATGTGAACCCACAGAGCGATTTTTTTTCTCTCTTCTAATAAAAAAAAGACCCACAACAAACCAGATGGGTCTCAGTCCCTCCCCAACACCCCCTCCCCAGTCTTCAGGCTCCCCTAATAAATCTTTTAACTCTAAAGAAATTACCTTTCTTGAAGTGGGTTTTTTATTTGGTCGCATATGTGGACTCAAGCTGCCTCTGTGGGCCAGAATGTGGGTCAGAAGGATGCAGGCCAAAGAACGAGGCCGGAGGCTGAGCCTGCTGGTTCGCGCCAGGCTGGTACCTGTATTTCGACTCATCCAGAACTTTTGCCAATTGGCTCCCCTCACTCCTGGCTCACTGACCACCACCATTGCTTCCCCTGTCTCCCCTCAGATTCAAAATCTTCACCTTTCACCCTCCTTACCTAAACTAAAATCTGCGCCGTGGTGTGGACCTTCCAAAGCAGCAGGCTAATGAGGAAGGATCCAGACGGAATCCCTCTGCCAGGAGCCAGTCTAACTCCTGGACAAAGTGTCCAGAAAGAGTGATGAAAAAGGAGCCCCATACCTCCTGTCACCCGAACAAGACGGGTGGGGCATGGAGTTCTGTCTCATTCTGCGGACGTGTGTTCTTTTTTAATGTCCCATATGAAGATGGCAGCAGGAGGAAGAGGGAAATACAATGGGAATGGATTCCAGACTCCCCTCCAGAAAAAAAAAAAAAAAAAAAAAGGCTTCAAGAATCGCCCAGGGCAAGAGAGAGAGAAGCAACACGCTCTGGGTTCTGATTTATGAGCACTGAATTATTGGTAGGAGGGCCCAGAAGGAGTCGTTTACAACAGAAATTATTGCAGGCAAATGTTGGTTGGTATTTTAAATCACTCACTAATATTGATAGGTTAATGCCTGTCACACTTGCTTAAGGGTCATGGCGGGGGGCGGGGGGAACCCCACACAACTTTATCTTAGACTTGTTACCGTCTAAGTATAATGATAAATACACCTTTTTGGTTTGGTTTTGGTTTTGTTCCTCCAGCAAAGCCTGCTGTATTATTTATGGTTTTCTGAGTCACTAGCTGTAGCCCTGTCTCTGGATTTTAAAAGGTTGATTTGCAAAAACACAAAAACAGAGCATCCGCCTCGTGAGGCTGGTGGGAAGGCAAAGCAGCCCCTCCGAGGACCCTCCCGAGCAGCGGCCTGGGCGCCTCGGGCGGCGGGGGCCAGATGGCCAGGGCATATTGTTCCCTTTCTGGTGATAGTCCTGCTGTGGCAAATAAAGTTAAATCAAAAGGTTAGTGCTCTGCAAGAGGGTGGCGGAGCTGGCTGCAGCTGACGAGGGGCAAGGATACGAGCAGTGAGGACGCAGCGGCTGTTCCCTCAGAAGGGAAAGGAGAGGTCTTGGCTGCACAACTAGAGAGGAAAAGCATGGATCTCAGAGTCCTCTCCTCCCTGGGGCCTGAAGAGAGCCCCAAAATACCACCTGGGTCTAGGGTACAGTCGCTCTCCACCCAAGGTCAGAAGAGCTATCTTGACTTCCCCCGGACAGCAGTGCATTCCCCTGGGGGTGAGCTGAGGTTATTCTGACAGGATCCAATGCCCACGATTGTCACGAGTGGAACAAAGTGAAACAAAACTTTGGATTCCAGGTAAGCAGCACGGGACCATCCGAGTGGGCGCGTAACATTTTTCACCCTGACACAGAATTCACGAATTAGTTCATAGACTGTCAGAGCTAGAAAGGATTTAAGAAACTACGGACAACCCCCTCCTCACCCCCTTTTTACAGTTGGACAAAAAGGAGGCCAGAGAGGGAAGTGATTTGCTCAAGGCTCAAGGTCGCAAGACAAGGAGGCAGAGCCTCCGGCCCTCTGCCCTGCACCCCCCTGGGCAACAGCACCGCAGGGACTCATGGGGGGTTGTTGAAGGATCCACAACATGTGCCCGTTTGAAACAGTGCCTGAGAGATGCTGTTTTCCATAAACGTAAACAGATACAGTACACAGTAGAATGCAATATTGGCGTTGTCTTTTAAATCACCTTTTTCATAAATCATGTTTGAGCTTGCCTTATATTTCAAAATCTGCTACCCCCTCCCTGATTCCAAAGGTGGGATCTTCTGGTTTCTTCCCCTCCACTGGGCTCCGACTCCAAGATGCACATCTTTGTGCTCCTTTTTTCATGGAGTTGCCAAAGCACACCGTTTACCCATGAGGCCTGCAGTTTCCAGGGTTTGGAACGCAATTAGGCGGTCTGCAAAAGCATTTGTTATTTACCTGTGAGACTCAGGCCATCCTTCAGTGCCAATTGGGTCTCGCAGGTAAATATGAACTTGGGCAGACTTAAAAAAAAAAAAAAGAAAGGCAAACATTAAAGTATGTATTGAGGGATTTTTAAATGCTGATTTCATTCTTTTGGGTTAAGTACCTTTCTTTCCACTTCAGTCCCCCAAACAGAATATTATTTGTGCAATTTCAGTGCTTTTGATGCTCTTCTAATCTAGACCATATTTATGGGCAGAACTTTGTTTCCTGCCACATTTGACTGGCTTGGGTGCACTGCGGCCACTGTTTCTGCTAAGCAATATTTTGACTTCCCCTTCGAAAATTTACTCTAGGAGACGGTGGGATTTCCAAAGGTATATAAAATCATTGATGCAACAAGTTTAACTTTTTAAAAAATGGAAGCTCTTTTTCCATTCAAGCAGAATCTGAAAACAGTGGAACTCTCAAATCACTCCAGTTCCATCCTCAAGTCCGTCTGCTGGGTTGGATTGTTCTACCCCTTTGCAGCTAGTTAAAGTGCATCTCTTCCACTGGGAAATGGACGGGCCTCTCTGCTCCTCTGCACAGAACGTGAGGTTGGGTGCAGCATCCCTATTGAGAGTTCCAAATGGAAACTATGTGAGAGATTTTAACCTCTTGCTAAAGATCAGAACTTCAGCGAGGGAAGAGGCAGGTGAGATTGTGTTGTCAAAGTCTGATTTTACAGAGGAGCTCAAGAAACACCCAGGTGAACCAACCCAGGTCCCAGCTGGAGTGGGCAGGTTGGAGGCCGGAGGCCAGTACCCAGGTCCCCAGGTGCTCCTCACTCAGCACTCTTGCCAGACCTTCCGCTGACTTCCTAGCACCCCAGTCATGATCTGAGCAAGCAGCAACTTTATTCTACAGGCCTGACCGTCACCAGAAAATAAGAGATTTAATCAAAGTCTAGTGCATCCCCTTGTACTCACTATAAACTGAGAACACTGGCAGATATCCTAGTCATCTAAGTGAAAACCTCCTCCCTCATACCTGTTTGGGTAAACCTCTAGTTTGGATATTAGCTAGTGGCTAGAGCTAAAAACTAAGCAATCTGAGTTTGAACTTTTAATGTTGTATGAACTAAACAAGCCAACAAAACTATTCAACTAAGTATTTTAAAATAGATGTTTTGAATTAATCTTTCTAAAATATTTTTTCTGACAATACACAAACATATTAACAGTGAAGTAAGTAGGACTTGAACTGCAGAATATGATGAGCCCTGCTCCCTTTCTCCATGCCCCCCCTCCTCTCTCCACTCCCACCCCAGCCAAAAAATCCAGTTTTCCAAGAACTGCATTTTTCTGACATCTTGTACATTCTGACGTCCGGAGAGACTTCCCATTTTCTACACTCAGCACTTTGAGGGCCATCAGGGGTCAAGGCACCAGTATTCCCAAAAGACCCCTGATAGTTCATCCAGAACAATCACGCCACTGGCTGCCCCGCCCCTCTTGTTACTAGCTGACGCCAATTTCTCAAGTAAGCGTTACCTTTTTGTTGTTATTGTTGTTTACCAGAAATACAAAGCCAAGAAGGTGAATCAGAGACACGATGAAGTTGTAGCAATTGCAGATTCAGCTCTAAATCCTATTCTCTAAGCACCAGTGCCCAAGTTAAAAAAATAAAAAATTTTAAAAAAATGAAACTACATCCTGGTCTCAGAGCTTCTGTTAACACAGGAACTACTGTGCTAAACTGAAAATCACATCTTCTGCTCAACTCTGTGAGCAGGGACTACAGGGGAAAAGGAAAGAAACGGTACATGTTTCAAATTTTACAGGAGTTTACATCATGCAAAATGGAAAGGGCCTTAGTGGTTTCATCTTGACGAAGTATGGCTGGTATAGAATCAATAACAGGCCACGGGCACGCAAGGTAATGTAGACAAACATCGAGAACAGTATCAGACGCCTTTCCCACCTCTCTTATGATAACATTTAGATGCAAATTTTTCTACTGGTTACATAATGGGGCGGGGTTAAATCGGCATCCAAGCATTCGTAAGTGAAGTAATATGCTTTGTGGGTCATTAATATGATCATATGCGTTGGCTTTATTAAAGGAAATATTTGAAATACGCAACCGGTTTTTCATTTCTTAAAACTGTATGTTTTAAGACTGTAGGTATGTTTTTATAAAAGCAAGATATATATTTTTTGTGTGCTGTATGTATTTCTATGAACAAGATTCTAAGATTCTTTCATCTTTTTCTTGCCTACCCCCAAACTGCAGTATTATGTTAAAAAAGTAGTTTTTATATTTCCAAGCAACATGCTTTAAAAAAGGTTTTTTTCTTTCCATTTCTACAGTAACTCAAACTTATCCTAAGTTGTAAAAATTGGCATTGTGCGCAGAATTACTGAGGAGGATTAATAGGCAGAAAATCATCACAGAATCTGAAAATTCTAAGCAGAGCTGGTGACGGGTGATTTCAGATCTAAATTTGCACAGCTGCCAAAGGAAAGTTAAAAATGACATCTAAAGGATGAACAGCTGTGGTCAAAATTATGCTGCAGTGTTAATCTTTATGAGCTTCTTCGATAGGATTCAAACCAATGCCAGAAATTTCCAAGTAGATTCCTTTCACAGAACGAGTCAGAATTACCATGTTCTGAGGTTTTGGTCTTCTTTAAAATAAAATAATAATAAATTCAATTACATTAAAACTCTCCTCAGATGAAAATTAAAAACTCAGCTCTGTTGCATCATGCTTTTTTATGAAGATGAATTAAAATGTCTTCATTGCTTGTAAAGGATGTGGTTAAAATTATTAAATTATTACTGAATCTCGTTCTCAAAAACCACTTGCAGCTTTTTTCCATGTTCTTCCACATGTTATAATGGAGATCCCTAAAATTTTGCCAATTTGGCAACAGGTCCAATAGATGATTATTAAGCCATGCTCGACTGTTAAGCTTTCTAACTTCTATAATATTTTGTAGTCCTCCATAGAACTCAAAGGACCATTCGCCTTCTTTAGAATCACTCATAATGTTCTGGGCAAAACCTTAGGAAAATGACACAGGGTTAGAGCTAGCTGCCAAGACACAATATATTTCAACTGAAGACTAGTAATATTTGGAAAGGATTTCCTGTATTCCTTCTCTACTTATTTGTTAATCTGATATAGTTTCCAGGGTTTCGAATGTTCATGCCTTTTGTGTTCTAAAAAGAGATTAGGGGCTCCCTGAAAAAAAAAAAATCAACTCACTTTCTCTAGCTTGAGCCTGCATGCTGAAGGTCTTTCGTACCTTCTAAGTAAACAGCAATGTGCATACATTAGTGGTGCTTGCTTTGAGAAGGAAAAAAAAAAAAAAAAGGTTGGCCTTTCCCTGTAAATATGGACTCTTAAGCCTCTAAATGATTTGCCAAACCGAATCGGATAATAAAGGGTTTAAACTTTGCCACTTTGGGGTTAATGTGAAAGGCTTGTCAACATCAGATTGTTTAGACATTAAAAGGAACGCGCTGTGCGCCTCCTTTTCAACCCCAGTGTTGCAGCTCCCAGTGAATTTACCCAGCTGTAAGTGATTCCAGATGCGCTGCAGTGACAAGCTTCAGTCTCAGGGTACTTATTCATTTCACATTAAAATCTCATGTTCCCAGGTCTGAGCCGTTATCTGCCTGAGATCTGATTAGGGAATACAGCAGAGAGGCATTTCCAAACCCAGAGCCTGCCCTCAGTCCCTGGTACAGATCTTTGACCAACAGGAACCTCGGACCAAGGGAGAGGTGCTCAGAGGTACGCATAAAGGGGAGGGCGGGGGCTCAGTGCTACCTTTTCCATACTCTATCACCTATGCCAAGTACTTCTACTAGGCTATCTCATCGATCCTGGACAGAGCCGCGCAGACATCTCAGCTTGGCTAATCCCTCAACCCGACACAAACTTTCTCCCCCAGTGGAAAGGGGTAGGGCCTGTGACTTTGTACGTTGTCTAGCGCAACACCCGCATGCAGAGGGGCTCACAACCGGTGCATTATGAGTGATGATTGATTTGCCGGATCCGCAAACCTCCGATTCTCTCTCCTGCCCCCAGCTCTGTCCGGACCACGACAGCAGAAGGAAAGTAGAAGTTGCGAGAGGAGCAGAAAGAAAGGGAAAGGAGTTCGGGAGCATGGAGAAAGCATCTAATTCAACCAGGCAGTCATGTCTTTGTTCCTGTGCAAAGGCAGCCGATGGACGCCCCCCACCCCCCGACCTCTGGCACGCACAGGGTACTTCGTTCTGAGTCCGTTTTTACTTCTTTACCCAAAGTGCTGAAGTACAGATACTACTGGTGACCGTCTCTTCCATGACACACGTCAGAGACACATGGCTAGAGAAATAGAAGGTGAGCTGAGGCCTGTGGGCAGAGACTAAAGACAACGGGGTACAGGTGGAGAGAAGGCTACGTCCGTGATACCCACAAAAGGAAACGAAATTAAGGATCATTATTATTTTATTTTCTCTTCTAGCCAGGCTTTTGGGTTGCTTTGGGCTTTGCTGTTTTGTGTTTGTTTTTTTTTCTTTTTGCCCTACTCCGTTGTCACTTTGAAGAGGTAGAGAGAGAGCACCACGAACCCCCAGCTGATCGACTGTGGTCACAGGCTGCTGGGCAGCCCCAGAGCCCGTCAGAAGCTCCTGTCACCGGACTCCCGTCACACTGGAAGCCCCAGAAAACATGCACTGAATACTGTAGCCCCCTCACCATGTGCTCAGTCTCCCCCAAGAGGAACAAAAAAGAATCACTCAAACCCCAGATTCAGAATGGAGGGGCTTAAAAAAGTCAGGGAATCCCCAGACCCTCCTTGGGGGTGGGGGTGGGGGGTGGGGGCTCGAAGTGGGGTGGGGGAAATGAGGTGGCCACATGGAAGGAGAGCAGTGGCATTTGGTTGGGTGGTGGGCAGATTTTCTTTTATGACTGCTAAACGCCTGCCTTTCTCCCCAAGCAATTACAGTGCTGCTTCCCATCAAGATGGCTGTGAGCAGCAGATCTCCAAGTTGCTGCAAATCAATCAAGAAGGCTATTGGCAGCTGTCGTGGAGAGTGGCCCGGATGGTCCTCTTGGTCGTTCCCTCACAGAGATGGTCCGAGCGGAGCTGTGGTCTGCGGCTGAAGGAGAGAGGGTAGCAGCCCTCCTGCAGCCCGAGCGGGTAAAAGAGGAAAGGCACACTTTGCCCTCTCCCTGCAGGTTCAGAACAAGAGCAACCTCCCAACTTGAACTTCCCGCGATAGCAATGCTTGGCCCCAGGAAAAATCACCAAGGCACCGTCCTCGGGCACACAGAGTGGTATCAAATGCTGTCATTACCGTTAATTAGAAGCAACACAAAAGGGCGATTCAGTGCACAGTGGACGCAATTCATCTAGTAATGAAAGCTTTTACAAGACGACGCCGAAGATGCATGTTGGACACTGCAGGCAAATGATGGGTCTGACACGGGGGCGTTCCTCTCTGGCACGTGCAGTGATTTCTGGAAGCTGGAAACCAGGCTGCCCAAACCTCACAGCACCTTTGATCTTCTCGTGCCACAAAGGGGGCTCAGGACGTCGCTACCTGTCCTTGTGTGGGTGAGCACACACCTGCCCGAAGGACCCACATGGAGAGTCACGGGGAGGTCCCCATTTGGTCGTACAGATCTCTGCTCCCTATCATCATCACACCCCTATCCCACAAAACCATTAGCAGCCACTTGCTGTATGCCCCCCAGATGCAAAAAGCATTTCCTCCATGACAGCGTTTGGGGGTGAAATGGGAGTAAATGATTTGGGAAAGCTGCCAGGGGTGTTGGGAAGCCAGGTGGGCCGTGTTGTCTGAGGGAAAGGCGTGCTGGGCTAAGCAGCAGTGCCCACACCGGACAGGCTCCGTGTGGCAGCTGCAGACCCAAGCCCTGCCCCCGGCCCTCGAGTCACATTGTGTCATGCCACACAGCATTTGGATCAGGAGGCGGCTGTGGCGTGCTGCGTAATATTTTTAAAAGCCCATTTCCCTGTTCAGGGGGAAGCAGGTGGAAAGCAGAACCCCTGAAGGGCAGATACTTTGAAAGGCCCCACAGGCAATTCTCCAATAAAAGAGCGAGCAAAGTTGGCATATATCCCAAACTTTCAAATTGACCTTCTCTCTTGATCTGGGACTTAATGCCTCCAAACCAAACTAATTCCAAAAGTCACCTTCTCAACTCCTCTGCACAATTTTTTTTTTAAACAAATGAAAGCTCAGGTAGAGGCTCCCCCTCGAAGCCCTTCTGACGTCCTTAGCTGCTCAAATTAAATCTGAATGGTTCGTCTCTTTTTATTATACGATGGGCCATATGTCACCAAAATAAAAACCCAGCTGAAATCCCAGTACAGATAAAGGTCATGAAAGGCTGTTCCGGCCACAAAATAGAGACCCTGTTTAAATCTTATTAAACAATAACACCCACCCAACCATCCCCTCCCCCTCCGGAAAAAAATTCTGGAAGGAACTTGTGGTTAAATCATCTCATAGTTTGGCAAAAAGTTCTACCTCCGAAAAATGAAAAGAAAAAAAAAACAACAACAAAAAACTTCGTTCTGTGCTGGACTCACACAGGCTAATAAAAAGCAGGACTGTATTGCTCTGCACTGTAGCTGTCAGATTCTCAGCAATGAAATACAGATCCCGACTCTCCTGGTCCCTCGAGTCCTACCCCCTCAGACCACCAAAAAAGGAACAGCCGGGGGCGGGAGGGGGCATCATTTATCCTCTCCCACTCCAGATTGAATCTTGTTTGTTGCTTTGTTTTATTTTTAATTTTTGCTTTTTTGGCCTGCACGTCTCTTTTCCTGAATAAAGTTTCCACTGTTCTTATAAACACAGTTAGATAGAGGTTCTTTAAAGAGCTATGATTCTGCTTTCTTGCAAAGATGCTACACACTTAGATTCAAAGAGGTCCAGGCATTGCCACAATGGTATGTGTGTCTTTAAATTAAGAAAGAAAGAAAGAGAGAGAGATCAAAAAGAAAAAACATTTCCATTTCACAAGGTCCCCCAGTGGCCTCAAACGCTCCTCCTCCACCATCAAAAATTCATAAAGGGGATCAGCATTCTTTACCGAATGGATCCCAGTGGCACCATAGACCTTGTTGGGGAGAGAGGCAATAAATATCGAATTATACACCTCTTGGGAAGAAAGGACTGAAGACTCGGCTTCAAGCCCTCCACATGGTCCCTGGGGGAGCTGGGTCCAGACTCAAGGTCCAGCACAGAAAGGAAATGGGTCAAGTGTGTCAATTTCTAGACTGATGACCTTTGACTTGCTTAATGACACTAGGAGGCCACCACCAAAAAAAAAAAAAAATACCAAATGCCTTGGAGGAAAGACATGGGGGGAGGGGAGGGGTGCCATTGGGGCCACAAGGAAACTGCGGCCAAAGCACTGCAGTGGGGGATGGTCCCCGGGCGCCCTGCTAACTGTGATTTGTCCTTGGGAAACTCTGACCAGGTGAGTGGTAGAAAGTCCATGCATGGAGAACTTTAATTCCCACCAATGTTTGGCTCCCGGCCCCAGGAACACTTCATCTTCTGCCTGAAACTCCAAGAACGTGGTTTGCCCATTCCACCTCCAGAATTTGCCCATGCAGAGCCACCCCTCTCTCCCTGCCGTGCCCCCAAAGCCCTCTTCCTCACCCCCCGCTTCCAGCTGCCACCGCCTGCGCCCAGCCACACGTGTGGCCCCAACGCTTTGCCGTTTTGCACCACCCCCTTTACATGTGCCTTTTTTGCCGTCTCCCCACTTCTAACTCCTGACCAGCAAGAACTCCCTGCCCCCACCCCACCCTCCCACACCGCACACTGTGTCACCGACACTGAGTCAATGCTCTGTCATCCATGTCGACCGATCACTGCAAAGGAAAAGGGAAGAGTCTGGGTTCCAAAATGAAAATTATAGGGCAAAGAAAGTGGGAAAGAACGCATAAACAGATGTGTTCAGATAGCGTGTATCTGCAATTTGTCAGTTTATTCATTCAATACACAGTATAGGGAATAGGTACCCAGGACTCCTTTCCTTAAACTGAAGGATCTACATATAAATTTGCAAAGTACTCTCACAGCTTAAATGCAAATTAGGAGTCTCACAACTGGTTAATCAAACAGAATGAAATTTTTTTATGGACCAGAACACTTTCAGGTAGTCTTATATAGCTCATGGACTAAGCTTAAAAAAAAAAACAAAAACGCTTGGCTGCACTTGTCCCAGAGGGAGGTCTCAGTAGCTTCAGCCCCTCATATTATATATAAAGTTGACCCAATTAGAGTTTGGATTTGGATGGGCATTCTTAGCTCCTGCTCTCAGACACCTGGGCTGAAGTTCCCATTTATGCTTCAAAAACAGTTGAAGTTCCTCATACTCTAGCTTTCTGAACTCTACTGCCAATTCTGTGAGCTAGTCCTTCAGACATTTGCTAAACAGTAAGTGGCAAGAAAGCTGCCCAGAACACCCACACTGAATTGCTCTCTTCCTCCCTGTTCCCAGAGCTCGGGCTCAGGGGGACAGAGCCTGAGTCCTCTGTCGGCTCCACTCCAAAGGGAAAGCTTCCCACCCAGTTAGCCGGTGGCCCTGCTTCTTTGTCCTCCACCCTCCTCCTCACTTCTTGCCCCTTCCTCAGTGCATCTCACCCTCCCCAAACAGTGGGCATGGGAAGTAAAAGGTGAAATTCAGATCAGTCCCAGGGGAAGAGTTTTAATGCCAGGCTCCACGGGGAAGGAGCCTGAGACTACTATCTAACTAAGGAGACTGAGGGGTTGTGTGTGCGGATTTCATTGATCTGTGTTTACACTGCCCTCCAAGACCATTAAGAGGCTGTTCAGTGGCCCCTAACCTTTTAAGAGTGGTAACACACTGGCGCTGTCAGATTTTACCAGCACCTTTCCTTCTCTCCCCTTCACCTTTACAAGGGGGAAAAATATTCTATTCTTTTTTTTTTTTTTTAGGTTAAGTTTGGTTTAAATTATTTGGGTTTTCAGAATATGGAACCAGTCATTAAATTGAACAGAAACACACAAGGGTGACATATGGACCAACCTTTCTGTGTTTATATTATATCATGTTATTATAATATATAACAGTGTATATAAATGTGTAATTATGTATCAATATGTTATATTGATATATGATTAATACATTGTATGTATATATTTCTATTTATAAGGTTGATGTTTATAGGTAAGATAGATATGATAATCTCAATTCCATGGTGAAAATACGAGACTCAAAGTACTTCAAATACTCTCAACAAATCACCCAGCTAATATGTGGGAGAAAAAGGATTCACAAAAAAAATAAATCATAATTAAAATTAATTAATTAATTAATTAAAAGGAAAAGGACTCACATCTTCACCTTCTCGAATATGTTCATTACATTTTTAAAAATGAAAAAATTAAAACTTCTATATATCAGAAATAATAGTGAAATGGTTATGTAAACTATGTCACATTCATCTGCTCAATGGAATACTATTTATTCATCAAAAAAAAAGAGGATGAAGAATATATAAGAACATGCCAAATGCTCATCACTTAATGTGGAAGTTAAAATAACAGAATACACAATCATGTGTCCTCTATCATGCATAAAAATACACCTATAAAAAAGACTGTGGGGAACACACAAAAGTGAAAATTATTATGCCAAGTGCTGAGAGTTGCAGTGATTTTTATCCTGCTATTTTCCAGACTTTTATTTTTGTTTTGCTATCTCATTTTTTTTAAAGATTTTATTTATTTTTTTGACAGAGAGAGACACAGCGAGAGAGGGAACACAAGCAGGGGGAGTGGGAGAGGGAGAAGCAGGCTTCCCGCTGAGCAGGGAGCCTGATGCAGGGCTCTATCCCAGGATGCTGGGATCATGACCT
This sequence comes from Halichoerus grypus, assembly GCF_964656455.1. Classification (NCBI taxonomy): domain Eukaryota; kingdom Metazoa; phylum Chordata; class Mammalia; order Carnivora; family Phocidae; genus Halichoerus; species Halichoerus grypus. The sequence continues at coordinate 157,296,683 of NC_135714.1, read as the reverse complement.
GAGCCGAAGGCAGATGCTTAAGAACTGAGCCTCCCAGGCATGCCTTGCTATCTCATTTTATAACTGAAAAGAAAACTTGAAATAAGTCTCCTGGTCCAAGCTCAGTGCTGCCTCCAGTGGGAGGATCTTTTACACATCTGTCTTCTCCCCTGGCCACCTACTGGCACCCAACTCAGGAATTGGGCTTTGGGTTCCCAACACGACCCAACAAGCTGGAGTACAAGGAAGAGCCAGGACTCTGAACTCCAGTCTCCAGCATTTCCCTAGCCCCAGCTTCGCGGGCACTCTGCTCGGCTCTGGCTGTGTGTAGCCCCTGCTCATCAGGGGCCTCTCAGCTTATGAATTATGAAAGCTCTCTGGGTGTGCCCACTGGTGCATATGGATCAGCTGAGCCCCCAGTGCTGGAGACATAACAAAGGATTTCCCTCCTTGGTATCGATGTCAATTTAAAAATCAAAAACTTTACTTTATGAACTATAACCTTCCATGTCAGTGGGGTGTTGTTTAAAAGAGACCCCAAGATAACTGTTCAATGATTGCTTCAAAAAAAAAAAATAAAATCTAAGCATTTTTTTAATGATGGATGGATTCCCTCAACATTTGTCATGCTGCCATATGCTGGGCTCTCTCCTCCAATAGAGCATGGTACCAGGGGTCAAGGAGAAGGAAAAGTAAACCAAAAGGTGTACAACTTTGTAGGTTCATGTACGTACTTGGGCACAAACTGGATCCAAAAAGGTTATTTCTGGAATGTGAAATCGAGGAGGAGCTGACTCTCCAAATTTAGGAAGACTATAAGAACTCAAGCATTTCACGGAGCAGTGCAAAAAAATGGCTGTTTCATAGCAACAATCTTGGCTGACTCAACGTGAGTGTCAGATTCACACACAGTTGCATTAACCATATCATTAAAAGTGCATGTAAACAGACCCCCAAACCTAGGTTTACCAACATTTACAAGCAAACAAGGCACAGAGCCTGGGAAACCTCAGTGAGGTCCATCAAACCTACTTGCACTTCTGAAACCCTGTTTTCCAGGCGATGAAACTTGCCCAACGTTCCTTGATGTCTATATTTTGGGAACAGCCCAGGGTTCTTTCTTCGAGTAAAGGCTGTTAGATTTTTACAGAATGAGACGTGCAAAGCTCAGATCTGCAGCTACCCGTCCTGGGTGTTCTCAAAGATTTTTATCCGCCTACACCCTGAAACTGAGAAACTTTTCAAAAAAACGCATCTTCTGCCAAAAAAAAGAGAGAGAGAGAGAGAGAGAAAGAGAGAGGGAGGAGGGAAGGAAGGAAGGAAGGAAGGAAGGAAGGAAGGAAGGAAGGAAGGAAGGAAGGAAGGAAGGAAGGAAGGGAGAAAGGAAGAAAAAACATGCTTCTACAATAAGCAAAGGGAAAGGTATCTTTCTTCTGCCTCCAGATCTCAGGGATAGTAAACTCTGCTTTTAAGGGGGAGAATTGTTTTATATTTGAAAAGTGATAAAAAACAGAACTGAGCAGGGTATGGGCTGTGATGGGGAGGAGTGTCACCAAGGTGGGAATTACCCAGTATAATTCAAGCCTCCAGTGAGGTCTCGACATTCTCCAGGGCTCCATGTGGCCAGCTCCCTTTCTCTGCCAATGCCATATAAGACAAGCTCTTTAAAACTGGCTGGGAATTTAGCTCCTGTCTTCTCTGAAATACCCGGTGGCTACATATAAAATATATGGTACCACAGCAGATTTCTTCACACGTGATATACACATAAAATTTCAGCATACTCCATCAGTAAACCCAGGTGGTAGGCCTCCGGAGAGCAAGGATGGATAAATGATCCAGGGGACTGGAGAGGTTTCCTGAGTCAACTTGGCCCTAATGAGAAAGCCAGGCACTTACTTGAGAAGCCAGACTTCTGAACGAAGAAAATGTTACAGTGCTGCCACTAACTAGCTGTGTGACCTTGGGTAAGTCACTTAACCTCTCTGGCTTTCAGTTTCCACTTCTGTTAAGGTATACACTAACAGTGATTCTCAAAGTCCCAGATGTTCACAGAAACACTCTTCTTGGTCCAGCCAAGAGAAAAGATAAGGAGGACAGGAAGTGATGGAATCTTGCTATTGAAAAACAAGGTGAGGTGTTGGAAAAGTTTTATGAGCTTAATGGTGATATTACATAGCCCTAAGATATGCATCCATTTATATAACATGTATTTGTTGAGGAACTTTCATGTGCTGGGCACATACACTAGAGGGCAAAAATCCATGGTTCTTGCCCTCGCGAAGCTTATGGTTCAACATGGCGGTTGTCTCTGAGCATATCAAGCACCCTCTTGGATGCTTATATTACCAGGTGGGTCCACCTCGTTTTTCTTTGCTCCTGTTGCAGCTCCTACCTGCAATGCCCTCCACCTACTTCAAGTCTGCCTCTATTTCAACTCTCGTCTCCTTCGTGAAGCCTTCCTTTAGTGTTACTGCAGTCTACTCTGACCTCTTTCTCCTCTGGGCTACAGAGGAGCAAGTTTCCAGGAGCACTGTTGATTATGAAACCATATCGCTTGTCAACTGCTGGTAAGTGTCCCCAAATTATCACCCTACTAGATTATGACCTCGCCATGGACAGAGACATGCCTTCTTTTTGTCATGTTCCCCAGGGCACCACACTTAGCCGTTTCTCAGCATATATGCCTTGACTGATGCTCGACTATTTGAAAATCTCAACTAAGGAGGCTGTTTTCTGCTTATCTGAGAGTTAATTTTCATTTCAACCTTTATTTTTAAATCCTTTTAAACTGGATTAGTAGTCCACTTTCTTAATGTGGCATGTCCACCAAAGCAATTTTTTAAGAACTACTTTTTTTTTTTGGATGGCACATTCCTTTGTGGTTCATCAGTATCACCAGCATGTCTCTGTGAACCGTCCTAGACGTGGAAGGAGAAGGTCCTGAGATGGGGGCTGAATCTGTGTTGACTCTGAGCCAGTGGGTCTCAAACTTATGAAAGCAACTGGACTCTTGTTAAAAAAAAAAAAAAAAAAACATACAGAGAAGCCCAATGTGGATAAACGCTCTGCCAAAGCCAAAATGGGGAGCCCCGGCCCTTGCCTGGCTGTCCCTGCCCTCACCCCCATCAGCACTTCCCTTGAACCCACTATGTGGGGCCCCAAAACCACCATGCTAGACTTTAGCCTGGAATTTTTAAAAATACATGATAATTTCCATCTTTTCCATTAAAGAAGAAGAGGAGGATACGGCTAAAGAGAGAAGGAGGTGGGAATCTGATTTACTCAAGGTTCATGTTCATTAGATAATAACCCGTTTTGTACGATATGCATAATATATGTATACATACATTATGTATGTGTTTTATATTAAATAAAACAATGATTGGGACCTTAACTGTGTGTTCAAACACCATGATTTTCACCCTTTTTGCAGATAAGGAAACTGAGGCACAGAGTGGTTCAGAAGCCTGTCCGAGGTCACACAGCTGGCTATAGCAGAGCTGGGAGTTGATCCCAGGTAGTCCCAAGAGTCCTTCTCTCAATCACTCTATGAAAGCTGGCTCTACAGGTCATTCAAGCCTTCAAAAACAGTTATACCACTTTTCGTTTGCTCTGTACTTCAGAGTTTTCTAAGAGTTTTTGTGCATGGTAGCCCATCTGAGCCATTCAACTATCATGTCTGAGGATCATGGCCTCAGTTCTCCAGCTGAGCAAACTGAGGCACACAAAGGTTAAATTCTATTCAGAGTAACAAAGCCAAACCAAAACCTAGGTCTCCTGACCTCTAAGTTCAGTGCTTCTCTATCACACTACTCTTCTCTAAACCAAACTTCGCGAGGACCCCACACCTATTTAATGTCCCATCAGAAAGCTTCTACCATGTTCCCTAGAAGTGTCTCCTCCCAGGGGGTTCCAAGCATTAACTTGGGCTCCAGATAGTAGCTGGGAGGCTATAAACACATCATCAACCACTCAAGTGTATGTTACAGTAATACACAAAAAATAATACTTAAAAAAAAAAATCTCTTGAGGTCATTTACTCATTTGGCAGGTTTTATTTTTTCATTTTACAGGGAATCTTATAATACACTTTTCTTTCATGACATAGGTACATTCCGAGGACAGCTTAGTGCTGTCCAAGGGTTTTACAAGAGATCTACTCTCTTAGGATTACCTGCCTCTCCCAGCCTGGCACTTCTTGTCTATAGATCGATTTGGCCAGCCATTGGATAGAAGGTTGGAGAGTATGAAAGGTGGGAAAATAAGGAGTCGGGGCATATATTCCTATCTTGGGGAGCTTACCACAGCTCTGAGGGCCCTGGACACATCAAAGAGCTGCCCATAGAGCTGTAATTGGCCACAGACAAGCAGACCAGCTTTGATCTTGCAAAGGTACAATCAGTCCCTGTGCATCACCCATTAGTGACCCCCCACTAATAGTCAACTCCCCACATGCATGCAGAAATATTCTACATGGTCACACATGCACACATTTAAATAAATTTTATAAGTCCATGTACATACAGAGGAACATTGATACGAATATATATATATATATATATATATATATATATATTAAGAAACATTTTTCAATCTGCCAGAAATTATCTCTGGGATGTCACCATTTAAATGGATATATATTGGGCACCAGGGAAGAGAAAGAAAGGAATGGGAAGGCATGATCTCAGCTTTCAATCAATCAGTAAGTCCTTCAGCTTATATTTATTGAGTAACTTCTATACAGCTGGCACCAAGCGAAGTCATAGAAATAGAAAAGTAATCGGGCAGAGTCCAGCAAGAAATGGACAGTCTAGTTGGAGAGAAAATTATAGTAACCTTTCACATTTTGCATAATAGTGTATGTTTTACAAAATGCTTTCTCAAACACCATCCCCCATGCTTTACAAGACATCTACTACAAGTCAAAATGGATTTGCCCCAAATCACATCACTAACAGGTTGAAGAGTGAGAATTTCAACTCAGTTCTTCAAACTCCAAATTCATCGTTTTTCACAGAAACTATGCTGGTTCTGCAAAGCAAGACCAACACAGGAAGACTAAATGACCGGCATCCTACCATCCAATTATATTAAATAAATTGTATCCGACACAACATGAGGGACATATGAGGGACAGCTGAAATGTAGAGGAACCAACACCAGACAACCCAGACTCTGTCACCTGCTGGTAAAAATCTATGATTTTCCACAAATCCCTTAGCCTCTTTGAGCCTCAGTTTTCTGTAAAATGGGGATAAAGGGAGCTACCCACCAGAGGGGCGGTTGTAAGGCGGAAAGTCAATAACGTATGCAAAGATACTTTACAGACATAAAAAGAACAACTGAAATGCCTCACTAGGTGTGGGTGGTAGCACAGGAGGAAGGGGGCTCCCCTCTGCTGGGCATAGTGACAGATGCAACCCTCATCGCATGGACCAATGCCACGTTAGACCAGGTTCACTGCCTCCCATGTGACATGTAGGGCAAGGTTTTGGCTTGCGGCACATTCTGGGCTATAAAGATCTATGTTGTAGCAAACTTGTGAGCAAGACCTCATCTGATCCACCCTAGAAGATGTAAAAATATACAATTTGCGAAGTACATTAGTTGCCATATGAAACTCTGGTTCTTTAAACAAATACCCACCTAACCAAGGTGGGGGGCGGGTTTGGAGAGTACAGGCATGATACCATTCATTCAGCCTCAATACCTGAGGCCCTTGGGAATAAAAATGTTGCAGATAGATGACAATCCAGATGCTTGCAGAGAACTCTCCTACATTTACAAGTAGTTTAAATTTTTATTCCAGGCTCTCTTTAGCACTCCTGCAGTAGAAAGATGCCATGTATTCCATATAAGAACAGGAAGAAGGGCATGAGAGGCTCCCTTTCTGCAAGCTCAGTTGACTTGGCTTTCTGGACAAAAGGGCCAGTGGGTTACCCTGTTCCTGTACTTACCAATAAACAAACGTGATAAACAGCAGCAGGAGCAGACTTGCCGGGAAGCCTTCCACTGAGGGTTAATGGTTTCCTCTCTGCCAATTCACTTGGCCTAAGGGTCAACTTCTAGAGCCTAAAGCTGCATTAGGATTAGCATGGGAATTCAGCTCCTGGTGGCTCCTCTTCCCAGCCCCAAAAGTTGCAGACAGAAAAGGAAGCCCAAGATCAAGAATGAGAGTTACAGTCATCTACACATAGGAGCTGTATAATAACATCTTACTGAAACCACTTTTACGCAACCAGTCATACTATATAATTATGTCCTTACACACGTGCATGCATATAATACACAGCTTTGGGTGTACACACACACACACACACACACCCCCCACACAATCGATAGACCAATTTCTACAGTAGCTCATCTTTCCTCTGAGCTTAAAATATTCTCTATATATGTGCATTGTTGTATTAAATAATAATAAAAAAGTCTATAAGTAGAAACTTTGTAAGATCATATATAATATTATTTTAAACAGAAAACTTAAAATACACAATGTTGGAATAATCTAAGAACCCTCTTCATTAGAGCCAGTCATCTGGAGGCCAAGCACTCATATCCAGGTTCTTGAAGACTGTGTTATATAAAAAAAAAAAAGCCTGTCCTTCTTATCCCAGCAAAATCTAGCATCTCCAGAACTGATTTCAAATCCTCTGCATTTTTAGGCTGAGAAAAGGGAAAGGGACTGTCCTTACCACAACAACAGAATAGCCTGGAAATATTAAATTGACTCAACCCATGTTTTATTAGACACAGCTTAACAACTCTGAGTTTACAAAACTCAGCCAAACAGCATCAGGCTTCAGCATAAACTTTTGCTAACTAGCCCACATAGTTCCCATATGCTATGAGATGTTGTTTGAGCCAACTCGGTACCTTATAATTATAAACACACGTCTTTCAGCTCTTCTGTGTATTCTTCCCAGGCAGAACGGAAATATGTCACTTAAATTAGCACTTGGAGTACAGAGTGGGTGCCAAATTTGGGTTAGCACAAACAGGGTAAATAAAGCAGCACCAAATTAAAATGGTAAAATAAACTTCTTTATGCTCCAGTGGAAACTGCTAAGTCTTAGCTGAATGGCAGCTAATGGGTCTGGGAAAAGGATATCCCTCAAACTGTAGCTCTTGGCTTTTGAATAAGATTTTCTCATCCAAGAATCTCGAAGCAATTTCTTGCAAAACCCAAGCAGTGTGGAAAAAAAAAAAAAAAAAAAAAGGAGATGCTATTTCTTCTGCAAACTCTTTTGCCATCACTTTTCTTCATCATTCCCTTCCAATAATTCTGGGAAGGTTTATATTTTTATCCTTATGTAACTCCTGAGGAGAAAAGAAAGATTTTAGAGGAGTAAATGAAGGCAGATGTGACATAACCTGGCAAAAGCCACAGAGCTAGAAAATAATGCAGAAATCCAACCATAAAAAGTCTTTCAACTAGAAGCCTTTGTGCCTTCCCTGTATAATCACAACTACCATTTATTGAGTGCCTACTGTGTACCAGAGACTGAGTTGGAAGCCTTTCATACATTACCTCACTTTTCTTCACACCACAACCCTATGAGATAGGAATAATTCTCACCATTTTACTCATACATCCCAAGTGCCCTCCAGGACCAAAACAGGGGGAGGCACGGGGGCAGAAAATGAAGGACAGTGAAAACAAAAGAGAGGACTCACAGCAGCTTCATTTCTTTTCTTTTCTTTTTTTTTAGGATTTATTCATTTTAGAGAGAGAGTGCTTGCACACAAGTGTGAGTTGGGGAGGGGCAGAGGAAGAGAATCAGCTTCATTTCTAATGGTGAACACTGACCATCCGTAGGAGAATACAAGTGGAGTACTACTTAGCAATCAAAAAGGAATAGCTATGGGTAATGAGACAAACCTTAAAAACATTTTGCTGAATGAAAGAAACCTTCCAGAAAGGAGTACATTCTGTTTGGTTCCATTTTTATGAAGTTCTAGAACAGGCAAAACAAATCCAAAGTGGTAAATGATTAGAACAGTGGTGGTCTCTCGAGGGGTAAGTGGAGACCGGGATTGGCTGAGAAGGGGCATGAAGGAACTCTCTGAGGTGACTGGAAGTCACAGGGGTTTGGGTTACCCAGGTGTATTCATCGGTCACAACTCATCCAATGGTACACTTAAGATTTATGCAGTTTATTGTCTGTAAGTTGTAGCTTAAAAGTGGGAACTATAAACAAATATTGAATTCTAGTTAATGATACACATGCTAAAGTACTTACAGGGAGCGTACCGATGACTGATACCTAAAACTTACCTTGAGATTAAAAAAATTTCTAGATTTCTGGATGGATAGATAAATAGGTATGTAATAGAGCACATTTTGTAAAATCTTAATAAAGGAATCTGAGTGGTAAGTACACCAGTATCACTGTAAAATTTCTTCAATACTGTATATTTGAACAGCTTCATATTAAAATGTTGGAAAAGAGCAGGAGGACTGGGAGAGAAGACAGAATACGAAGGAAAGGAAAAGAGGACAGGGAAGGAAGACATAGAAGAGAAGTCTAGGAAAGGAGAAGGAGAAGGAAGTCAAGTTGTAGGATGCTGGAAAATACAAACAGAGATCAGGAAAGAAGTATAAAGAAAGGGAAGAAAAAAATAAGAGGAAAGAGGGGGCAATATATGTAATAAGAAAAGAGCAAACTAAGGGCAGATGAGGTGAACGGAGCAGGACAAGAAAGGAAAAAGGCAGCGTTCAGGCTGACAAGACATGCAGCTCAGGTGTTTTCCAAACCACTGTGCTCAGGGCAGCTGGACCGTGACTCACGTGGCCTGTCCTGTGGCTGCCCTGCCACTTGCACTTGGTGGTGCACTTGGTCAGAATCTGGATTAAGAGGGTGGAGAGGATTCAAGTGTATTTCGTATTAAAGCCACTCAACTCAGCAAGCTCAAAGACTAAAGACAACATGGTATCCTGAAATGGTCTTCAAAATTTATTATTTAGTCATAGAATCCCTTTAAATAAACATTTTATAATTATAAATTATAAGATTATAACAGGTAAAGGGGGCAAAGCTCTGGTCAACATAGAGGTCACGGGGGCCAGGCCCTGTGTGCAGAGTTGATTTGCCACCTCTCCCCGCCCCTCGCCCCACCTCCAGTGACCATTCCAGTTTCTACAGATCCCCAAGGCTCCAAATACACTAAGTAGAAAGTCCACTGCACTAAAAAACAGAAGATGAGATCATGATTCTGCCATTAACTACTAGTGACTTCAAGCAAATCCTTGAACTACCCAGCATCTCAGTTTTATTGTCTCTATCTCTACTGTCAACCACTCTGTGTAAGAAGCTCAATTAAGGCTATACTGTATACGTTTAAAGCACTTTGCAGATGCCCAACTATTTGGACTCCTCTTCTCTATAAACTTGCCACAGGAATCTGTGAACCAACTTCTGGTTCAAAACAGCCTCCAGCTAACAGCTCCCTATTCTGTCCCTGCTACCTTCTTAATATTAAGATCTAGAAAGACAGAAGAAGAAAAAAAAGAAGGAGGAGAAGAAGGAAAGCTCCCAGCAACATGGAAAACTACTTATAAAATGTATCTCAAATACATTTGTTTCTTTCCATCTGTACTGCCACCACCCTGGTCTGTAAGAACTACCTTAACTGTTCTCCTGGCTGTCTCCATCCCAAACTACCTTCCAGTCCACCTTCCACACAGCAGCCAGGGAGAAAACTAAAACCAGTATGTGGACAACAAGCTTGAGATGCTCCCTGGAAATCACAGGGAAAGGGCAAAATAATGCAATGGAAGAAATACAAGAAACATAAAAGAGAAATATTTTTCTAACTTGAAGAAATACCATGCAGATTTTAAGAGCTCATTATGTTCCAGAAATAATCAATGAAAATCAAAGTATTACCAGACTTTCACATTTCAACATTAAATCCTGGAATACAATAGACTATGTCTAAGTAGTTTTAAGTGGAAAAGGGTATGACCCAAGAGTTTTATAGCCAATATTTTCTAAGTGAAGACCTCAGAAAAAGACTCTTAGATATACAAGTGTCAGAAAATATAGCACCTATGCACCCCTCCTGACAAGATTATCGAAGATGTAATCCAACTCCTGAAAAACAAAACAAAATTAGAAGCTCGAAAGTGTGGGTATTATAGTATGAAGGAAGTAGTGGGGATGCTGAAACCAACTAAAATAGAGACAAGCCTAACAAGTAACACAAATATCACTACAAACTTAAATATAAATGCCAAGAAGTAGTTATTCAAAGGGAGGATATATAATGAAAAAATTTGATGTAATCACATTAATCTGGTTATAAAAGCCAAATTTATTATTTTAAAAGACTAAGAAGTAGCATAAGAAGAAAGAGGGAAAAAGTGATGACATAAAGGCAAATTGTCTCAATTATTTGTATCAAATAGAGAGAGAGAGAGAGATGCTTTTCACTCCTGGCTGACAATAATAGACATACACCCTAGGAAATATTTTTGAAAAAATTTTAACCAATAGTAAAATTAAAAGAAGATAAATACATTAAAAAAATACTTGAGAGTAAAAGCAAAGAAAACAAGATCAATATACAGAAAGAGAACAAAGGAAAAGATAAGGAAATGAAGTGGAACAAGATGGCAGATGTTTGATCAAAAAATACTAGAATACTAGCTATAACAACAAATGTGAATAAGTTAAACTCTCCTATTAAAAGGGGATTGAGTGAGATATTCACATCGAATCAAAAATAAATCCAACTGTATGTTATTTAAAAGAACACTCAGATGTCCCATAACTCAATATCAAAAATTATACACTAAAAATGGGAGGATTTTATTTATGTCAACTCTACCTCAATAAAACTGTTTTAAATAAAAAGAACACTCAAGTCAGAGATCAGAAATAAAAGGATGTGCAAGTGATTATGAGGCAAAGATAAAAATAAAGCGGAGGTTATGAAACTAATGGTAAACAAAGTAAACTTAAAGGCAAACAACAAGAAACTAGATAAAAAAGAAAAGTTTATAATAATAAAGAGAGCTAACATTCTTATTGATAATAATGCAAAGTAATCACGAATGCAAAACATGATATCAAAATATATGAATCTTAAAAGTATTAGAATTCTAAGAATAAATTTGCAGAATGATAATTATAGCTAGAGATTAACATAGCTCTTTGGCAGATAACAACATTAATAAAGTTGTGGTTTTTTTAGAATGCCCCAAAATAGAAATGGTCTAAACCATATTTTCTAACCAAATACAATATTTCAAGGTAATCTCCTTAATTTTAACAAAAAATAATTCAATCACTTAGAAATCAAAACTGCAATTTGAGTACTTAAAAATAAATGATAATTAGAAAGAAAAACATAGGGGCGCCTGGGTGGCTCAGTTGGTTAAGCATCTGACTCTTGATTTCTACTCCAGTCATGATCTCTGGGTGCTGAGATCAAGCCCCACATCGGGCTCCATGCTCAGCAGGGAGTCTGCTTGAAGATTCTCTCCTTCTGCCCCTCCCCACTTCAAATAAATAAATAAATCTTTTAAAAAAATGAAAGAGAAACAAATTAAAACTCATGGAAACTCAAGGCCAAAACTGCACACAGAGGAAAATGCATGTCCCCAAATGTTTTCTTTGATTAAAAAAAGAAAAGACAGAAAGAAAAAAAACCTAAAAAATAAATAAACTAAAATTTCAGTCAAGGAAACGTGAAAGTGAAACAAACCCGCAGAAAGGAAGAAGATGGAATTAGCAGAGATGAAAGCAGACCATAGTTAAGTAGAACTGACAAACAATTTTAAATAAATAATTTAAATATAAATTAGAAAAACCACCAAGGATAATAAGAGGACGAGAGGGTAAGAGAGTGAGAGAGAATGAGAACACAAGTGTGTCTACCTCCTCAAGAATGAGGGATTTGGGGAATTTACCACAATGCAATGGGGAATCTTTAAAATTGTAGGGAAACACGATATATAACTACATGCTAATAAGTATGAAAATGTTGACTTACATCTGCTACTTTTAGGATAATACTGAATTTCAGAATAAAACTTCCTCAAGTAGAAAATGTAAACTGACCAAAAATTGTTGTAAAGCTGGAAACATTTTCAGAGATCCTTTTTAATTTTTTTGTTTTATTTTCGAAGGATAGTTGACATACATTATATTAGTTTCAGGTGTACAAAAGAGTGATTTGGCAATTCTATACATTATGCAATGTCCACCATAAGTGTAGTTACCATCTGTCTCCATACAACGTTATTACAATATTAGTGACTATATTCCCTATGCCGTACGTTACATTCCCCATGACTTATTTACTTTATAACTGGAAATTTGTACCTCTTAATCCCCTCACCTATTGTGCCTGCTCCTCAAGCCATCCCCTTCCAGCAACCAGCAGTTTATTCTCTATATTTATAAATCTGTTTCTGTTTTATATATATATATTTTTTTTGCTTGTCTGTAGCTGGCGTATATATACGATGGAATATTACTCAGCCATAAAGAAGAATGAGATCTTGCCATTTGTGACAACATGGGTGGACCTAGAGGGTATTATGCTAAGTGAAATAGATTAAAAGGCATCTTGGAGCCAAGACTTTGTATTCCAAATGGTCAGGAATACATGGGAGGTGGAAGAGAGGGTTCAGCATGAAATCCTGGAGACTGCATAGTTAGAGCGGACCTTACAGGTTGCACTGGGTAACCCACCCCCTCCTGCCCATCCCATGCTAAAATACATTCTATTTCATGCTATGGTTTCATTACACTGAGATCAGTAGGTCCCAGAGCTACATTCCTCAGATTATCACCATTGTTTATGCAATCTCAATTTTTTTTTTTAATCGAACAACCATCTCTATGTGACACGGGGTATAGCAGAAAAAGCATTCAAACTGAGGCCCAGAAACCTGCATCCTAGTCCTGTTCTACCACCAACAGTTTGAATACTATCAGGGAGAAGGCAGTTTCTCTCTGTGGTCCTCACCTGGGACATAAGGTTCAGTTTGAATATGCTATGAACCATGGAGCTAGTTTTCACACAAACCTGAGAGAAAGAACAGCAACCTTGGTTCCAAAAGCCATTCCCTCTGCACACATATTTATACCTTCTTCCCCAACCCTCTCCCCTTCCTCGCTCCCCATCACATCACTGGAAAGACTGGACAGAAGCTAGAAACTTCCACTTGGAAGATCATTGGACACCAATTCTGCAAAATAAGGTGAGACGTAACCCTACTTGTGAGAGGCTTACCATGTCATGAAAGAGAGACAACTGATGACATCAAGCAGTGACAGAAAAGAGAAGAGAATTAAGTACCAAATGGGCAGTTTAGGCAATAGTTGTGAAAGCAGACAGACGAGGACCTTGGTGCAAAGGGGAGTGAGGCCGACTCCACGGCCGAGGCCAAACTTGAACTTCCTTGCAATATTTCAAACAGTACGCAAAGAAAGAACGTCTGGTCTTGAAGGAGTCCCAGGCAACCCAAAGAAAGGTTAAGAAAGTGCATTTTAAGTGGTTATGTTAGGGCCAAATTGCCATAATTTGAATAATCTCTGCATTGTAACTGAGAGGGATCATCCCACATAAACTCCTCTTGGTAATGTTCTGCTTTCTTCCCATTTATTTGTAGTACTTTCTGGGTTGTGTTTCAGAGTGTCATTTAATGTCATTTTATGACTCCCCAGTTGTAAGTGTCTGAGTATTACCAGGGCTTAGAGATTTACAGCCTATTTTAAACTCAGATAATGATGTTTAATTTGTTATTGGCTGTGTAAAGGTTAACAAAGAAATAACTCAAATTATCATCTCAGGGATAACACATTACAAGAGGGCAATTAAGTGCAGTACCTGGCATTACACAAAAGATTGATATCTTGTTACAAGAGTGCAGATGAGTTCCGATTTCACAATACAGGAAACGCACTCGTCACCACCCTCTCTCTTTGAATAAACAAATAGCGGGTCCCACTTATCGGCACCACAGAGTAACTGGGAGGGGAAGAAGACAGTTTTCCAGAAAATGAAAGATTGACATCCAGCCAATTTCTTGGAGAAAAGCTAGAGAAGAAAGAAAGCAGCTCAGTCTCCTAGCGAAACTGAGGTTGATGCTCCTCAAGTAAAAGATCAGGTTTCCTCTCAGTTGTAAACAAATGTTGCTAACGGGCAAGCAAAACAGACAAGGGTCCAATAGGCCCCTGAGAAGAGGAAGCAAAATAAATAAAAGCATCAAAGCCAAATTGTTATTAAATTGTCTCTGAAATGGAAAATGAAAAACAATCTATTGCAACAATCATTTTTGTCTCTTTTTTTCTCCCTCAAACACCCTTCCGTGCTGATTTGGTCTGCATTCCAAGGGTTTGGGTGCCAATGAAAATATAAATAAATAATATTTTTTAAAACTCATCAGATTAAAAATATCTTTGTATTTCTCAGCTCCCTCTTTCTCGAGTCACCTAACAAACATGGTGTGTCTCGTAGAAAGTCTCATCTGACTAATGCTCTATTTATCTGCCCTCAAAAGTCACCTCCATTTTTTTTTTTTTTTTTGGTCTATATTCATTTTCCATCTCTTGCCTTTCCTTCCCTCTGCAGTCTGGGTCTCTCTCCATCTGGGTTTTTAATTTCCTCTTTCATTCCCCTTCATATATCTTCTGCTTTCTTTCAGATTCTCACTCTAGATCTCATCTTTCCTTTTTTTCCCTTTGCCTCTCATTTCCCAAACCTTCCCCCACGTGCTCACATTTCCTCTTCCTCTTCCCTCACATTTCCACATTTCCTCTTCCACTCCTTCCATGAGCGTCCTCCTCTCCCTTTCCCCTTCTCCTATGTGTTACCTTCAATCTTCCCACCCAGTTCTTCTTTGTTCTGTCCACTATCCCATTCTTCAGCAAGTCTCTGTTCTCTCCCCTTTTTCTTCACTTCCCACCTCCTGCGAAACTTGCCCAGCCCCAGCTGTGTGGCTAAAACTCTGCTCCATTTGGACCAAAACATCTAATCAAGGTCTTGGAAATGGGCATTTCCCCCCGGTTCACTTTGACCTCAGAACGGAGAGCACCTGTAACTCAAAAACAGGGCTGTCCACCATGGCTGAAAGCTCCCCAGCAGGCAGATACTCAAAAACAGGCCAGGAAAATTGTAGAAATTGCACTGTTATTGTCCAGTATGTGTTTGGAGTCCTGGAACCTCCTAAATTACAGTCCAGTGAGAACCTGGCATTTTGAGTCCTTCCTCCCAAATCACGCGACCACTGGGGATTTGAAGTAGGTCCAGCCTTCTGTTTGGCTTCATGTTGAAAGAAACAAGGGATGGTGCATGAGGCTTGCCACCAGACATCACATTGTTTGGCTTGCCCAATTGACAAAGCAACGCAAATACTAGCAAATACCACTGTCATCGACATCATCAAGTAGCATTTACGAAGCACAAACATAGTTTGCATCCAGTGCCAAGCCTTGTGGAGGATGGACAGGAGACATGGTCCCTGTTGTCTCAGTGCATATAGCCTGGAAACAAGCACCACCAGCAACGCTCACCAGTGCTGAGGCCATACTGTATGAGAAAAATCAGACAGTCAAATTCAGTAAGTAGCCTCTGTTGACACATAAATGAATACACTATTCATTTGTTCCCTTAATCAACTGGCTGTACCTTAGTTCTGTAACCCCTAATAAATGGAATTGTTAGTATTTCATAAGGATGTGTACATTCTAACAGTCTTGAATGTCACACCAGGGAGCCGAGCCCAGACAACACTGTCATATGGAAACACCTGGGATCAAGGGATAACGCATTAGTTAAGCAAACTAACCTTGAGCTTTTGGAACTGAAATATCAACAAAAGGATAAAATAAATGTGCAAATTGTTCTTCCCTGTGGACATTAGCTGCGTTTGTTCTTTAGCCAACAACAATCAACAGGCGCAACACAACCATAAAAATGCCAGTCCAGGAGCTAATCCAATAAATAAAGAAAAATCCTTGGATTATGGATAGGCCACCAATGGTCATGCTGTGGAAAGTGAGCAGTGAATTCCAATAAGAGTGGGGAGGTGAGAGTCAAAGTCAGACCTACCTCAGGGAGGGGCTCTGACTGCTCACATACATTTCAGATTTAACGCTGCCTTTAGCATATGATTTCTAGCATGCAAAGCAACCATATGGCATGTGGGGTGCCTAAAAAAATTGCTGTAAAGCACAACTCAGTGAAGACTGAGCGCACACGAAGTCCAGGCACCATGCCTGGCAATGGTTTGCTCAGCACTCAAAAGGTCAGATCCCACCAAGCCATTCATCTATGCCTAGAAGGGGAAGAAAGAGGTAAACATGAGTCAGTGTTTTCTAAAACTGGCTCCCACATTTCAAAAACCTTACATATACAGTTGACCCTTGAACAACATGGGCTTGAACTGTGCAAGTCCGCTTACACACGGATTTTTTCATAAGATACAGTACTAGGAATGTATTTTCTTAACGTTTTCTCTTCTCTAGCTCATTTTATTATAAGAATTCAGTATATAATACCTGTAACCAACAAAATATATGTTAGTCAACTGTTTATATTATCGGTAAGGCTTCCGGTCAACAGTGGGCCATTAGTAGTTAAGTTTTGGGGAAGTCAAATGTTATATATGGATTCGGGGCTGAGAGGGGACGGTCAGCACCCCTAACCCTAACCTCCATGTTGTTCAAGGGCCAACCATATTGATAGAAAAAGAGGAAGGATGGAAGAGAGGGAAGAAGGAAAGAGGTTGATAGAAAGAGATCTAACTATGTCAACTAGATATCTGGAAAGATATTAACCACATTTGGTTATTAGTTGTTAGTCCTAGCTTGTGAGCTGTTTTTTTTTTTTCTTACAATGTCTATAATTTCAAATCATCTTTCTCCATTAAGCATAGTAGATGCAGAAATATATTTAACATATATTTTTAAAACAGCTCTACCTGTTTTCCCTCGCCTGCCCGCTCCCCAAGCAGCCTCCAGATCCTAATGACGCTATTCACATGGGGGTACCAGAAATAGGAAGGATGAAGGACAAAAGTGACCTGAAGTAAACCAAACTCAGCAAGATGATATGAAAAATAAGAGAGCTTCCCTTTATGAGGCATGAGAGCCAGAAGAATCTCGGTACTCCCCGACTTGAACATGGACAAGGTGAGTGAAGTGTTCCGAAAAAGGGAAACAGGGCTCTGGGGCCTCTTGCCTGAAAGCTGCATTCAAGGTCCAGAGCCAGGAGCCCACTCTGGAGCCGAAGGCCTCCTTGTCTGAGACGACACTCAGAAGTCTGCTGAGGTGGGGCAAAGTCGGGAAGACAGCACCGAGGGATGGGCTTCATAGGAGATGGATTTTATTTGTTGTTCGGTTCTTGGATAAGGGTGTTAGGAAAAATTATTGATGAACTACTTTGTCATCGTTAAGAGTATTGCTGACACACTCACAGCAGGCCCACTGCGAGGCAGACAGCGCCAGTCTACCCAACGCCTTTTGTAGCCGAGACATGTGCTGTGCATTAGGCAAGGTGTGTAAATTATGACAGCCCAAGTTCTTCGGCAAGGGCCCGGCCTGAGCACTCTTCTGCCTCCTTCTCCCTTCTGTGTTCTATTTCCCCATGGTGCTTGCCTCAAAGCAAGTGGCACTCCTCAGAGAGAACATTAACAGGCAGAGGCTCTGGCTTGGAGTAAATATTGCAGGATTGAAATGCAGAGGGAATTATACTCCTTTCCCTCGCAGACTTTGGAGTGCTGGGTGAGAAATAAATAATGAGGGTAATAATGGGCCCGATTCTTCCCGGCTGTGACTCCCCCCCTGGGTGTGGAGTGTCTCCTAAAGTCAGCGAGGCTGCTTGTGGTTACAGATTCAATCTTGCAGCCGATGGATAGCCAGGCTTGGTCAGCAGAGCAGGTGACTAGAAGAAGCCATGCTCCAGGACAGTTCCAGACGCTTTCATCTGGGGAGAGTGTCCTCCCTGTTCCTGGCCTCATTTTGCAGACAAGGAGCCCAGAGAACAAAGAAAATCCCTGATTGTTTGGGGGAAAGGAATATAATCCTAGTTTGCATTCCAAGAGACTATTTTGAGTTGCTCCTTCCAAAGCCAGAGTGGGAGTGCCTTGGAACTTTGAACAAAAATGGTTCTGGGACGGTTTGAGTATCATGTGTGATGGATACATAAGTGGTATAACTCATCCGTGTGCACTGAGCCTGTGGGAAAACCTGCTAGAAAGTGGCTGGAAACTTCCAGGCCCTTTGAGAAAGGTGCTGAGTGTCCTACCGCCTCTTCTTCCACACCCTTATACAATCACTGCTGCTAAATTATTTTCTGTGAGTGAGAATTGTCAGAATTTCTCTGATAGCTCTGTCTTTTCCCACTACTCCCAAACCTTTCTTCAAAAGAGGGCAGATGGACATCATTGACAATTACTTATATGCAGTTAAAGCAGCAGGTAGATCAATGTCCTGCACTTGAACTTCTGGAATCAGATCCAGCCTCGGGAGGACAGAGCCTTCAGCCTCAGGAGGATGGAGTTGTTTCTATGGTGAGCACAAGTGGTGTAGGGGCGGGCATGTCTCCCTGGTCACAGGCAAGCTCAAGTTGGTATCTGAAGCTCTGTAAGATGCAACTCCAGGAACTGTTGGGGGCAACTCTCACTGCAGGTGAGATAACAAAGCAGGTCTTAGAACACTGGGCCCTCGGGACAGGTGGGCGAGGGATTGCCCTGCCTCTGCTCAGAACTGACCTGTAGGAGCAAATAATGGTCAGATTTGCTTCCAGCCATGCCCTGAGATGGCAAATGTTATTGACCCTCCCCACTCCCTAATTCTTAGTTTCTTTCATCTGAACTCACATTTTCTCCTGAAAAATCACCTCTCTGGCGAAGCACCAAGAGAATAGTTAGGGATTAACCAAAGTGCTCTCTCTTGCCAGCAAGACTTCGGACTCTCAGGGGACTGGGGGCAGTTTGTACCAAAGCTCTTTGTCTCTGGAACTCCCTCATCTTTGTTTACCATCTCATTAGGAGAGGCATTTTCCTTCCACTGTGCAAAAGATTTTTGCTTCTAGGTGTCATTTAATTGTTGAATTAGTATTTTCCCCATGCCCAAAGGCCTCAGGACAATAGTGACATGTTGAAAAAAAAGGGGGATTAAAACCACTCAAAATAAGGTCAACATGTAATTTGTTGTTACTATCAGTTTCAATATTTATAAACCCTTCACACACTGGGTTTTCCTGGAACACAATTTTAACCTGTGTCTCTAAACCAGCATACTTTTGGTAAAATTATTGTAAGAAAAATTAACAAGGTAAAATTTTTTCATGATTTTTATTGATACTCAACTTCCAGATTGAACTCCAAGTGCAAATTACTTCAACTATTGAGACAGGACCAAAATCAAAGCTGTCCCTTATATAATGTTACCTATAAAAACTACTCCACCAAAATTAAAACCATAATTTTTTTAAGTACAACAGTCCCCTAAAAGACACCTAAGCCGGGATACCTAGGTGGCTCAGTCAGTTCAGCATCTGCCTTCGGCTCAGGTCATGATCCCAGGGTCCTGGGATTGAGTCCCAAATCGGGCTCCTTACTCAGTGGGGAGTCTGCTTCTCCCTCTGCTGCTCCCCCTGCTTGTGCTCTCTCTCTCTCTCTCTCTCTCTCTCTCTGACAAATAAATAGGTGTCTCTTAAAAAAAAAAAGACACCTAAACCCCTCAACATTCCAAATGGTAGCTTCATAACCAGAGCTGAGAGATGGGTGTCCTAGCTCAAACTGAGCCCCACCTCACCCCACAATGGAGATAACAGAATTATCTTTAATCTCTTCATTCATCCAGAACAATGGGATCATACACAATAGTCCCATGGGGCTGCCAGTATTCCTTTGAGGTAGACAAGAGACATGAAGAAGATAATTGAGGCACATAGGGGAAGAACCACCTGTCCAGAAACACAAATTTAACAGCAAAAAATGAATTAAAGTGCAGGATTTCCTTTTCTTTCTCTACCAGGTCATAAAAAGCCTATGGAACATTGCTAAGGAGTTACCTGGATGTTGGAGAACAGCTGGGCTATTTTTTTTCTAAGAGATGTTTTCTATATTGATGTGCACAGCAACGACTCTATTATGAGATAGAGTATCCTGTGTGTCATTTTAATGGGAAGAGTTTAAAATGATACTAGAAACTGGACCATCCCATAAGTGATGACGTCAAAGCATGAGTCTTTCCAAAAGTAACCACAATTTAATTTCCATTTTAAACTGGCCGGGGCCTCCAGGCAGCATGTCTCCATCGGCATCCTGGTTCCTCCTTAGCACAAGCAGAAAAATTCCCTTCCTGCAGAATAAAGACTCATTTTTACAAATGGCTAAACATCTTGGAACATAGACGAACCCAGAGTGGGAATAGAAAGTTAAAACATACTCTGAGTCAAGTCATCAAAAAGCTGGTCTGCGTGATCCTTCTTGGGAACATGGGTTGTAATTACATTAGGGAAGGAGAATAAAAGAAAATAGAAAACAGATCCAGAGCCATAACTGCACCACCTTAACCACTGACGATTTTACTTTCTCTGCTTCCTGCAGGCACGCTTTACCAAGCAGCAATCTGTGTATCTACAGTGTACATTCTATTTTTCACTAAACATTTTCCCACATGGCTAGCCAGCCCCCATAATTCTCTTCAGTGGCTGTCTCCTAGTGCATCAGGTTGCTACGCTATCATGTGCCTACTCGTTCTCTCTCCTCTCCATGACATGCTTTAGGTTGTTCAGGTCTTCGCTATTCTGGATAATACACAAGGTAATGAACATCTTCATGGAGGGAGGGGTTTTTTTCTGTTACATTATCCCCTATGAGTCTATTTTTAAGTAAGCAACCTCCTGTGTACTTCCTGGTGAGAAAACTCTACTGGCCAGTTAATTACCTTTTCTTGACACCATCTCCTTGCCAGTGCCCAGCAGGGGTGCTTTCAAAGTAAAATTTAGAAGCCCACTAGCAAGGCTGATGTTGGCTTTAGTGAGACATGGCATCCTGCCAAGGCCTCGTCCCTCTGTTTCTGAGGGACTGGAAATAGTATTTTCACTGCTGAGTTGTGTCCCTTCAGAACCAGAGTCATTTCTTTTCCCCTTAGAGGTCGTGGGACTCGGCAATACGAACACAGCAGCACCCACTCAGCACATAGTTTTCAGTCCACAGTCCAGTGCAATTACCATCAAGGAGGCGCTCCTCGGGCCATCCTCAGGCCATCTTAACATTGTCACCTCGGTGTGGCCCAAGATGACAGCGTGGTCCTCTTCCCCAGAAGGGACGAATGAGTCTATCTATTACTGAAGAAGGGGCCTTTCCAGGAAGCCGCAGTAGCAAAGACATTGAGTTAATAGAAGCCTTAAGAAATACTCTCAATGAGAAATGAAGCATAACCTAATGAGAACTGCGGTCGATCCTTGCTCTTTTGGGCCAAGCTTCTCCATCGAAGGTTGCTCCTGTGGCCCGATCATTTCACATCACCATGTTTTAAATGACGGGGCCAACATGGAGAGAGGCGGGCCTCTGGGTGAGCTGTCAGGACGCCAGGCTTTGTGTCCTGCCTTCCGCACTGACTCACTCCATGGCCTTGACCAAGTCCCCGAGCACTCCCTGTGGCCTCTGACATTCTCTATTCACAAAACATGAATCATTTTGGTATCAGTTCCCTTTGGGAAACCAGAGATGCAATTTGCTGCATCATGTTTTCCTGCCCCTATTGTCATTTACTATTTGTTCTCCTCTACTTTACTTAAGTTGTGTTTTGAAAATCGTGGAATCTAGGCTCAATTTGTTTAAAAAAAAAAAAGGTATGGAAAGCAATGGATACTAAAATAGCCTCATTTAGAAAACAAAAGCACCCGTGGGGGCTGCTAGGAAGGGCCACACTGAGAGGATGGAGAAGCGTAAAAGACACGAAAACTTCCACATCCTTCCGTAGAGGTCCCAGACTCAAGCTGGGCCTCCAAACCAAGGAGTAGTGGCTGAGCTGCAAGATTGGGGTCGTCCCAGATTCCTGGATCAGACTCAGTCCTTGACCTTCCCCACTCCCACCCCCGAAGGACCATCATTTTCTCAGCAGCTTGCAAATTTCTGCACACCGCACACACGCGACATGCACACACCACAGAGAAAGCAGCTCCCGAGGTCACACCTAAGTCCAGCCTGGTTTAACTGGAAAAGTATGGCACACAGGTTTCCCTCAAAAAATAATTTTGCCAGATATCTCAGCATTTCTCCCTGAAAAAAGAAGATATCACTGCATAGTTTCCAAGTGAAATAGTTTTAAATGTCCTACATTTGGGCTGTTCACAGAGGCTAATATTTGAATCCACTTGGGAGACTGTGTCCCCAATTCCAATGCAATCATCATGACCAGCAGGGCCTGGGATATCTTCGAGGTCAATATGAGTTTTCACAAATTGCGTATAAGATGGACTTCAGCGATACATGGGCGTAGGCCTGTTTTTACAAAGCAGTATTTACAGCCCAGGGCGAGAGGCAGGGAAGCCTTCTAACGCCCAGTCCTCGGGAAGTAGGCAGAAAATCCCAACACGGGGCTTGGCTGCATTGACACGTTTTTCTCCTTCTTTTACTGCAGTTCCTTTCACACTCTTCCGAGGCTGCGTTTGACCAAGAAAACCGCAAAACACGTTCTGCCTTTATCACTGTGAGAAGCCTCGGTTGACAAGGACCTGGTGAGGTCATGATCCATGGCCACTAAATTGGTGTTTAAGCTACCATTCGAGAGCAAAACGCCAGTCTGCGGGGGGCCACAGAGACAGACGGGGGTGCTGCCCAAGCTAGTTGGCGCATTAACTTACTCAGTTAAGCACCAAAATACTCACTAAGGTAACTGTAACTAACCAGGGGGGAAGCCCTCTTTTGAAAAGGGCGGTAAGTACAGTTAGGACAAGAATTACGGCCTTACATTTTATTTTCCCCGTTCGCCTGAAACTCTAATACCAACATTAAATTAGCAGCATTTTATCACCCTCACTTTTCATATCCCAGGTGTTTGTTCCATTAGAAACTAGACAGTAGAGGGGAAAAAAACAAACGGACTCTATATAGAAACACCCAGTTAACTGTCCTTCCCCAGAATAAACAAATTACTCCTAGCCTTATTTATCTATCACTCACAAACTAAAATAAAAACAACAACACACCATGTGTGTATAAAATTGTAGGCAAAGCGAGCTAAGCTAGAGAGTTTGTGCTATTTTATACAGCATGCTCACAAACTGAAAACAAATTTTTGATTGCTTATATATTCTGAAGAGTTTCCTGCCTACATATCCTCAGAAGTCCCAGGAGCTTTCCTGGACACATGGAAAATTTCAAGTTGAGCCATTTTTAAGTTATCCATGAGTGAAAGGGAAAAAAGGGGGAGAAAAAAACAGCACATGGAGTGGGAGTTTGAATTTGTCATAAAAGAAGAAAAAAAAAGTTATTTTGTTCTTTGCCTTTCTTTGAGTTACTTGACAATGGCTGAACGTACTTTACCCAAGTTTTTAAATTTTTTTCAGGGAGAGGAGAATCACCTTTGTGCTAAAGCCAAGTATGAACGTATTCAGCATGTTCTCTCCATACAAGTGCACACCAGGGAATTCTTAAGGCAGATCTATGTGTAACGGTAAAACTAGCATTACCAGACACAAATCAGATCGCACATCATAATGATAAATAACTGCGAGAATAGGAAAGCAAGCATGTACTTAGCATCCGGCATCCAAAAAAAAAAAAAAAAGAGAATT
Source organism: Halichoerus grypus (assembly GCF_964656455.1). Classification (NCBI taxonomy): domain Eukaryota; kingdom Metazoa; phylum Chordata; class Mammalia; order Carnivora; family Phocidae; genus Halichoerus; species Halichoerus grypus. The sequence goes on along the minus strand of NC_135714.1, from coordinate 157,272,929 downwards.
CGATGTTTAAAATTATTTTAAAGCATGTAACACGGAAATAATCCTCTCCCAGGTAGAGATCTTTGACTGAAAGGCAAACACGGCCAAAGCCTGGCAACGGGGTGCTGACGAGGTCTCGCATCCTCCAGCTGCGACTCTGAGAAACACTGCCCCCAAATTAAAGCTTTCCGAGATTCTTGGCAAACGGCACCCACGTGGTATCTGGTATAGGCCAGCGAGCGTGTGCCGGGAACAGGCGGGGCAGAGAGGTATAGAGATTCAGGAACGTTTAAAGTAAAAGAGATGAACAAGTTAAGTGGAGGGTAGAGGCCAGCACTGTTTTTGCAGGGAAACACCCCACTCAGAAATTTCATTCCTGGCCTCATTTCACGAATGTCGCATGAATATCTGAGGAGATTGCCGACATCCTAGAGCCAAGGGGAAAAACATGCCTTGCAAGAACGAGCATGAGAAGCCAGAACATGGAATAATCATCTCGCTGGACGCCCTCCACCTCGGATACCGTGGGCTGAGGCTCCCGTTAGGCAGGAACAGAGAAAATGGATGAGAGACACTGCCTAGCCAGGAAGGGAGGCGACTTTGCTTTGATAAATAAACTTGTCACGGAGATAGGCCACACATCAAAAAAGGAAGCGGGGGGGCAACCTGGACGGACAGGGGGCCTGAGGTCCTGGAGCCCTCCCGTCTCCCATCTCGGCTGGTGCACCAGGCAAGGGGAAACCGAATATTAGCATTGTCTGGCCCTGGCGATTTTGTTTTCCTTTCTCATAATATAACTTTGTGAATATGTTTAAGAGAGTGTCTGTTGTTATTGGTCTAATGAGCGAACTCTGAAATCTGAGCTAAAGACAGCTCCCTAGTGGCTGCTCACTGGTCCACAGACCGAGAGGAAACTCCTTTCAGGGGCCCATCAGGGCGAACCACTGCTGACAGCTTGGAACGGCCCGGCACACAGATTTATTTCACAGACAGCCACAGACAGGAATTTAGCACCCTGGGCTGGCCTCCTGCTTAGTGGAGAAGGTGTTAAAATGCAACCATGCAGAGCTCTCCCTTGAACAAAACCCAGGAGCGACTAATCAAGCGGTCACCCGTCCCCCCGGCAGAAAATTCCGGGTGCCGAGCAGCTGAGCGCCGAGCGGGAGCACCATCCTGACAGCTGCTTGCTCGGCCGCCCGCTGCAGCTTGCGAGCCGCCTCGGAAATCGCTAAATATTTTGCGCGACCTTTCAACTTACAAATTAATTGATTTATAAACAACGGCAAATGTTATTTATTTATTTATGACATCTTGGAATGCCTTCCCTCAACTTAAGGGCGCAAAGCTGACGAGACTATCCCCTGAGGCCTGCCAGCGCAGCAGACCCGCGGGGCGGTGGCTCTTGCCATACCTCGTTGGCACGCCTTGCCGGAGCGCGGGGCTGAAAGGCGGGGACGCAAGTGGGCGCTGATGTGGACACGCTCACCTGCCCCCACCAAGCAAGTCTGCAGCACGCCCCCCCCCCATAAAAGAAGCACATTAGCTTGGTTCTATGCTTACCCATATGTGCGTGGGGGCACATGTGTCTTTATGCGTGTACCATGCGTGCATAGATACGTGTACACATGAAATATACATACACGTACAGATATGTCTCTAAGGCAGCAGATCTGCAGCGAAGGTTAATAACTGTCCCCATGCTGCAGATTCTAAACAAGTCCTCAACAGCTGATCAGCTGAGCTATTTAGGGATAAAGGCAAACTACATTTATCGAAGCAACGGAAATTGCATCCTGGTCACTGGGGGTTGTTCCCAAGGAAATTGCATACGGTCGGTAATATTGTTTATATTGATTATTTTGCTAATCTTGCTCTCCCTCACATAGGCTCTGCTTTCTTAGACTTAGTCGGTGTGTTTATGAGACGACCAACTTATTCTGGCAAAAGGACGAGACAGAAAAGAGAAAAGGAGAAGGAGCAGGAGGAACCAAAGAAACATTTCTCTTTCATATTATTTTCTGTGCTGGGAATAAGCCCCCGGTTCTCTCGTTTTTAATTCCATTTTCAGTGGCTCTGAATGCTGTCCTCACCTACTGTATTCCCAATAAATGTTTCCCTTCAGCTCACTTCTCTCTCTCCCCACCTCAACTCTTAAGGTTTGCCAATCGATAAATAATAATGACCAGATGCTCCCTCCGTCCAGTGCTGTAACCATGCACAATGCCATGGGCAGGACGCATAGGATCAGACAAGGATCTGCATCCCGGAGGTCTTTCCCCAAGTGCCGCAGGAGTGAGGTACGTTGCCACCATCGACTGAAAGGACCCTGCCCGAGACCCCAAAATGCATCTTCCCAGAATCGAGTCCACGTTTGTTGTGACTGCCCTGTGGCACCTCCCAGGTGCTATTCGCCATCCTGCCAGCATTCTTAGGGGAAAATAATATTTATTTGGACTTTTTTTTTTTTTAACCAACACGTTATCAAATTTCAGGGGCACTTGCCCAGCCAACAAAAGGGCATAGTATGAATAAGAAACTGATGCCTGGACAAGTCCCCCTCCCAGAACTCCTCCTCCAGAGCGGTAAACCCTTCCCCACCTCGCTGTGCTAACTTTACAAAGGGAGCCTTGAAAGAGCCGGAGCTTCAGAAAACTGAAGTGGGGAAAGAAACCTCATCACCTTGGGAAGCCAAATCCGTCTGCTCCCATTCCAAGACAGAAAAGAAAAAAAAATTATGCCCTGTTTATTTTTCTACTTCTCCCACTTCTTTGCAAGCATATCATTTTCCTAGAGTTCTTGTGTCATCGATTTTGGTTAAAGGAATGAGACTGTATTTCTGTCCCTAAAGTCAAAAGGGGCATGTGTGTAGGGTGGGGGTGTGGGCAAAGGAGGAGAGGAAGCCACAGGTAAGATGTGTCGGCGGGACTTTCTATGGAAGGTTCCCTTTACATATTTATATATTAAATATATTAAATATATATTACATATTTATATATATAAAGTTAACATCACACTTACTAGTATAGGGAACATTAGGAAAAGTATATTTTCCCATTTATATGAAAATAGTAGTTTATAAGAATACTATGCAAAGAAAAATGCAATCAAAAATACCTAGCTTGAAATAGAGAAATTGGCCTTAACCCTGAGCTGAAAATCATCTAAGTGAGTCCTGATGCATACAAAAGCTTGTCCCTCTCACACATACTCTTGCGCTCTTTTTCTGGAGTTGGTATTTAGTATATGAAACAGGCCCGTTCATGCTACAAGTAAGTGTGCTTGCATTCCAGATGAAATCTATTAAGGCAAGGATGAAGTATGAGCCAAGATGGGCAGATAGGGTTCTTAACTCTTCCACTAATGGACATGGTTACAGTATTCATTCTGAACTTACATAATATGTTCTGCCTTTGAGACCTTTTCCCTGTTTGTGCTGTTTGCTAGATTTCAAACAGGTGCTACCAGCGAGGCACCCAGGTAAAGGGAAATTTCCCTGTCTCCTTGGTCAGTGTGCAGTGTGTATACTCAAAGCGTCCCTGATACCTCTGACCACTGAAACATTAAACTAAGTCTTCCATAATGTAGGTCTTCTTTTATTCACTCATTAAATAAACATGCATTGATACCTACTATATGTTAGACATTATTCTAGATGTCGGGGATAAACCACCGAACAGAAAGATGAAAAACTCTCTGCCCCACCCTGTAGTGGGAGTCAGGGAGGGCAATATACACATGATGTAAACAAATACACATTGTAAACAAATGATTAAAGTAGATAGCACATTAATTGGTGAAAAGTGTGATGAGAAAAATCAAGTAGGGAAGGGGGTTAGAAGTGCAGGACCAGGAAGGAGGCACTTCACCGAGGTGACATCTAAGACCCAAAGGACATCGGAGCAAAAACTTGACATTGAAACACACAGTCCCAATTAAAAAATAGATATGAATTAACTAAGACTTTATCATGCCAATCACAGCCAATAGTAAAACAGCCAAATTTCTCCCTGTTTTTCTTCCAGAGACCAGATTGCGCTTTCCCGCACCCTTTGCTGCTTCTTTCCCACTGAACTTGCACCATTTGGTTCCTGCTGTCTTAACAGTAGGTTCTGTCATTCCTTTAAGTAATATTTGCTGAGTGTCTACTCTGTGTTAACATTTTGAGGAGGAAATATCAAAATGGTGTAGAAGCAACATCTATGATGTCACATGACTCTTTCCCCTACTCTGTCTCTCCCCTCCCCCAGCCCGCTTCCTTCTTAAGGCAGAAACATTCAGAGATCCCCACACAGTATTTGGGATTTTTAATTTCAGGCACCCCCCCGCCTTGTGCCACGTTGTAAATAGATGTGCTCCAGTTATGACAATTCAGATTGCCTGGTTTCCTGATACACACGTCCCAAAATCACATTTCTACTCACTATTAAAAAATCAAGGCAAGCCACAACAAAATGACTCCATGCAATTTTGTATCACAGGTAAAAGAAAACCTTGTCGATATGAAATCAGACAGTGTAAAATTCTCTCCCAGAGGACTCTGGCATTATTACATCCCCCGTCAATCATGGTATTGTTTCTCCAACAACTGTATCAGAGGCAGCATCCGGATATTGCTATGTCATCCTTCCAATTCAGCGGGGAAGTCAGGTACCATTACAAACAATTCCGGGCCCACCAAAATCTAAACTCTGCCTAGAAATTTCAAAGTCCTCATTTGTTTCCAACAATTATCTCCAAATTCCAAGACTTTGCCATTGCGTGTAATGGAATTTGACCTAAATACTTATGTATGACCTGTACGTGTACATTTATGAGGAAACTGAATCTGACCTAGGCATATACAAAGAAACACCATATACACTTCTAGAACTGACTGCTTGGTCTGAGCCCCAGAGACTTGCAACGTGTTTTAAGCCTCGAGTGTGCATACATGCTCATCTTTCCCCTTCCACCTTGAACCATAATATGTTGTTGGACGGCATATACTTTAAATCTTAACTTATCAAAGTTTAGCTCTGGACGTTCCATTTAACGATAGGCACGGATTCCCTCCAGCCCATATCATGGATCACCTATAGATCGGATCTGGGCAATGCTCCAAGTATCCAGGATATAATAGACACACTAATGGACCCAGCAAAGCATCTGCCTTCTGAATTTACTTTTTTTTTTTTCAGTAAGTAGGGAATTTGGGTTTTGGTCTCATCAGATACTCCCAGTGTGGGTGAAAATCACAAAACCAAGCTTAAGCTTAAGGATAGATATCGGCTGAATGTTCAAATCACCTTTTCTTTATCCCTTTATCCCATTAGGATAAAAACAATTCTCTCTCTCCCCCCTCCCCCGCCCCCTTTACACACACACACACACACACACACACACACACACACACACACACAAGTTGACTTAGAAGGTTTCAGTTTCCCTTTGTCCCTGCCACTGATAACCCAAAGCAAGTGAAGTGAGGATCTCCCCTTGGCCCCCGCACAGAAAACACCCACAGTACATCCACCTTATGTACCTTATTTATAATCCTCTGTAAATTCGCCCAAAAGTCATGAACTACATAATACTAATTCTTATAGGTTGACATATTTCCCTGATCTTTCATGAGCCACATGGGGAAACAGTTTTCTCCAGATCTGAATGAAGAAGAAAAACAGTGATCCTAATCAACCATTTGCCCTTAGTGGCTTCCCTAAACAAATCTGGGAAAGCGCTTAAAGGCTTGGGAATAACCATGACCCTGCTTGATGCACTGTAATAACCCTACCTAATTATACTGATATAAAAACTAATTGGAAAGATAGCAAATGTCAGGGTAAGATGCAAATCGTAGGGTGTTAATTGCTGAACAGGTGCTGGAATAGAATTAAATGAGCATTCTGATTAAAAGAGTGGAGGAAACAAATGTGGACCCCCGATACAAACTTGGCCATGTGACTTCTTCAGCGGTCCATTCCACCAGGAAAAGGTCATGGTGCTGTGACCTCTGTTTTGTGATGGGTGGACCAAGAAAATAATAGTGACCACAGAAGAAAAAACAACCTAGCAACAATATCAACATGACTTCTAGAACTGACTGCTTGGTCTGAGCCCCAGACACTTGCAACGTGTTTTAAGCCTCGAGTGTGCATACATGCTCATCTTTCCCCTTCCACCTTGAACCAGAAGTCTTCCTGCCCCCACCCCCCGCCCCTGTCCCCTCGCCTACAGCACTACCACAGTGCTTAGGGCTACTCGGTCTCACAACACATTTGGGTGGCGACCGAGGGCTTGATTAATTAACTGAATCAATAGCGTTGCTTGCCTTCAATAAGGTGAAACTGCATGAGAGCTATGGCATTAGAGTGGGATGACGTGACAGAGAATACATCAGAGGTTCCAACTGCTATAAACGGGTCATTCTTATTGCAAGCAGGATTTACGGATGCTCTAGCGATCCAAACTGTAAACTGTACCTATAAAGGCAATTTTCTCCTTAGCCCGGTGTACCAATGAAGAAAAGGCTTCTTCACAAACTCCTGGTGCCTTGGTCAAGCTCGCGGCCAATCATCGTTAATCTCCTGACGTTTGGCAAAGCCTGGACCAATAATACCTGCATGCTGAGCCCATCTAAAGAGGACATCCTGACGGCAGCAGCTGTAGGTGGGTGCGGGGTGACAGTAGAAACAGCTCCGAAGCTCCAGCTTGATACGACCCCTTCCCAACACCATGACACCTTCCATGCTTCCACCTCCTAAAGAAGCCCTTTGCTTCGGCCCCACGAGGCCCTCACCCCAAAAGAAATGCTCTATGTCAGGGTCCTAATATTTTCTCCATCATACAAACCACAAATAACCTAGAAGGAAATTATTCCATTTCCAGGAAGGATGCTGCAGCCAAAATGTTCTTATCTCCCCATAGTTTACAGGGCCTTGAGATTTATGATGCCAGAAACCTAAACCCGTCCTTCGGTGCAGGGAGGCTGAGGCGGCGCAGTCCTGCCCTATTCTACTGATATTTCTCACTCCGCCCTGCCCCAGGGTAGAACAGCAATTCATTTACTGTGCTCATTCCACTTGGGGGCCTCTTCACTCAGTGTCTGCCAACTGCACACATTCTGCCTACTTATATTTGGTTTTGGAGATAGAGCCTAGGGACAACAGGGTACACAAAGCAGCAAAGTTAATCCTTCTCACTCAGACCTGTGTCTACTAAAGTTAGAGCAGAAAGATGATCAACCCAGTTTGCCTCCTTTTATTTTTTTTTTCCTTGTATTTAATCAATTTGGCCTCCGCTTATACTGGGCAAAAGAAAATAATACGATGGTTACATTAGACAACGCCTCAACTCAGCAACCCAATTTCAAAGTGCAAACAGAGGAGCTCCCACATGCTTTAAGAGGGGAATGTGGCTACGGGAGGCATGGGTGCAATTTCACCTTGTTTATTTATGCTTTTATAAGGACACTGAGAATAATAATAAAACAGGATGGGAAAGAGAAAATTTTGCTCCAGCATAGAGATGGGTGGGTATAACCTCCTTGCTCTTTCCTTTTCTTTGATCTTAAGAAAAGCTCACTCTCTCTTGTTCACTCTCTCTTTAAGGAAAAAAAAATAAACTGTCTCCCGAGTAATAAAGTCAAGACACTTGCCAGTAAAAATTGGTTAAGGTCATCACTTCTGAAGGTCAAACGGGTTTTAGACAAGATGCCATGTGGGATCACCATTCAGCACATTTAGTTAAATGGTTAAAAATAATAAAAATAATGACAGTAGTGGAGTTATTTAAAAAAAAAAAAGCACAGAAGTCAGAGAGAAAATGAGAGAACCAGATGTCTTGAAGGAATGCTGGGAAATGCTTAAGAGAAAGATTTCTCCCACCCCAAACAAAAGCTTCCCCAAGGATCTTTTTGAGATGCGCTGTCAGTATCTGATGTCGCTACAACATCATATATCTTTTTTGTGTTTTGCTGTGGGGTTTTCTTATTTATTTATTTTATTTTAACAAAGAAGACACAATAGGGAAAACTTTTTTAAAAGGATAGCAATTCAAGTTGACCCCAAAGCAAGCATTTCCCCAGATCCCTTGTGCATCTGCCTTGTCGAAAGATCCAAAAGAAAGCAGAAGCGATGTTGCTCCAATAGTAGATTGGAATAGAAAGAGGCCAACCTCACGCTCAGGGTTTCTGAAAATGATACCATCGATTTGAGTGAGGAGAAGATACCACACTCTCTGCAGGTTCCAAAGGAAGATCTCTGCTTTTTATAAACTAGAGCACGAACAGGTGGAGGCCAAGAGACTGTTACGAGATGCAAATGAGCTCTCACGGGAGACCTCTACAGCTCCAAACACAAACTCGAATCCACATTGACAGCACAGTCCGGGTTCCAAGTTATGTCACATCCTTTTCAGGGCAATAGTGGGCAGTCAGGCCTGGCGCTTTTTATGATCTGTGTGCTTTTTCAGGCCACAGCTCACCCACGGAACCAAAAAGTCTCTCGTGCCAAGGGATGCTTTAAAACTCCAGCGAGGCCCCCGCAAGACTCAAGTTCCAAGTATTGCTCGTTGCCAGTGACAATTAGAACAATCTGAAAATGTTCCTCCCAGAAAAATACACTCTTTTTTGTTGTAACCGGGGTGTAAATGCCAGCCAATCTCTTTTGGCACCCAGTGCTGTAAGAAGTGCTTTCACTGTGCCACCCCTCGACAAAAACGCCCTCAATGAGCGTCCTCCAAGGACCGGCTTTGAAAAGGGGTTTCGCGTATCAGGTTAATGCATGCACTTGGCACGGCCCAACTTTTGCACCAAGGCTCTGGGGTATGGGGTGATAAGAGCCAGGTTCTGTTTGTTAACGATAAGGCAATTATTTCTTTGGTACTTCATAGGAAAAAAAAAAATCTTACAGCAAAGATTCAAACAAGGATCCCTAGGGAGACAACGGAACTCATAGGTTGGAAAAGTTTCTTTTTTTTTTTCCTTCACAGGAGCAAACAAATGGGCCATTGAGAGCAACAGAACGGCTGAGACCAAGTTCCTGACAAACACACTGGCAATCGGCTCCTGCACAAGTCCACGATGACTTAGGGAGGGGAAGGCAGGCAGCAAGGAGAAGGAGAGACAGAAAAAAAGGCACAGAGTGAGAGGAAATGAAAAAGAGGAAAGGAGGCAAGAACAAGAGCAGAATAGGAGTAAAGAGGCGAGAAAGAGAACAAAGGGGTGGTGCCAGGGTAAGAGAAAAGAAAGGGCACAATGCATCGTTGGTGGAAGTTTCAATGTGTTTGGAGATTGAAGAGGTCTGTGAACTTGGAAGGGTAAACATTAGATCTTTATTTTCACCGACCTCTAACTGAAACTTAGCAGCTCCTTCTATCTGAACAAATCAACAAGCCCCAATAGGATCATAGATCCATAGGCTTCCCTGGACCATCAACAGCATCCATGGGAAAAAAAAGAGGGGGAGGGGGTAGACAGGAAAGGGAGGGATTCGAACACCGACACCTTGGGAAGATATTAAACATCCTCTGCCTCTGCAGGCATAATATTTCAGAGGATAGGTATGTGTGACTTGGGTTTGGAAAAAAGATCCTTTCATTTACTCCCTGGCTCTGGTTTTCTGCCTTTAGTCCATGGCTCCCTAACCTTCCCTGGAATCCACTTATGTGCAACAAGTCTAGGCTTCCCATGCCAGGGAGATTTCAGGAAGTTTTTCTCAAGGTCATCACATCTGATTTAAGAGTTAAGAGTCAGTTCCATAGCTCTGCAGGTCAGGTCAAGCATGACAATTTTTTTCGGACACAATTTTGCCCAGCTGGTTCCTGCTAAATGCTGTAAAACTCAAAAAATGGTAGGCTGTGACTTCCCGAAGAAGCATGTCACTGACGCCTCATTTTTAGTCTCCTACCAGGGGGAAAAAAAGTGCTGAAGAGACCAAGATGATGTACAGATGGAATGGGTTTCAAAACAACTAGCCTTCTGTTCAACCTTCCTCATGCTCGGAATTACATCACAGAATTCTATTTCCACGGGGCTTCAAACCCTGCTGCCAGGGTAGACTAGCATCCAGCAGTCAGTGGACCATTGACCCCGTGACCCGTGGAGTAATCTACTAGTTATGGCCCTTTACAGATGTGAGTGGGGAACAGCTGAGCCCATGCCCTTGGAAAATTCCCACCTCCTGTTCCAGCATCGCAGGTCAGCCTGGCCCAACTGATAGAAATCATGCCAACTCACCAAACTGATCTTTCTGCCCTGGTCTGCAAATACTTAGGCTTGGGCTCTCTTTCAGAGATTTCTAAGCCAAAGCATCCCCCCACCCTTTGTGAAGCGAGGAGACCTAACACCTTAACTGGGGGCTTCTTTATGCTGGACTAGGTTGCAAATCTTTAGAATAGATGTCCCACTCAAATCTATCTGCCTCATCCGAGGTTACAAAGCAGGGAGGCAGGCTTTTTCAGGATGGTGTTAATTTTGAAAAACTTTACACATTTCTCTCATCTGAGGAGGGGATGGTCTGAAAGGACAGGAGAGTGCTTCTCAAAGAAGATCCTCTTTGGAGAAAGAACATTTCTACCTGATAAGAAGAGTTCAGGGGACTCCAAATAATAAGTTACACCCATGAGTGGGCAGGTGCCAGCCATCAGAGTAGCAGAGTTCAGGCAGAGGATGGAGAAAGACGCTAAACCAGATAGGCCCTGACCAAAACCACATCCAGGCTTACCTCACTGTCTGGTTAATTTGCTTCCAGTCTCAGTGATGGGAATTAGACAATTGCTTTAAAAACTCAGAAGCCACCATAAAAATAGAAAATTATTGCTTCCTGTCATGACCAAATATTAAACACAGTGCACACCTAATGACTCTATCCCTCCCCAGGGAATAAAGCTTTATGAACAATAAAATCCCAGCAGACTTCTACTGTTTGGGTTTGGAGGTCTCATTATGGGCTCACTGATCCAATACAATTTACAAGCTCAATGGACTCCACTCGAAGTGAAAACCGCCAAGCCGGAGTTATAAACAGAACACCTACAGTGAAGCCAGCATTTCATTCTTCATCAGGGAATGAAAAGAAGAAAGAGGGGATTGAGGAGAAAGGCACTAGGGTACAAGTTGCTCACTGAACTGTTTCTGACAGCCCGTGTCGGAATCAAGGTCAGACACCTCACTGAAAATGTGAGGCAAGGTGGGGGGTGGGGAAGCAAGGGAGACCCTAAAACCAAAGGCAGGAAGTAAAAAGAAAGGTCAACAAAGGAAAAAAGAGGGAGATGGGGACAGGGTGGGGTGCAAGGGAAGTGAGGAAAGCAAGAGCGGAATTTTAAAATCTGCCATCCGTTTTTCAACATTCAAAATGACACCAAATTTTCAAAGTTAGATTTTTTTTTTCAGTTCACTAAATTACCCAGATATATGCCTAAATGGTGGTTATCCTTCATCTTGTGACTCAACATCTGGATGATAAAATGCATTAGCCACTCTACATTTACTTGGGCAAGCATCAAGTGGACTGTTAGCATTAAATCGAAGTAAAGTCTGGCTCTTGTTCAAACGTCAGCCAAGACCAAGTGGGGAAAGAGGAGCTTCCCCTTTACCTTTAACTCTGTGCAATTTATCACTCGAGCCTAAACAATCCCACATGTTTGAAGCGCTGAAGGAGACTTAGGGAACGCTGAACAAAGGCTTTCAGGGAAGTCAGAATGAAAGTGAACAGGAGATGGACAGTGGACACTAAGCAAAAGCAATGCAAAGGAGGCGACAAGTCCATAAAACAGGGTCTAGACAGAGCATGAGAGCAAGGCACTGAGAGGTGACAAAAAGAGACAAGAGACAGAACTGTGAGGAGGGGTCTGGGTGGAGAAACTGGCAAAGACTGGGGGCAGCAGCGGGGAGTGGTGTGGGGGGGGAGGGAGGCAGTCAGGGAATGCTGATGGTTCCCAATCATGCTTTCTGCTCATCTATCAGCCTCGTAAATGAATCTCCTAAGTGTGAGTCAACTTCCACATAGACAAGAAGATAATGATGACCCTTACCTGAAGGTAGGGGGAAAAAAACATGAAAAGGAAGGAACTGAGCATGTGCTAATTAGCCCGGGGGCCAGTCATGGCACAGGGCTCTCATACACATCGTCTCTCCCCAGCCCAGTGCTGTAAGGCAGCCCTCAATCCCCTATTCTTCAGATAAGAAACTGGGATTCAGGTAGGGTTGCCAAATAAAATACAAGATGCCCAGTTAATTTTGAATTTCAGATAACAACAAATGATTTTTTTTCAGTCTAAGTATATCCCAAATATCGCATGGGAAAGGTTTACACTGAAAATATATTTGCTGTGTATCTGAAATACAAATTTAACTAGGATGTATTTACACCAAAAAAAATCATTCATGTTTATGTGATATTTAAATTTAACTGGGCATCCCATATTTTTATTTGCTAAATCTGGCAAGTCCAGACTCAATGAGAGACAGGAAATGAATGAGTGAGTAAATGCATGAATGGCATAGAGGAGTGGTCAAACCTAGATCTGAAGCCAGATTTTGCTACACTTATTATCACATGGCAGGAATAATAGCCACTTTATGTATGCAATCCACATGTCATAAATCTGTGTTGTACGTACAGCCTTATTTCTTGTAGGTAAGAAAAAGCCTTTTACACAGAACAAACCGGCTACATACAAAATTACTGATTATATAGTGAAGGAAAATGTCATCAGTCTGACCCACGGCATGGTGCTTGAAAGGTGATGAATCCTCCAAAGCTCCAGTCCAGTTAGAAGCTTTGCAATTCAGCAACACCGTATTTGTCGTGAATGCCATTGTTTTCCCTGTCCTCTCCTTGCATAGACCATCAGAGTTTTGTCCTAGGAGCTAGAGATCTTGCCTCTAATCCCAGTTGAATCTTTGACCTGCTTGCTTCATGGCCACTGAAGGAGTTGCTCTTCAACTGAGTTTTCTCATCTGAAATGTGGGGTGATAGTCCCAGTACATAGCTAAGATCAGTCACGTGCATAGCTTTAAAACAATCAGAAAATGTCCTGCACAACTGTGCAAATCTGGACCCAAAACAAACAAACAAAAGGCTCGCCCTTTGTCTCCACAGAGACCCACCTAAGGGCTTTATTGGAGGTCCTATGTGTGAATAACAGCATACGAAGTTACAATGACCCAGAATGCATGACCATTTTGTGAGTTCTCTTTTTAAAAAGTCCTGGCACCCTATGTGCCTTAGAAAATGCAGGTGTTAAACCCAAAATGCTGGCCTGAATCCAACTGGTTCCATCCCTGCAAATTCTTCCATTCCTGCCATCGTATCAGTGGGATTAGGAATTTCTCCCTATTTCCTTTTCAAAAGCTCCTGTTATATGTGAGCAGCTGCAGCATTTCTCACCAGTTCTGGCTCCTTGGTGGTCTTGAGGGGGCTGGGAGAGTTTGAGTTTAGAACAAAACCTTCCTGGAGGACAATCATTTAATTAATTACCCAGTCCAGGCTGATGAAATGCTGATTCTTTATAGACTTGGGTCTGGGCTGCCTAACATGCTTTGAGCCTCTTGTCCCCCAACCACTTTCCTTTCGAGCAAATGCCCCCTCCAATTGCAACTCTAGGTCAATGTGAAGAACAGAGCAACAGAGAAAAATTCTTATAAGATTTGAATCAACAAATCATCTAATCAAGTCCTAATGGGTAGAACCCTATCTGTGGATAACTTCCTTCTTATCTCCTTGGGATATGTCATATTTCCCAACAATTTGGCTTGTTAGCCTCTTGGCTGGTTAAAGATAGACCCAGAAGAACTTATCTAGCCCAATTTGCTCAAACAGAAAAAGAAAGAACAAACTGGAAGTTCTAGAAGGTTCTCTCTGGATGAACGTGCAGTCTTATCAATCTTTCCCCAGGTCAAAGTCCTTTGTTCCCCTGAGAGCCAGCTAGACAACTCCGAAAAGAAATACTTTTCCTAGAAACAAACACCTATTTCTTATTTCCAGCATAGAACAGTTTCAGAGTACTGTTCTTCTACTCTACCACTTCCGGGAAAATCTGCTGTCAATCACATCACACCATTTTATGAGGAAGAAGCTGGAAGTTGAAGCATACCATTATTTGTTCTGCATAACTGCATACAACCACTTGGTCCTCTGATTTTCATTGGGAATTGATCCAGGGGACCTGTGCAAGCACTCTGAATTAGAAAATGCTAGTAAAGGTGAACTGGTTTGGGTTTTTTCACCTCTTTTCTGAAGAAGTACTTATAAATGGTTTGGATTCTGGCCTCCGAGTTCCTGCTTTCTCACAAACATCCAGGCTACTAAAAAATTCACAGATTGCCAGATGGTACAACAGCAGTTCTTTGCAAAGGATCTGAGCTTTCCAGTGAACAAAGGACGTGTACTCATGGGGACAAGTGGCAACATCAGCAAAAGCTTTGGAGTGGTGGGTGTATTGGGGGAGGGGAAGTGAAATGTGGAGAGGTGAGAAAATGGGTCTTTTACCTCCAGTGACTGGTATCTGACAGGGAAAACCCACCTCCCAACCACTACTGGTGGGAAAGGGAGCACATCCTGAAGAAGATGAAAGAAACTAAATCAGAAACTGGGATATTTTTATAGGAAGTCACAAAATTTGAAGACTGCCCATCTTCCCAATTCCTGGTGTTACAAAATAATGGAAATAATGCCCAAGCTCTGGCACATAAACTGATAAATCCCCCCCCCCCAAAAAAAAGCATTTGTGAACTATTGGTAATGCCTTCCTAATAGGTTCCCTTACTTCCACTCCCCCTTTTCCAATTCATCCTCAAAGTTATCCCTCCAAAATATTGACCTGACCACAAAATTGCACTACTCAAAATCTTCTGATGTCTTTCCACCAACCAACAAAATATGTCAAAATACTTTTGTACAGGTACATTAAGTCTTACAAAATCCGGACCCAAATAATCTAACTTCTCCTACTGCCCCCCCCCTTCACACATATCCCTGCACTTGTAAAACTATGAGCAGATTTGGGAAAGCCTTTCCTTTCTATATGTCTTCTCCTACATACTTTCCTCCTAGAATGCCCTTTGACCTCAGCCAGGAATGTCTAAGTTAGAGTTGTCACCCCCTCACACCTCCACCTAGATGAAAATCATCTCCCCACTACAGGTCTTCAGAGCTTTAATCTCTGCCTCTCTTAGGGCAGTTTTTGCATTTTCCATTGCATCACGGTTTTTTCTGCACATCCTTTGCTTTTCCATCTGAACTATAAGCTCCTGATGGGAAAGCTTCGTGTCTATCCAATTTTATTATTCTTAGGAGCACCTTGCAAAGTCTATAATATAAGAGACACTTGATAAACATTTACTGAGTGATTCATTCTGCCTCACAACCCTAGATATCTGTTCTTGGCATTGTTTTGTACCTGTTTGCCACTGGGGGTAAGACTGCTAAGCAGTAGTCAAATACAACTAGTTACAGGAAAGGTCCTATATGAATTGGCAAAGGACTCAGTCATCCAAACTCTTCAAGGCTTGGCAGTCACAGATTAATCTGCCAACTAATATTTACGGAGTGACTATAGTATCCAAACCACTGGATAGACACTGTGGGAGATACAAGGTAATAATTGCCATGACTTTTTTAAAGCATCTCTTCCGTTATACAGTATGGTAGTCACCTTACACTCACTAATGTTTTTAATACAACTCATTGAGAAAGGCAGTATTAATAGCACCATCACAAAGCTAAAAAATATTATAGACTTAAGTGACATATGATGTCTGGTATCCAAGAATTACAATATGTTTGGAAATGTCAGGCAAACCCAAATAGATAAAAAGATGACAATATCCATACATCCTAACAAGAGCAAGCACAGGTGACAAAGGTCAAGTGAGAAGACTTTGGCTATAAGAACTGATATCTTTGGTGATTAACATAACATAATAATAATAATAATAAAAGAATTGATATATTTGAAGAGGCAGAATCTGAAGCAAGTCTTGGAAAATGGATAGGATTTATACTGGCAGAGTTTGGGGTTGGTACTCCAGGTAGAGTTGGTATTGGCAAAAAGAGAGAGGAGGACATATTCAAGGTCTGCTTGATGAAACAGACATTTTGATTCCATCTTGATTCATGAGGAAAGAAATGATGGGACTAGAAAGTTAGAACCTGTCTACCAGCCACTCACCTCGTCTTCCCTGTACTTTTCACAGTTGGTAAATATATATTTTACTGTGTGATTATTTAAGCTGTCAGCTCTGTGAGAGTAGGAACCATGGCTGTTATATTCCCTGATGGTCTCTTAGTGCCAGAAGTTCACAAATAATTTGCTTAATAGCTGAATAACTGAAAAATATCCTAAATGAATGAATGATGGAATGAACCAATGTACAGATGACTGAGCTAGTCTGTGTCAAATCTTAAAGTTCTGCAAGTCTAGGAAGGCTGGTCCATCAAGTAGAATAAGTATAACTCTTACACACTAACCCAACAACAGAAGTAAACATCATAACTCTTCTGTACCGTCTCTTTAATCAGCAGGAAGAGAGGGATATTCTCAAAGGAAATTTCATTTCTTATTTACCACTTGATCCAGGCTGTCATCATGTGAAGTGCTGCAACCAAAGGGCTGTCTTTTCCTACACCAGCAAGTAGAAGAGTCCCTTCTCTTATCTGGGTCTCCCAAATATGACCAAGAAACTGGCAAAGGTTTTACTAGACAACAATGGACAAAGAACAAGAAAGAACGATGCATTCACTTTGGGCAGATAATCTGTGTTTTTTAGTGAGAAAATCTACACCCTCTCTGAGAGAATGGAATTTTCACTAAAAAAAAAAAAAAATAGCCTGGGGCCAGGCTTTTGTAGACTCTTCACAGCACTGGGCTCCCCTACACTAGAGATGGGGAGTCTGGGCATGGAAGGCACATATTAATAGCTCCCGTAAATTATTGATGAGCAAGGCTGATAAATTAGCATGCCTGACACCCAAACCTGGACCCTCAGCTAGAATCAGAGAATTCAGAGCTGGAAGGTAATGTAAAGGTCATCCATTAATCCAGTGCACTTCTTTTTATAAATAGGGAAACTGAGGCCCAAAGAGGCAGCACATGACCTCTGTAACATGCATGATCCAGGGCTAGAAGCAGGCATCCTGATCCTAGTCCAAGGCCCTATCTGCTACGCAATGCTGCCTCTCCATCATGGGGACTGAGGACTGATATTCCATCAAATCTGTCACACACATGAATGTGACTTGTACAACCTCAGAGTTAAATGGCACTTCGGGAGCCAACAGTGCCCACCACTTCCCAGAGAACAGATCCCCTCTCTAACGATCCCATCAAGAGTGCTTCCAGACCATACTCCCCAGGTTTTTCCACTCTTTCACAGCTCTAAATTCTGGAACATTTTTCCTTCCTGTAGACCAATGTCTTTTCCTCTGGAACTTCCACCCATTAATTACACTCCAATTTTTTTCTTTTTTTTTTTTATTATGTTATGTTAGTCAATATACAGTACATCATTAGTTTTTGATGTAGTGTTCCATGATTCATTGCTTGCGTATAACACCCAGTGCTCCATGCAATACGTGCCCTCCTTAATACCCATCACTGGGCTAACCCATCCCCCTACCTCCCTCCCCTTTAAAACCCTGTTTGTTTCTTGGAGTCCATAGCTCTCATGGTTCACCACCCCCTCTGATTCCACACCCCCTTGATTTTTCCCTTCCTTCTCCTAATGTCCTCCATGCTATTACTTATGTTCCATAAATAAGTGAAACCATATGATAATTGACTTTCTCTGCTTGACTTATTTCACTTAGCATAATCTCCTCCAGGTCCCATCCATGTTGATGCAAAAGTTGGGTATTCATCCTATCTGATGACTGAGTAATATTCCATTGTATATATGTAATTTTACCACTGAAACTGGCTATGGTACCTTGGCTAAGTTCTCCAACTCCTTAAGACTCACTTTTTTTCTCCATAAAATTGAAACTTTTTTCAACCATTGAAAATTAATTAAGAAGATTATTTAATTAGTGCAACCTGCTTAGCACAATGCCCAGCACACAGTAAGCATCAATTAAATGTTGAGTATTGGTCTTATCCATCCTTCTCAGAGACAGAAATCCTTGTTCAGGAGGTGCCTCTACTGATATGTCTGGCGTGTCCATTTCTAGGGAAAGGAAAGGAGTGGTCACAGATTGAAAAGCAGCCTGAGTGGCCTAAGATGGCAGGAATCTGCTAGGCTTTGTGGATATAAATCTCAGCAAGAGCTCAACTCCAACTACCATCCAAATACTGCTTCTATGCTGAAAGGAATAGAAAGGGTTCAAAGCTGAATCTTCACCACAAATCAAGAAGAGACTAATATGGAGCTCATTTGATAAGTTAATAAAAACTCTAGTGTTCGGGTTCAATGCAATACCCTCTAGCATGCACGGAAGGTTGGTAAGTGCTTTACTCCCCACAGTTATTCTCTGGAAGTTCCCATCCCACAAATACTACTTTCCTGGAGTTAAGTGATACACTGGAGAGAGGAATGACAAGTATGGACCAGAGGAAAGAGGATCCAAACATGCACTGCAATGGAACAAGGTAGTCGATGTGGTAGAAAGAGGCAAGAAAAGGATGTGCCAAATGGCAGAGAAAGAGCAAACAGGAAGCTTGAACTAGAGGGGATAGCAGCAGGTGAAGATGCCTACCAAGATGACAACAGGAAAAAAACTTGGGATTACAACTATTAAGAAAAAAAGGCGGGGGGGAGCCTGGGTGGCTCAGTCGGTTCAGGATCCAACTCTTGGTTTCAGCTCAGGTCATGATCTCAGGGTGGTGGGATCAAGCCCTGCATCAGGCTCTGTGCTCAGCCGGGAGTCTGCTTTAAAATTCTTTCCCTCCCTCTCCCTCCCCCTCTGTTCTTCCCCCTGTTCCCACACACGTGCTCTCGCACTCTCTCTCTCAAATAAATAAATAAATAAATCTTGAAAGAAAGAAAGAACAGAGAGAGAGAAAGAAAGTATCACATAACGTGGGGGTGTGAAGAAATTGAGCCCTTTGTGCATGGTTGGTGGGAACATAAAATAAGGTAGCTGCTATAGAAATGGTTTGGTCATTCTTCAAATTATCATATGGCCCAGCAATTCCACTTCTGGGTATATATCCAAAAGAAGGGAAAACAGAGACTCAAAGAGACTTTGTACACCCATGTTCATAGCAGCTTGTTCACAAATAGCTCAAAGACTGACGCAACCCAAGGGTCCATCAACAGATGAGTAGATAAACAAATATGATATATTCAAAATGGAATATTATTCAGTTTTAAAAAGGAAGGCAAATTTTGACACATGCTACAACACAAAGGAAGCTTGAGGACATTATGCCAAGTGAAATAAGCCAGTCACAAAAAGACAAATACAGTATGATTCTGCTTATGCGAGGTCCCTAGAGTAGTTAAGCTCATAGAGACAGAAAGTAGAATGGGGGCTGCCAGGAGCTGGGGGTGGGAGGAGAGTGGAGAGTTAGTGCTCAACAGGGACAGAGTTTCAATTTTGCAAGATAAAAGAGTTCTGTAGATGCATGGTGGCGCTCACTGCACAACCATATGAATGTACCTAAACCACTGAACTGCATAGTTAAAAATGGTTAAGATGGTCAATTTTATGTTGAGTGTATTTTTCCACAACTAAAAATTCATTTAAAAAAAAAAAGGAAGATAACATCAGGAAAACCCCTCATGGGTACCTATACACCAGATCTTTTTAAGTTTAAACCTTTTGAATGAGATTCAGTTTGTTGTTTGTCTGACTTCTTGAAAAAGAAAATAAAACTACATCAATACAGAAAATGGTCCTCCTGGAAACAGAGTTCGGAAATATGGAAACCAATATCCCAAGACCAAAGATGAGGATACTTAGCATGTGAAACATAGGCTGATCTGCCCTTTTAAGAGAAAATATTGCACCACTATGCACATGTACATGGGCACAGACAGCCTACAAAGACTCAAAAAGAACTCTTGCCCTCGCTACCCATCTGACTTTTTATGGGCTACAATAACTGGAATAGTAAAGACTCCTTATTACTCTCCTACATCGATGAAACTGTCCCTAAAATACTCTTCCCATGGACCACCAGATTATCCTGAGAGCCCCAGAGATTCAGTAGATATTCAGAAGAGGCTTCCAGACAGAGAAGAGAGTTTGAGAAGAATACAGCCCAGAAAAAACAAGATTGGATTAGCTCTGAAACCACAAAACGTAAATCAAACTTGAGCCTTTTTATTTTTATTTACCACACACAGATCTTTATAGACAAGATTTAGGCCAAAGACCGAAGTAAGGATTATGGTTTCATTCTTGGTTTTGTTTTGTTCTGTTCTGCTGGGGTTTTTTTTCTTTCAAATAGGAACTTTGGATTTTTACACTAAAAATTGATAAACCCTACTGCCACTCTACACATGCACACATTTGTACACAGAAAGAAGGCTCTGCTGGGGACCCATGATTCAGCAGTAAGTCCTGCTGGTCTGTGTGCTGGCCTGGCTTTTTGGAGAGGGGTGTGGCTGCCCAAGAATTCACAAAACCATGCTGAAAAGACAGCTGACGATGAAAATTAAATTTAAGCTTCTAAAAAAATCAAGGCAGGGAATAATTTAGTAGGAAAAAAAAAAACCTGGTCTGGGGCTAAGTCTTAGGAAATGAAGAACCAAATCTCTAATGGGGGATGCCCTATTATAAAATCCAATGATTCTCAATGAAGGGGCCACAAGGTAGTAAAAACTATTTTTCATATTTCAAGCAGCTTATTGGAAACTGAATATCTGCCCAGGATGTGGTCACATGGACTAAGTGAAAAGTCAAGTTGTTTTGTGTTTGAGCTGGAAGTCTTATCGAGTCAGTGTGGTAACACTGGTTGTCTCATCCCAGTCAAAACCTCTGATTGGCCACTGATGAGATCAAGGTCATTTCTGGAATGAGGTTTTTCCTTCCCATTCTGTTTTATGTCTTTGATTAATAAAAATGGAATTACAGCTGAATGATTACTGGTTAATTGCAGTTTAGCAGGCAAAATCTTACAAAACGCTGGGTTAGCCAAGGGAAACAATAGAAGGGGTCCTTTGTGGTGAAGAGTTTGGGAACCACCCTTGAGCCCCCCATCCCCTCCCCCGAACATGCACAATTCCAAGGGAATAAATAGGCTTCCCTGGAGCTAGAGTGTAGTGTGCCTGTTGTGTGAGAAAACTCAAAGAGAGACAGTGTAAATTAACTGCATCTGGTTAGATTGAGCGAGCAGGGGGAGGAGATAATTAGTTGGCATTTTAGGAACAAGGGCAAAGAAGAGAGTTCTATATTTACTCAGAGGAAATCCAAAATAGACTACTTTGCACCCGTTTGGTGCTCATAGGGGATCTCAACATCTCCAAGTTGGCAGACGTTGAACACAGGGACTGGATGCACAACTCAACCAAACCCTTGGATGACAAAAACCAACCATCCCACTTCCAACAAATGGCAACCTGACTTTATCTCCCATTACTTCCATAATGAAGGGAAGGAGGCGAAGGTAAGCCCCAAAGATATCCAGGAGCAATAAGACCAGAGGAAACAATGTTTGCAAACAAAAGCCTTACAGTGAGTAAGCAGAACAAATGCATCTGTTTATAATAAAATGGGTTCTCTAAAACCCTGATGATGGCCAATTTACCTGTACCCTTGGGTACGTACGTTTCCATGTGTAGATGTGCGACATTTCGAAAGTAACACATATTTCAAGTGATGCAGAGACATCACTGGGCTGTTTTTTGTGCAAATGATGTAAAAAAATAAATGCCATAGTCACATAAAGCTCTATAATATGCAGCCAAGATACAATGTCCACCTTCTGAGAAGAATGTAAGGCATCCTAGCACAAACAGTGAAAACACCTAATTTGAAAATCTTCTGTGTGGATGCAGAAAGACTACTTTCTTTTGTACATGTAACTGTGTATCACAGAGGATGAAAATGCAAATATGTTTGGCTTTATCCGCAGGTGCAGGCTATATGAGGTTTCTTAAAGTAAGAACTGCTCTGCACAGAGTCATTAGGATGTGCGCTTACGAGATGTAAGATGCGGCTTGGCATTTGTAGGTTTGCAACCATTTCGAAAGCTGGTTCGTGGGGCAAGAGAAGAGGTACTAGTCATGAGGATGGAGGACCATCTTGAAAGGTGAGCAAAGGTGTGTGGAGAAGAGATGATTGGTGAGGTCAGTGTGCACGCCGGAAAGGACTGGGTCTGCATCTAGCCTGTTCTCATATGCTTGAAATTCCCCCAGGGGATCCTGAGGGCATCCTGGCAAGTTGGGAAATGGGGCCACATGCAATCAACACATCCAAGTCACATAAGTCAGGACAGACAGTTCCGGGAGAGGGAGGCTGTGGCAGCGAGAGGAGCACGAGCTGAGAGGACAGACGGCTGTGTTCTAGGGCCAGCTCTGTTCCACCCAGCTGTGCAATCGTGGGCAAGGCATGTCAGCATTCCCAGGCCAGTCTTCCATCTGTCAAATGAGGAAGATGGCTGACCCTAGAGAGTTCTCACAACTCTTTTATTGTGAGCTTCTATGCACTTTCAGGAAAAAAAGAAAAACCAAAACCAAAAAGGAAATTCCAAACAGCTCCCTAAAATGGGTCTCACCTGAACCTCCTATG
This sequence comes from Halichoerus grypus, assembly GCF_964656455.1. NCBI lineage: Eukaryota > Metazoa > Chordata > Mammalia > Carnivora > Phocidae > Halichoerus > Halichoerus grypus. The sequence goes on along the minus strand of NC_135714.1, from coordinate 157,250,295 downwards.
ATGGCAAAGGCGCCCCACACACCCAACAAACATTTTACATTTGGTTATCAACCTCTTCCAAGCATCTCAGAGAAGACTGCAAAACTGCCATGGATAGATACTTCTGGAGCCTCCTGAAACCTAGAGTGGCAGGCAGTACCCTCCAGTTGTACCACTGAAGAGCAGAGATGCTGAGTGCTTTGTCCAAGGTCAGGAGCGAGGACAGGATCAGGATTCCAGCCTCCTCATTCCTAGGGCTATGCTATACTTTCCACAAAGAAACCAAGCTGGCTTTCTGGGAAGAATGCCAGAGGTTCCATTCTCCCAACTGAGAATTCATTGGAATATCGGAATAACAACTTTGGAGACTGTGGTCTCTCCAATCCATTTCAGGACCTGGCTAGAAACACGAAAACCCAAAGAAAGAAGCAATAGGGAATTATTCCGTTTTTTAACGAAAGAGAAAAAATTAGGGGTGGGAATAGGGGATTTCTTAAAATTACATGATTGCTGGAAGTTAATTTGGTATTTCTTCGTTGGTTTGTAAGTTCTGTTTCCAATCACAAAAACAGACAGCTGAGGATGCCTAAATCACATTTCAATGAATTAGCATCTTGTCCCAGAGAATCTTGCGCACTCTGAATATAACATAAGACCCAGAATGCAATGCTCTGTGGTAGAATGGAATCTCCCTCAGTGTAAGAGAGAGCTTGTCATAATCCCCTAAACTGTAATCTAAATTGATAGTCTTCAAAGCCAACAGCAATCACTGAGAATGATAAAGGGGTTGCCGCTTAACTTGGGGTACACTGCCTCTTCCAAGAAACTTACTGAGACCCAGCTCTGCCAGATAGGAGAGCTGGCATCCTCTACCATCCACATACTCCTTATTAGGTTGACATCAATGCACCTGAAAAAGAATCTCATCATAGATTTAGAGACACATGTTCAGAAAGTAAGTTTCTGACTTCTTCCAAGAAAGGCCAACCAGAACAAGAAAACACATGTTGGACTAGCTCTGCCTTGAAGATAGCATGAAACCAACCTTATGGCAAATCCCAAGCGATCAGTACTCAGCATGGAGATTCGTAAAGGAAAGAAACCAGGAATGATTGTTTCAATCACTTTCTCCCCCTACCTGTCGATGATGACGGGGTCTGAAGGAGTCTCATTTCGGTTCCCACAACTTTTCTTCTCGCAACATCGACTGTAGATTGGGAAGGAACCAAGAGAGTAAAAGAAATTTGTTAAAATCAAGAAAATACAAGGAGCATACAATGTAGAAACATTCACAAAAATGTCCTAGGTAGCTTCTTAGCGTTCAGTTGCTCAAGTGCAGGATTTATGGCCATGTTTAAAAACAACACTGAACCCGAAACCCAAAGATACTCTCTCAAATTCTCATTCTAGGGGCTTATAACTGGGTCATTCTCAGCAAATCACAACGTTCCCAGGAGCCATATTTGTATTCTGAACCACAGGCATTGGATTTTTAAATCTATAAGGTCACTTCCAGTTCCATGTTGAATGATTTTAGGGTTGTATCTTTTACATCTTTGCGTCTTAATAAATATTTGAAGAAAGAAGGGAAAGGAAAAGGCATAAAACAGACCCCGAGTAGCTGCCTGGCTTTATCAACCTTAGGTACTAATAACATCTTTCCAGAGAACTCAGTGTACTTTATAAACATTTAGTTATTTATCCATTTCTATCATTTTCTAAAGATGAAGGAGGAAGACCAGAACCATGGTATACATTGTAAAATAGGGAGAAAATGAGGCAGAGAGCTGTAAAATGATCTCTCCCATGATTTTCACCGAGTCCAGACCAGAAATGGGACTTCCCCTGTAAGTCCCATCTTGGAGATGCTGCCTCCCAAGACTTCCACCTAGCAAAGTGCTGGGTACCTGGTAGATGCTGGAGAAAGGCTTGTGAAATTATCTGGGAGGGAGAGAGAAAAGAAGAAGCCCTACAGCAATCACAGCAGATAGGAAGGATTCAGTCAGACCTGAGCAGAGAGCAAAATGCTCCAATCCAAAGGTGTCTGTATGAAAGACCTAGACAGATGTGACAAAGGCAAAGGAAGCTGGGTGGTGGGGAAGCACTGGAAAATCACGTCCCCTCGTTGCTGCCCACTGCCACCGGCACTGCAAGCTCCTGAATACCTCTTGGCTCATTCAAGCACATGGTCTACCATCAATGGTAGTTGCTTAAGAATATAGCCTTGACGTGGCATAGAAAAAAAAACAACAACAACAAAACATGACTATCCACACTGGTCGGAGACTATGCCACATAAACACTAGCAGTAAGCAAACTAGGTGTCAGCACTGCCCTTTCCACGATCTGTTTAAGTTTGAGAGTGAAGCAACACAATGGAAAGGTGGCTAAAGTGAGAATCGGGGCTCTGACGTCCCCTCGGACGCTGTCACCAAGCAGCTGTGGGAATATAGTCAAATCTGTTTAACCCCTCTGGGCTTTGCCAACCTTATATATAAAATTAAAATACTGGACAAGATTATCTCCAGAGTCCCTTCTCGGTTTAGGAAGCCCGTGAGGCAATGAGATCCCCGAGCCCTCTTTGGAAGTGATGACAGAAGGAGGAAAAGAGGGAGGCCATGAGGCAGCAGGGACTCCTAGGCCTACCACCGGCCCAGACACAGATTTGCTTTGTGGCTCTCTCTAGTCCACTTGTCCTCTCTGGTCCTCCACAGAATTAAAAACAAACAAATGAATAAAGGAGCCTTTGTAAAACTTTTAAAGTTCATCTTCGCTGCTATAGGGATGCGTGGGATTACCCGGTGACCCATTCATTCTACCTTTCTCAAAGAGCAAGATATACTGGAGAGGTGCTAAACAAGTTTCACCAAATGAGCGCTAGGAGGTTTTAAGAAATTTAATCAAATTAGTAGGAAGTAAAAGAAAAATTGTCTCAACATTCTTAAATACCAGAGTTGGCCACTGGGGACTTTCTGAAATAATATTTTGCCTTTGAAATTATATTGGGTCTTAACTTTTAAAATTTCAATCCATCCCAAGATTAACACCAATAAAAATGCTGGCCAGCTGCTTTCCCACCTCCCAAAGCCCTTGTCTCTCTTCCTAACTCCCTACCACCACCCACTTCCCTCTCCCACCTCTCCCTATTTCCGTTGCTGATGTCAGCAGAATACCTGTGCGGCTCAGGCAAACCTTTTTTCCTTAGCGACACAATTTCAAAAGCCCAGGCATGCTTGTTACCCAAAGACCTTCTAGCTAGACTCCCCTCTGACCTCAGCAGTATGTCAGCCTAGCCCAAATATGTGTGTGATGCTGGTACAATTTAATTACAAGAACACAGACTGTCAGGATGTGCCAATCTGTTTAGTTTGAGAAGGAATGATTCTGAAGAGGCCGAGTAAGTTTGCAAAATTGCTCAGCTGAATTCAGCTGCTTTCCATGGGGATTTTCTCCGAAGGAAAAGAAAAACAGATAAAAATGTAAGCCTGGTGCCAGTGTAATACAATGTGGAGAATCTCATCAGGGAAGGAAACAATATTCAAAGAAAAATGCAGAGAAACTTTAGGACCCAATCTTCCATGTTCCAACAGTAACATATTTAAGTACAGTCTCTAATGTTAATAGCACAGAAGAGATGTAGAAGACACTCACTTGGTGACTGGGCTGAAATAGTAAAGGTATAAAAATAATAGGAGTGCTCCATCTGAGAGCCCTTCTCAAAATTTCTCTGGCTGAGGCAAAACTAATTCTTTTCCTTTCTTTTTTTTTTTTTTTTAAGAAAAGTTCTCATCAAGATGTCCTAGTTATTTTTTTTTTAATCTGGTTTCTTAAATGACATTCCATCCTCATGCCAGTAATATTAACATAAGCAAAGGGAAGTGGAAAGTGGAGGACATTCATGAACCCATGGTCTCCAAACAATCACTCTGGGATCAGATATGTGCATGGTGGACCTGAAGGACTGGCGCCCTGAATTACTCAGATGACAAACTCCATTCTCCTCTCCCTTTCCTGTAGAGACAAAGCCCATGCGACCAACTTCAGGTTCAGCTACTTTAGTGAAAAGGTTTTATAGGGTTATCTCCTAACAAGCAAGTTTCTAGGTCTGAAGTTCCTGGTAAGTGTTTTTTAAAAACTGAACAAGACTGTAAAATAGGAAAGGAAGCGGAAAAATAAACAAAGAGAAGAGGAAACTGAACTTGGCACTAGGTTGATTGTGTTCCTAACTATCACGGAGAGGCTCAGAAGGGCTCCTTCTCCCTAATGAATGAAAATGCAGGTTGGTCCTCCACTCCTTAGTTTGGCTGGGTTTGGTTTATTTTATTCTAATTCTTACTCAGAGAACCTTTTCCCTGAAACACTCTCAACCTTTTCCTTCAAACACTACAGGCCTCTCTGGTCCTCCCCATCTCACAGAGTCTTTAGAGAGGGAAAGAAAAAATAAACCAAGTTGGCGGTGAGGCTGGGGAAATACGGAAAATTGCATCCCAATCCTGAATCTTACCTGCCTTCTTCCAAAAGGAAGAAAAAAAAGAGGGATAAGGGATGGCTGGAGAAGAAAAAATCCCCAGCCCTGGACACAGGGTGTCCAGTCAGTCAAACTCCTGCTCAAGACAAGCGAATGTGCCCTTTCCCCTCCAAAATCGTTTTTAAAATTCAACCCTCAACTTTCAAAAATCTGTCTCTAATTTCAAACTCAAATAAGCGCACAGCATGGTGGCTTTTGTTTTGTTTTCTTCTCCCCAACTCCTCCCTGCGATTGCATAACAAAAGTGTCTAAATTCACACCATCTGGCCGATAAAGACACTGGCCTCACTGCCCGGCTGGCCCATCTGATTAGGGCCCCGTCTAGCCTGCGCCTTGTGGCGAAAAGTCACAGCTGTGGGGTTTGCTCGCGCTCAATACAACTCTGTTATTAGCCAGCTGTAGACCTTGAGACAACTTCTGTTCAAATTATAATATCTTTTAACCCTCCGAGCATTGAGGGCACAGGCGTGGCTTGCAGCGACATAACAACTAGATTTCTCCTTGCTAATAATTGGCAAAATGAACTAAAGCAGGAAAGAGAGGAGCAGAGACAACTGGGGAAGGGAGAAAAAGTTATTCCTAAAGAGATTTATTTTGTTCCCTCTGAAAACTCAACGCCAGTTTATGAGCTATTTTTCCTAAGGCTTAGAGAACATAAAACCATTCAGGGAAATCCCCAGGTATGCCCAAGAAACCACGCAAACTCTCAGAACATGCATCTGATTCATCCCTCAATCATGGACTGCTCTCCCTGGCTCCCAAAATGTGGGAGAAGGAACTTTTTCCCTTACTGGAGAATCAGCCAGCTCTGACTGACAAATTGAGATCTTCCCCTCTGGATACATCCAATATTTGCCATCATCCCAGCTAGCTCCCAAAACACACACATACACACACACACACACACACACCATACACAATACCCATCCAATGGATCATTTATTTACCCATAATTAATATTTGTTTTAAATTCTAGTTTTGGGAAGAACATCGCAGAGCATCTTCCCAGGTCTCAGATGCAGAGAAGTTACAGTACATTAAATTTTTATATTGTGTTACTAATGCAGACTAAACTAGAGGCTTTAAAAATTGATGCTGTTACTTAAACAGCATAAAATGAGGAGGATTTGATTGGGCTTAAAAATAAAAATGTCAGCCTTAACTACAGCTTGATGGGGCGTGCGAGTGTTATTTAAAGTGATAGGTATAATTCGTCAGACAATGGGCCAGTTTCGGGGTTTGTTTTCTTTTCTTTTAAGAAGATAATCTCTCCAAACAAAGACATTTAAAAGTATAAAGAGGGATAAAAAAAAAAAAAGTCCTTCAATTAGCCAACCAAATCAAAGCGTTCTAACTATTTAATCTAGGTGTTACGTGCAAGCTCTTCTTGGAATTGCATTTCCTTTCTGAACGAATCTATCAGGGGCCCTGGGATAATGGAGTGGCTATCTGCTCACTCCCTCACCCATAGCCTCTCCCAGCTACTCAGGCAGAGAAGCTCCATTCCGCTCCGCTGAGGCCACTGGCAGAAATGAACTTTGCATTTGGCAAAGTTTGTTTTTCTAATACTTGGTCAAAACCAAAACAAACATGGCTGATTGTTATGGTTTCTTTCTGACTGGGTTGGGAGGGAGCCGAGGCTGCTGGGAGCTGCCCATAAAACAGTCCAGACTAAATCAGATGGCCTGCAATTACCCAAAACTAGCAAGTCTGGAGCTGGTGGACGTTCACTGGGGCAACAGCAGAGCAAGGAAGAACTGAGGCTTTCTCTCCAATCCGAGACTTGGGAGGAAGAAAAACGTGTATGGACTTGACATTTAAATGGTTATAGTCAAATAACCACCTCTTTCCAGAGTTTCCTTTTCTCTTTTGCTGTGGTGGGTCCCCAGTATTCAAACGTTTGTTGAAAGGATGAATAATTAAGTGCGTGGATGAATTTCTTCTAATTTTTAATTCTCTTCTAGTCAAGCAGAAGAAAGGACTCAAAATGGAATGACTGGTTTCCGGAAAGAAGATGGGGGAAAATGCGGGAATCCGAGTAGACTGCACCTCTCACAACTTGATGCTCAGAATCCAATTGTTGCTCCGGACCCCCTGATGGGGTCCTCTCCCTGCCTCTCCCACTAGTGGTCAACCGGACTGCTCTTTCTACCCAGTACTTTCTCGTGACCTCTGAAACTCCCCTGACAAGGGAAATCACCGGAGAAGCAACATCCCGGGAGGAAGGAAACCCTTCCGCATCATAGACAGGTGCCTCAGCGGTTGGGGTGGGGGTGGGGAGGGTGGGTTCCAACCTCCGGTAGTCCCTCTCCCAGACTGCAAGTCTTGCCAGTGCTTTGACTCCTGTACTCCACGAGTGGACCCTCCTGGAAATCTACCCGGATCGGGCAGGACAGGCAGGAACCTAGCAGGGCGGACCTCGGGTGGGGACCCGTTCAGGGAAAGTCTGTGACCCCAAACTTGGCCGGGGGCTGCCCGGCCCCTCCCCGCACTGCCACTGACCGCTGGACAACAGAAACTTTCCTCGGAATGGAGGAAACTCTTGAGATGCCAGGGGGGTGAAATCCTGAGTGGTTCTGGGTTTCCTTTTGGAGTCTGAATGGATATGCCCTAAGAGTCTGGCCTTTAAGGGAGAATTCTAGCAAATCAGCCCCCGGGGTAAGGCCACCCTCCCCTGGAGCCACCACTCCTGAAACTCAATGCTGGGATGCATGCAAGCCGGCTGGCGTGGTTCACCTGCCCCGCTTTCCAGCAAAGCCCGCAGGAAAAACGCAACACTTACCTGCACATCACTTCGTGCGTCAGGAGAACTCGGCACATTTCCGGATTCTTATTTTGTCCCTCGTAAGCTATGGGCTGCAAAGGAGTTGGGGGCAGGGGCAGGAAGGGAAGATATGAAGGCAATGGAGAGACAAAGGAAAGGGGACGTTAAAACAAGCACAGAGTCGTTTTTTCCCCCTCTGCCCACTAGTTCATTAGGAGTTAGCCAGAACCTGAGCTGTGGCCTGATTAACTCAAGCAAAAGAATAATAGAGAAGTTTGCCCTGGTGAGGACGTATTCCTGCAAAAGGGAATGTTTGGGGGGACGGGATCTCCTACCAATTGCTTCCTCTCTTCATCCCTTTGCTCCCCTACCCCCAACCCCAACCAGAAAGAAGAACAAGGGAGAAGAGAGGGAAAAAATTGTTCTCCAGGTTGGACAAGGTGCTAGTTGATGTGGAGAAGCATGTGAAGTCTGACCCAGGAAACCGTGGGGGGTGGGCAGAGGTCAGGGGCAGGCGGGGAGGGAGGGAGGTGCGGGGGGAGGAGGCCGGGGAGAAGAGTAGACGGGGTGGCCCGCCGGCTCACCTGCTTGGTGACCGAGTCGATGAGCCTGACGTACAGGTCCTGCTCGGTGCGGACGCCTGCGGGGGAGGGGGCGGGCACGAGGTAAGGGCCGCGGAGCCGCTCTCGGCACCCAAACCCGTCCCCGCTGTGGGGACCGAGGCCAGGGCAGCCGCTCCAGGCTCCCGACTGCAGGCAAGCACTCCGGCTGTGCGGTCCTGGAGGCAAAGGCCGCCCACCCGCCCCTGGCCCTGCCCGAGCCTCCCGCAGCCCTGCGCTCCCCAGGCCTGGAGGCTGCCGGCAAGCGACTGCAAAGTGGTCAGCCGCCCTCCTAGCAAGAGAAACATGCGGGCGCCGCAGCCGGCGCTAGGCGCTCACCATTGCTGTAGAGGAGCTGTAACTTATAGTGGGTGCCGTTGTTGGTCTTCTCGTTGCCTTGTTCCTGAAAAGACAGGCAGCGTTCGAGTCCCTTGCCTTCCAGCACCCCCCACCCAATGAAGGAAAAACTAGAGAGCGCACCCCACCCCGCCTCCCACCGACTTTCCCCCGCTCACTCGGCAACTTTGAACAGCCCCCTGCCCAGCCCCAGGTCAAAGGGCAGGAGCGTCTGCCCGAGGCCAACCTCTGAAACTTGCTAGGGCTCGGGCCACTTGACCCTCTGCAACCCCTCTCTCCCTCCCTCTTAAAAATGTCCTCAGAAGTGTGACACCCCCGCCCCTGAGACGCGACAATAGGACACCGCACCAAGGATACCTTTAAACAGGCCCCACCCAACCCTACAGGCTCTGTCCATCCTTAAGAAGCCCCAAAGCTTCTCTTGGCAGAAAGATGCAGGGACCCGTCATTTGCAAGGGTAGCATTTGGCTCTATCCCACCAAGACTAGAGCCTCTGGGGCCACAAGCTCAGGGACCCAGGCCCAGATTCGAGCGGGACCTCAGGAAGCTCCAGCCCTAAAGCTCGCAGGCCCAGAGAGGGCAAGAGACTTTCCTCTCATCACATGTCCATTTCATCTGAGATCGAATCCAGCCCCCAAACCCGAGCTGGGGTCAGAGTGGACACTGCGCTGGGGAGCGAGAGTGGGAGAGAAGGCTCAACGGGGAAGGTGGGCCAAGACTTGGCTCTGGGTATCCACTCTGCTGGCGCTGGCAGGTGCAAAATAACAAAAAATAACCCGGAGAAGGGCATGCTCTGCTCTGAAGGGCGTTTGCTCCACGGTCAGTCCATGACCAGGCTCTGCTAATGACCCCAGAGTCTGGGTTCACAGAGCCATCAGCGCCCCCGCAGCGAGGAGGTGCCGGGGAATCAACTGATTCAGAGGCTGGGGCGAGAAGCCTCGATTTATCATTCCTGATGATGTGAGTGGAAAAGTGTCGCGAGTGACAGATGGAATCTTTAGTGCTTTGCAAGGAGGTAGTTATTAGGTGGTGAGGGAAAGGGGACCTCCGCTTACTTTGTCGTTCTCCACAAAATCAACGAAGGCTGTGCGCTCAATCTCCACTGGCTGCCCCTGTCTGTCATAGAGTGCCAGAACGAAGTGAAAGAAGTTGGATTTCCTCAAGTTGGAAGGAGGCTGCTTCTCAAAGTGGGCCCGGGACAGGGCCACTCCACTGCACAGGAAAAGACATGGGGGACACCGGACAGAGGGAAAGAGAGAAAGACACCATGTTACCAACATGCCCACACAAATACTGCGGGCGGTCAAGGGTCCCCATCCCGGGTCCAGAGTTCTGGGCCGCTCAGACCTTTTTGCAATTCAGTCTAAGAAGAGGGGACTCTTTCGAGTAGTTACAGTGGCCCCAGGGGTTGGCTGACAGGGCGAACGCCCCTCTCCACTGCCACCGCCCGGTTCCAGCCTCCGGGCATCCCAGGGCCCAGCAGCTCACAGTCTGGCCTTTAGTGAAGACCAAAGGATGCCCGCTGCAGACCAAGGCCCAAAGCAGTCCCGAAGGAGGTGGTCCAAGTCTTATGCCGTAGGGCCGCCCCTATCTTCACCCTCAAGTGGAGCCGCCAGCTGGGTCAGGATCGGGAACTAGGCCCCCGGGTTAGGGCAATAAATCCTCCTTACTTTTGAAGAAGTGACCCATTTCCTTCATCTTCATTGGAGTTACCTGACCTATTGCTACTGCCCATTACGCCCTCCTTGCTCTCTCCAAAAGTTGGTGGGTGGGGAACCCCCTGGGGGCGACGGGAAACCCAGAGCCCAAGCCTTGGTTCTACCGGGAGAGGCCTCTCCTCCCGCTTCCCTCGCTCTTCCGAAAAGTTGCGCCTGGGAGAGTGGCAGAGTGGAATCCCCGGGACCAAGGATCGCGGGCCACTGCGGACCACGGGATACTGGGGACCCCGCCCCCAGAACTGCTGCGCTTGGAGAAGGCAAAATGTTATTAAGAGGCAGAGAGCGTCCTCGCCTGGGGCCAGGGGGATCCCCGCTTAAGCTGCATCTCCCGGCGGCGCCAGCCAAACCCGCTGACCGCGAAACCCCTGTTGGAGGGCCCGGGAGGCGCCCCTGAGCGTTTTGAGTGTGTGCACACACCTCCTTGCAGACCTGTCGCGGCCAGGGACAAACTAGCCGCCAGATCACATTTAACAGAAGTCTCAGGGCCCAGGCGAGCGCGCAGATGGCCAGTGCTGCCCCGCGGCGCTGGGATCTCTGGTCCTCGTACCCCAGGGTGTGAGCACTTTCACTCTTTTGAATGGCATAAAATTTTGGCTAGAGTCCCCCCTCGGGCTGCCTATTCCAAGTTTAACAATGATTTGATCCGGGTAAAGGAGGAAAGTAGGGGAGGTATCTTTAAGGTGCTTGGCTAAGGAAATGCACCTTGGAGCCGGCTCTGTGAAGCCGCCTGATTTCCCTCCGCCTGAGCCCTGCGAGTCCCCAGACCGCGGCGGAAAGCCGCCTCTGCCTCGTGCTGTCTGCCGGGGGTATCAGCGCGCCCCGGGCTCCCGCAGAAGGGAGGGAGCCGCGGGCCGCCCGGGTCTCCTCTCCTCCAAGGGTGGCGGCTGGTTCGCTCTACCCGGGACACCTGGAGACGTGGCCTATCTGGGAAAGGAGGCATTTCTCTGCGTGATGTCAGGACTTAGAGGGAGACGGCTAGGAGAGCGGATAGGAAGGCTGGAGTCGTGGGAAGAAGTTCGTGGGCTCTTTGGGGTTTGTGGGAGGGAGGCTGTCTTTCGAAAGCAAGGACGCGGAGACCACAAATCCCAGCTCAGTAGTGGTGATGAGGGAAAGGGACCAGAATGCCTTCGTGGGGTGGCACCCTAGACAAGGCGTTTACTATCTCAGCACGCGGACGCTTAGAAACAAAGTCAACTTCAGTAACTAGCAAAACTAAAGGCTGCTGATCCCTGCGTTTGCGGCCCGTCTCCTCTCCTCGCCTTTCTTCTTCTTCTGTGGCTCTTTCTACTGTTACTCCTTCGTCTTCTCTTTTTAAACCCTTCTCTTCCCTCATCCGCTCTTCCGTGCGTCTGGTCCACTGTTTTATCTCTGCGCCTGGACCCTCCAGCCTGCCCCCCCCCACCCCCCACGCCCCGGAGCTCCCGGCCGCTTTGCCTTCCCAGCAGCGGCTCCGGCCTCTCCCACTCCTCGCGTCGCCGCCGCCATCTGGCCGCGGGGCTTCCGGCCTTCAGGAATCACCCGGCAAGATGCGGGAGGAGAGGCGCTTGCAAGCGGCGTGGCGAAACCCGGGAGGCGCCGGGAAGCCGGCTCGCCGGCGGTCGCCGCTGCCAACTCCGGTCCTAGCGCTCTGCTCCCGGCCGGGCCCGCATCGCAGAACCAAGGGCTGAGCTGCAAAGCATTGGATGCCACTTTGTTATTTTTCTTCCCAAACAGTGGTCTGTGGGGAAGGAGTGGGGGAGAAACACAAACGACCCAGGCAGTTCGGAAACTCGAGCGTCGGCTGCGGGGTAAGTGTCCCCTGACTGCAGCGACCTGCCTGCCCTAGGTCGAGCTCCAGCGCGCGAGGCCAGGGCGACAGATGGGGGAGAGGGAGGGGGCACACAGACAGACAGACGGTGAGAGCGAGAAAGGGAAGGAAGAAAAGCATTTAAGACCGTAATAATTGTGAGACCGTATCGTTACCTCTGCGCCGCGACATTGGCGTCCACCACGCCGACATTCCGGACCCAGGACCTGACCGAATCCATCTCGGCACCCAGTGATTTCTCTTTCAGAGCTGGTCCTCTTCCTAAAGTATCTTGAATCCCAAACATTTAAAAAGTCTGGTCTACTGTCGCTTTAAAAATACGAGTTACAACACTGTCCCTACTGTTCCCAATGCTGTCACCAAACCGTCTCCTCCAAAGCAATCCAAGAAAAGGGATCAAGAGCCGAAGTTTGAGTCTCTCGTTGGGGGGAGGGGGGGTAAAAGAGATAACCCGTCCTTTGCTTCGCGCGTGAGGTGCGGACTGATGTAGTTAAAGTTTGCTATTTATCCTCCGCAAGTTCAGATCTGCCGCCTCAGGGCCTCCGTCCTAGGTCGCTCGCATCCTTCCAGCGGCAGCGCTGCCTCCAGAAAGTGATCACAATTTAGAAGCATCACCTGTTCTGGGAGAAACAGGAGGAGATTGATGGCTGCCTAATCTCTCCCCTTCCTCCTGGTCCCCCCTCCCTGCTCCTCCCCACCGCTCGAATTTAGAAAAAAAAAAAATCCCCAACTGGATCAGTTGTAAAAGGAAGGGGAAGACCCGGAGCCGAGAGGAGGCGGTGGCTGGGAGCACCGCGGAGCCGGGCTGCAGCCGCGCGCGGGCCCCATGAATGGGTTACTACAGCCGCGGCCGCGGGAGGCGGAGCCGCGGCCCGATAAGGAGCCTCATTTGCATGGACGCTCGGGATTGGCCGGCGCTGGGCAGGCCGGGCCGACGTCCTCCGGCGGCGCGCGCCACGCTCGGCGTTGCTGGGAGTCCGGGAGGTGAAAGGGGACAGAAAGCCGTGGACGCAGCGTCCTTGCCCGAACCCCGTGTGCGTGCGTGGGCTGAGGCCCCCAAATCTTGCACTGAAGCCGAGTAGTCAGCCCCTGCAGGTTGGAATGTCCCCGCTTAGTCTGGCCGCGGGAGCAGGAAGACTCCGTGGATATTGCCACTAGATGCAAATTTTTGTAGCCTGCGGGGAGGCATACTCATTCTCCTTCTCTGGGCTTGAATCTGTGTTCATGTTTGTGAAGAAGTGGAGAGTGTGACCACATGTACTTATGTTTTGTGCAAACGTTCCCCAGAGCAACCCAGTTCCCTGAATGGCTCTCCCCAAGTCTCCTGGAGTCTCATGGTGACACTCAGATTTTGTGTGCGGTTTACAAGTTGTTGAGAGAGGAGGATATATGAATGAAAGCAGCAGGGTGGGGGACGAGCAAGGCTCAAGTGCTATTCAAATAAATAGAGTGTCACGGAAAACGGTCAAGGAGCTAAGGAAAATACCCCCGGGCAGACATGAGCGGGAGTCGCACCCGTGCAGATGAGAGCTTGCTGACAGATCGTGGTTCGCTGAGCGCGAGAGCTTCCCGGCGTTGTCCCGGGAGTCCCCCCATTCCACCCCACTCCGGTTCCTGAAGCCCGGGGGGAGCCAGCAGAGGAGCTGCAGGGAGGCAGAGGGGAAGTCGCGGAAACTTTGTCCACGGGCGTGCGGTCGCCGCGTTGCTGCCCGCGGGCTGGTGGCCGGAGGCGGCGGCAGCTCAGCCAAACAGCTGAAACCCTAGACGGCTTTTTAACTACGCCGGGCAGCTCGCGGTGCCTATTAAAAATCCTCCTGGCTGGGTGTTATTTTCTTGCTTCTCCTTTTGTATTCTGATCTGCGCATAGATCTGCTGCTGAAATCTAGAACACCAGCGCGAAAACAGATTTGAAGACAATGAATGCAAATCTGTGCTCAAAGACCATCTGCCGTGGAGGAGACAAATCAGCTGTTCCACAGTTCGAGCGACTGCGCCCGAGCCTCCCGGCTTCATTACTGAGAGGGCCTTCGCTAAAGCCTGGATTACATTCAGGAGACTTTCCCCCCACATAGGACTCAAATTTGAGCGTCTATTGACTCTCGACCAGATCCCTTAGGTGTAGGTGAGCGCTCAGAAATGAACTGCGAGAGTTTGCCGCTAGAGGACACAGCGCCTTGCAACTCGTTTGCCAGAGCCGACTGGAAGCTCGCACTTTCAGAAAATGCAGCTCTCTTGAGAGAGGGACCGGTCTGCGTCTCTACTCTACCCCAGGGGCAAACCGAGACCCTAGACTGCGCCAGCGGATCGCGCTCAGGATGCGCAGGTCTCTACTACAGATATTCACTTGAAAACCAATGAGGAGGGGGTGGGGGAGGGTGAGCGAACCCTTTATGCACAGACCCACGGTCCAGGGATTGGGGTAGTTGATTTAGGGGGCGGAGAACGTGAAACCCCCGCCCCTGGGTTGTGCTGATTGTGGCACTGCGACCCCAGGGCTCCAGCTTGGTCCTGTTGGACAAAAGGGAGCAATGAAGAAAGACTGGGCGCCAGGGTACGGCACAGGACTGTTGTAAAAACCAAAATAGGAGTTGTCCATAGAAAGGAGGGTGGAGAGAAATCTGTAGGATTGAAACTTCTACTCTGTTTCAACCTGGCAATTCTCTATTGTATGCAGGCTTTATAGATAATTTCGGTCCCTGCAAACACTAAGCTCTCGGAGTCTTCTACCCCGGCCCGCTCTCTTCATAAAATCTCTCTGAACCTAAACCACCCAGCCCCATTCTCATCTGCGGTCTGTGCCCAGCGGAGCCGATGCCTCGGGTGGCGGCGGAGAGTGTGGAACAGCCCTTGAGCCCCTCAAGATGTGTTGATGAGCCCGGCGATGTTTTTCAAGGGGCCTCTGATCTGCTGCACCTCCACGCTGCCCTAGAGAGGTACTGAGCGCAGTCCGAGGGACGGCGAGGCAGCAGTGGGCCCGAGCCTGGCCAAACAGCCTGCCCTTCAGGTCCGGGGTAGCTGGGGTTAAAGGGCAGAGCCCCGGTCGAGGACGCTGGCTCTTCTCTCCCGCAACAGCTGCCACCCAAATTATGCCCCTCAGGAAGCGAATGAATTGGTCCTTTCTCCCGGCTCCCTGCTGCCCGCCCCAAACCAGACGGCCGCGCAGCGCGGGCGCCCCCACCCCACCTCCCAGAGACAAGTTCTGGGGCCGTGGTGCCCCGCAGGGAGGTAGTTGGGGAAAGCCGAGACCCCGAAACTTTGACGTGGGAGGAGGCGGGAGCTGCACCGCACCCCTCCAAGCCGGCTGCGCTAGGGGCGCCCTCCCCGCGCTGCTTAGGGCGCTCCGGGCAAACAGCCGCCGCGCTGCCGGGGGCCCACCCGCTGCGAGCCGCGGGCGTCCAAGTTCCCTCTGGGTGGGGACGAAGTTCCTGGGCTAGCGCGGGAAGGAGGGCTGAGGGGACAGGGAGTAAGCGGAAGCTGCCTTGGGCCCAAACGAGGCGGCGCTTCGACCTTTGGGGAGCAGGGAGCGTCTCTGCCAAATGAGTTGGGTTTAATTAGGTTTGTGTAGGTTTGGGGGAGGATGGACGCAGAGTTGGCCACCCGCACAGAAGGAGCGTTGGTTGGTGATGAAGTGAGCGGCTGCTCCTGGAGGGTCACTCCCGTCTCTGTAGCCGCCGGCTACCCCCAGCAAACCTCCTTTTAGAGCACGCCACAGAAATCCCGCCCTGAGCCGCGCGGGGGCCCGGCTGGCGCAGCTGCGGCCCGGGGAAGCCCGGCCCTGCGGGGGTGCGGAGCCCGCGCGCGCATCCCCGGCTCCCGCCCGCGAGCTTCGTTCTGCCCCTTGCCAGGGTCGAGAAAAATCTAAAATGACCATTATTAAAATACTTCACGACCTTCTATTTACACAAAATTGAGGTAGGGGGTGGTGTTCCGTCTTTTACCCTGTCCCCTCCTTTGTTCACTCTTCCCAAGGAACTCCCCGGTTTTCTTTCCGTTCACGTTTCACATCCGCACCTCAGTGCGATATGTTCAATTTCCTCCGGATCCGGTTTTAAAGCCCGTTTCCCCCAATATCGTTTGGTCCAGTCTCCTGGGCGCCGCATCTCTCCTCCTCCGGGTCAGAGCTTTGGAAATTTTTCTTAGAAAATTGTTCACCAAGCCTCGTTCTCGTCAGGCAGGACACTGGGGTGAAATCAGAGGTGTGAAAACAGCCCCCCCCTTACAACCTGACCTTCACCCACACCCACCAGACACTCACTGAGGCGCCTGGGTCTATGCAGCCCGAAGAACAGAGCCTGGCTAGTACCCAGGGAATTCGATCCATAGGGACAATCAGTCTGGGTTTTGTAAATGGACAAGTAAGCCTCTCTTAGTGATTTTTCCAATTTGTTTGTTTGTTTTAGTTGGAACCTTTGCTTTTTGTCTGCCGGAATAGAAATAAATGGATTTGCTCTCCATCTCAGAACGCTGCTGAATATTTAGCTCACAATTCTTCGTGGAATGATTTTTAAAAACGTCCAACTCCACTAACTCCCACTCCAAATTTCATCGTCAGTATTTTTCTTGCAGAAACTGGACTTGTATGCTCCATAAATAAGAATTCCCTAGAGAGGGAGGGAGAAAAGATACTACTGTATTCACAAAAGCACCACAAATATTTCAGGAGGACTCCACCATCCATGCCGAACAATTCTCTTTCAGGACAATTTGGTAAGAAGTTAGACTCGCTTCTTGATTTTTTACATAATGAAGGGGATTGGAGCAGGAACAGCTGCAGAAATGCTGAGGCATGGAAGAACGTTTTATAGACACATGAGATTGCTTGCACCCGGGCCAGTCAGGTCACTGCAATGAGTTTACCCAAAATGGGCTGAAGGAGCCCGAGTTGGCTCTGCCCTAGCACTTGGCAACTCCAGAAAGCTCTTCCTCCCCTCTCTCCTCTTTTTCTTCCTCCTCTCTGGCTTGCTCCCTCTCCCCTCAGTATCCCCGCTCTGAAACACCCTTCCTTCCCATTTCCTTGTTCCAGGCGCAGAGAGCGAGGGAGCCCGCGCTGAGGCAAAGAAGCAGAAAGGTCAAGAGAACAAATTTTCCAAACAGCCCGGCATTTGGACAGTTGGAGAGCTGGCGTCGGAACTGGGCCGGTGCCAGGGCGGGGAATGGCTGCCCCGGAGGTGTGTGTGTTGGGAGGCAGGTGATCTGTAGAGAGAGAAGTGCTTTGTGCAGCCTCCACGCGAACCTGGGGGCCTGGCTTCCCGGGTGGGTGGGATGGCCCGAGCTTCAAGCCCCCGACTGGCGCTGCGATGGGGTACACCGGCGGGTTGCAGCCCCTTCCGGGTACCTGGGCCCCGAGACGTTGGCATCTCCGTCAACCACAGCGCTTAAGGCGCAGCGATCGAGGGGCTAATTGACCGGCATTAAGAGACCCAGTCGAATAGGTCTTCACTCAAGATAAAGCGGGGAGTAAGATACAAAAGAACCGAGGCGGGACGTTCTCCCAGCATTTCCTGGGCGCCAGGCACTGCCACACACTGTCCTTAAACTCGACAGCAACACGTTCAGTGGGATTTATTTGCTCCCAGTCTACAAATGTACAAAATGAGGTTGCGAGATGGCCTCTCGGCCAATAAATTGGGAAACTGGGAACAAAGACCCACACTAGTCTTCACTTCCAATACACCACAGTTGGCGTGCAATATAAGGCCTTTAAACAGAAGAAGTTAAATATGACTTTTCCCCCTCTCCCTTTTTTTTACGGTTTCTCGGCTCAGTTGAGGGGAAAGATAACTGAAGAGCTACTCTGAAATGCTCCCCTCTTTTCCTGGTGGTCCCCGCCTCCCGCCAGCCGGCAGGGGAAAGCTCTCGGGACCTCCCAGCTCCCTCCCAGCTCCCTCCCGGCTCTCGGCGGAGGTGTGAGCGATGTGTTGATTATTCATATTTTTGCCGAGCATACACTCCGCCGCGGCCGGCGCCGCCACATTTCACACGTACACTCACGTACACACATGCACACGCGCTCACTCCGGCCCCGCGCTCACTCCGCGCTCTGTGCGCTGGGGACCGCAGCCCCCACCAGGCACCGCCCTCCTCGGATAGGGGAGGGGTGACAAAAGGCTCCCTCTCACCCTCCCCAGGTCGCCTCTTCCTCCTGGCCCCCAGAAACACACCCTTGGCTTCCCCATCCAACTTTCTTCTCCATAATACACTTGCCTTCCCAACTCCCCCTCCTGAGTTGGGAGTGGAGGGGTGCGGTAACAACTACAAATATGGCACCAGCTAGAATTTCCATTTGGCACTAGGAGATCTCTTCCTCCAACACACATACATCACTGTCACCTCCGCCCGCACCACACACCTCACGTGGCAAGAGAGAAAATCGAGGGGGAAAAAAGCGCACTTGGGTAAAATCCATGCTTTCAAGTTGTCTTTAAAGGTGTAAACTGGACTTCTAACTGTGGAATCTCCTCAAATGCTACCCAAGGCCTAGCAATTCCATCTCTGTCTGATGGGGACCCCACCCCCACCCCCGCACCTCCGGGAGCTAGACACGCATTTCGGGGTGGGTGGGTCCAGGGAGTGCGGGACGTGGCGCCTGCGGTGAAACCTCAGAACCAGCTGGGAAAACAGAGCTAGCTCGCCGGGCGGAGCAGCTCCGTCTCACCCTCCAAGGGCGGCTCACTTCCACTTATTCTGGTTTCCCGACGGAGAGCAGAAGGGGGTCACAGGCTTGGCGGTCCCCCGCGTGGGAGCAGCCCCAGGGGCCGGCAGCTCTTTGAGCTGTGTTTTGAGCAATGCCGGCCGCACCATGTAGGGGGCGCTGGACTAAAGGCCACGAAGCCCTAGAAACTCCGCACTTTTCGGCGGCTCTGACCTAGGACAAGTTGGGGCGCTCCAATTGTCCCTACAGGGCTGCGCGACGAAGGAGAAATTCTTCCAGCTTAGGTGTCCGCAGACCCGGGTTAGAGCCGCGCACTTACTGGTGAGGTCTTGGGCATTTGATCTGACTCTCTGAGCCTCAGTTTCCTAACCAGTGAAATGGGGGTGTTATTCCTCTGAACCTCAGTTTCCTTATTGATAAAATGGGGATATTCATGCCCCCAGAGCTACACTTGCCTTACGGGTAAGAAGGTGGTTTAGGTGAGAGTATCTGGCACGTAGTAAGTGTTCAAGAAACTCTTGTTTGCCTTCAATGTCTGCCACTGTAAAATGAGCATGATAGTGTTTGCTTGTTGTACCTCACTAGGTCCTGTGGGTCTCCTGTGGCGGTGATTTTTCTCTCTACCTGGTCTGCGAGCTCCTTGAGACCAGAATTATGACTTACTTGTCTTTACAGCTCTTTGGCCTGGCACGGGGCTGGTTCCCGCAGTGGGCGCTGTGGCATCTTGGTTTAGCATGGAATTAGATCTAGGAAAGTGCTTTGGAGCCTGTTTGGTGCTCGCAGCTGTCAGAGGGCGCGGAAGGCAATCAAGTGGGAGGCCTTCCCGAGGAAGGAATGCGACTTCCTAGGCGTTTGCTTTTGGGGCTCAGCGCTGCCTTTTCCCACCGCAGTTGACAGGTCGCAAGCAGGACCAGAGTGCGGTTAGCTGCGGGCACCGCTGCTGACCGGCAGGCGTGCTGCGATCGCGGAAATCACCAGGGAATTGAAGAAAATCACAAAGAGTTCTGGAAAGGTCTTTCGGCTAGTGTGACAGACACCAGTTGATTGGTGGTTCAGGGAAAACCAGGAGCCTCTCTCCCGGCCCAGCACCCTCCGGGGGAGACGCGGCTCCCCTGGAGCGACGAGTCACAGTCTCCGCGGAGCTGAGCTCCAGAGCAGCGCTTTCCAGAGACCGTGTTAAAGGAAGCTGGGGGCGGGGAGGGGGGTGGGGGGGTGGGGGGGTGGGGTAGGGAAGCAAGGAGGTGGAGGCACCCAGAGGGAGCGAGCCCGGAGTTGGCAGAAAAGGGGGGAAGAGCACAGAAGGAAGAGAGGGGTTCCAAAATTTGTTTCCCCCAAGACTAGAGCCTCCTAGAATCCCCTTTATAATTGCACCTTTCATTCAAAGGCAGTGCAGGTTTATTGCAGGAAAAAAAATATATAAAAACAGAAACAACCACAACAGAATAAATTCATAACCATCCCTAACCGCACCACCATAAACTATTGCTAATATTTCGGTGGGTTTCCTCCCAGTCTTTCTTCTATGCGTATTTTTATATTCTGATTTGTAATCTTTTGACTCACTTATAGCATATATTTCCATACCATTAAATATTTTCCTACAGTAACATTTAATATTGCATAGTATTTCATTATCTGGAAAAGGCATACCGTAAGTTGTTTAATCAGCCTGCCGTTGTTGAAGTGAAGTTGTTTCTAATCCTTCACCATTATAAACAATACTGTGATGAACATCTTTGTGGCTATAGCTTTTCACATAACTATAATTCTTTCCTTGAGATAAAGTCCTTAACGTAAAATTGCAAATTCAAGACTATGCATGTTTTGAAGCCTATATACAGATCGACAAATTGTCCTCTAGAAAAACTAAATTTACACTCTCTGCTGCCCCCACCCCAATCTTCCTTAATCCTTAAAGTTATTTTCTTATTTTAAAACTCTGCCAATTTGATATGTCTTTTGGTATTTTTATTTACATTTTATGTCTCTTTCATGAATTTCCAGTAAGGGGAAATTATTTTCTATTCATTTTTGGCCATTTACATCTTTGGGGAGTTGCAGGTTCTTATGTTATTAAAAATATTGCATTTTAGGGCGCCTGGGTGGCTCAGTTGGTTAAGCGACTGCCTTCAGCTCAGGTCATGATCCTGGAGTCCCGGGACCGAGTCCCACATCGGGCTCCCTGCTCGGCAGGGAGTCTGCTTCTCCCTCTGACCCTCTCATGCTCTCTCTGTCTCATTCTCTCTCTCAAATAAATAAATAAAATCTTTAAAAAAAAATATTGCATTTTAATGTATCATATATATTGCAAATATTTTCCCCAATCTTTGTTTGCTTTTAATTTTATTTATGGTAATTTTTTGGTGGTGGCTATAGTTGTATTTCATTTAGGATGTTTTCATCTGCAAATAACAAATTAAGTGACTAACAGTGACTTGAGCAATGAAGACATTTAGTTATCTGACATAACAAGAAGTCTGGGGGCAGATGGCCCCAGGTTAGGTGTAGCGCTCACTAATGCCATAAACTACCCTGTTTCTTTTGCTCTTCACCCCATCATCCTCTGCATGATGAGTTTTTAATCTCATGTTCACTGTCTCATGGTGTTAAGATGGTTGATACAGCAACAGACATCATAGCACACATTCAAGGCAGGAAGCAAGAGGAACAGAGATACCAGAAGATTCTGTACCTTTGTGTAGCCAAGTTAAAGCTTTTCCAGAAACAGTCCTTATGTCCCCTTGGCTATAACTAAGTCCATATTCTATCCATAGTCAGATGGGTAGCTGAGAAAGCAAATACCCACTTTTCCATAGTCTGTGTGATAGGCCTCAGAGATGGGGGTTGAGAATGGCAGTTGGATTAGACAAACAAGCCCACAACAACAACAACAAAAAAATGTGTCTTCAATTGTATAGGATTAAATCCATTCATCTTTTCCTTTATAATATCCTCCTTTTGAGTTATTCTCAGTTAATCTTTCCCCATTCTAAAATAATTTAACTACTGACCTATATTTTTTTTATGATCTCTTTTTCTATTAAAAATTTTCCCCCCAATAAACAAATTTGTTTCTGTGGTCTTGGTTCCACTTTCATCAGCAAGCACCAACATTTCGAAAGACTAATTTAAATAGATTAGTTATAGATGCATCTAAATATTTAATTCATTCCTTCTTTCGTTCGAAACATATTTGATGTTTCTATATCAACTGTATGCCACCTGGAATTTATTGTGGTTTATGTTATGAAATAGAAATAAAATTTCCATCCCCAAATTGTTATTTGTACTAACAGAATTTATTAAATAATCCACAATTTCCCCAAAAATGTGAAATGTCAATATATATATAAAATAAATATTGAGATTTTTAAATTTGAATTGGAAATTTAGGATATATTTAGAAACTAGAAAAACCACAGGCTATCCAGCATTTTCTTTTATGCCGTACAGTAAAACTTTATAGTATTCTTCATACAGGTCTAGCAAATTTTTGTTTAAATTATTACTTGGTAGTTTGTGAATATATTTTTTCAATTATAGTTACCAACTCATTATTGTTGAAAAAAGGGAAGTTGTTTGTTTATTATGCAGTCATCTTACTTACCTCTTATTAGTTGTTGTAGTTTAATTGATTCAGTTAGACTTCCCAAATAATTATATTACCTACTTAATGATATTTGGTTTCTTTCTTTCCAGTAAATACACCTGATTTATTTTACTTGTTTTATTGCATTGGCTAGGATGTCTAATATAAGGGCAAATAGTAGAAGTGTTGGAGATAAACTTTTTCTTGTGTCTGAATATTATAGATATTTTTGTAACATTCCATTATTAATTTGACTATTGTGTCAAATATTATTAAGTAAGTATGTTTCTTAGGTTTCTAAGAATTCTGGTCACAAATATATGTTGAATTGTATCAGATACACTCTTAGCACTTATTAGGATGAGTATAGAATTTTCTCCTCTTTCTATTATTATGATTAATTATTAACACATTTACTAATGTTAGTCTATCCTTGCATTTCTGTAATAAACCCAACAGGGTCAATCATTTATTCATTCATCACAAATTTATCAAACACACCTTGCCAGAGACACCGTGCCAAACAATGCCCAGTCTGTGCCCTTGTGGAATTTATATTCCAGTGGGAAAGATGGAAATTGACCTACAGCTTTCTCTTGTTAAATCTATCTTTGCAAGTCTGTGATGTATTTAATCTCTTGACACTCAGCATTCATTCCCATCACCTATGACTTCCTGACCTGGAGGTTAATTCTTTAATGCTCTATGAGTCAGTCATTCCTAAGTCCCTACTTAGGGTCTGCCTCTCCAATTATTCCAATAATTTTGCAAGCTCCAAATTTCCTTTATTAAATTTCTTTCTACTTATATGTTTAGAACAGTTTATATTTTTTGTGCCAAACTCTAACTAGCATATCAGGTTTTAGTGTCATGGTTATACAAATACTGTAAAAAATAATCTTGGGGCACCTGGATGGCTCAGTCAGTTAAGTGTCTGCCTTTGGCTCTGGTCATGATCCCAGGGTCCTGGGATTGAGCCCTGCGTCGGGCTCCCTGCTCAGCGGAGAGCCTGCTCTTCTCTCTCCCCCTGCTGCTCCCCCTGCTTGTGTGTTCTCTCTCTCTCTCTCAAATAAATAAAATCTTTAAAAAATATTAATCTCTATCCTTTCTTATGTTCAGGATTATTTTAAATAGCATATGATCTATGTGTTTTTATAAAGTAACAGTACTTTCTATGGCATCTTATCTAATTTATTTGATGGCTATTGATTTATTCAAGTTTTCTATCTCTTGGTGAGTATATCTGGATAACTTTTATTCTCATAGAAAAAGTATTTATATCACTGATATTTTAAAGTGTATAGCCATAGAGATATACCTGGTTTTCTGCTGAAATTTTAATTTTCTGTATCTGAAATAATTCTTCTCATTTCCCTTGTTGCATATTTGAATTTTGTGTTCTATTTTGTTTTAATTCCTCAAGACTATTCCAGTTTACATTCCCATCAACAGTGTGCCAAAAAACTTGTTAATGTCTGACTTTCTAATTTTGGCCAATCTGATAGATATAAAGTTATACCTCACTGTTTTGTTTTTTTTTTTAAAGATTTTATTTATTTATTTGACAGAGAGAGAGAGAGAGAGACAGTGAGAGAGGGAACACAAGCAGGGGGAGCGGGAGAGGGAGAAGCAGTCTTCCCGCTGAGCAGGAAGCCCGATGCGGGGCTCGATGTGGGGCTCGATGCAGGGCTCGATGCCCCAGGACCCTGGGACCATGACCCGAGCCGAAGGCAGACGCTTAATGACTGAGCCACCCAGGTGCCCCTACCTCACTGTTGTTTTAATGTGCATTCCTTTGATTGCTGGTGGGGTCAAGCATCTCTTCCGATACTTTTTGGCCATTGGGGTCTCCCTCCAGTTAACCATTTCTTCATTGCATTTCTCATTTTCCCATTAGATTATCAGCCTTGTTGTTGCTAATGCTCTCTGCTGCTGCTATTGATGTTGATGATTTGTAGGAGTACCTTGTACGTTGAGATATTAATCACTTGAGAGTTTTAGATGTTGCAACTATTATCTCTTAATTTGTCATTTATCCATAACTTGGTCAGTATTGCCTTTTTTTTTTTTCGCTAGAAATGCTTCATTTTTATATTGTCAATTCCATTTATTTTTGTGCTTTCTGGTCTTATTTAAAATGTCTCCCTGTCTTCAAGGTCACAAAGAAATACCCTGACCCTTTTATTATAGTTTTATCTTTCACATTCATGTGCTTAATCTCTCTTGAGTTTAACTTGTAACATGGTCTAAGATAATGGTCCAGATTTTGTTTTCCCTACTGAACGAGACACGAAAATGTGATGACTAAATTGTAACATGGTAAGAAAGGAAATTGTCCCAAATCTGGTTTAGGACCGAACTTCCTTATGTATGTGATATAACTTACAATTCTTTCTGGGAAATGCTTAGCATTCTTAAGCAATTTTTTGATAGACTTTACTGAAAGTAAAAGCACCTTCTGAGTTGTGGGTCTTGAGAGGAATCTGATATTAACTGGCACCCTTTTATTGTATCACCTTTTTTTCTGAAAATTTATTTTCCCAGAGAACAGTCTTTGAAATGACGAGCTCAGGACACTCTCCCTTCATGACAACTTTGAAATAAAGCTTTGACAGGGGCTTGGAATCATTTTTCCAAAAAAGTTGTTTTCATGACCATGTGTATAGTCTTCAGCTCTTCATTTAGACACACTTCTCAGTTCACCAGAGTACCTCTTGGAGTAATTTTTGGGAAATGATATATGGATATTATCATTTATTTTTTACAGCAACATCACTGCCTCCATTACAGTTCTATTTGGTAATAATCTCCAAGAATTGCTTAGAATCCCCTCATAGAATGGTGACAATAAGGGTCAGCTCCCAGTGAATTCTTTACTCTCATTGTGATGACAATCATTTAAGAGTTACATTGCTAAAACTTATTTTTCCAGTGATTCTACACAGCTGCAGCAGACAGACCTCTCTCTTTTAAATACAAACTCTCTTTAAAAATAAATAAATAAATAAATATTCTCTTTAAATGTCTAAAGACTATGCCTATCCAGTGATTATGCTTCCTCTGGGGGCAAGTCCTCCTAGAGTATCCTGGGCAAGCACACCTTCTGTACTTCCATTTCATCTATAAAATGGGATAATGATGCACTTTAGCTATTTGTCTTCTGTTTTCAGGTAATGGGAGTTGAGATAGAGTCTTATATGGATTTTGTTGAGCTCCTCCAGGACTCAATGAAGAAAGAAGAGAAATACTTAGAATTACTGTGCATTTTACTTTTCTAGATTTAGCATTTTCAATTCTATGGAGAATGACAAAGTAGCTATCTCTAGAAGCAACCGTACTGAGGAGCGTCATCCTTATGTCTGAGAGTTTTATTTTCATGTTTATTGTGTAAAAGTGGGGGCAGTGTTAATTGGAGCAGTGACTTTTTGTTTCGGGGGCTCCTCTGCCCTTACTGTGGCCAGCCTCAGCAGTGCCCATGCTGTATTTAGGATACCTCCCCAAACAGATGTCTATTCCGAGTGCTAGAACAGTTTCCTCACACTGACACCCTCGCTATGCCTTTGCATGGCTCTGCGGCACAGATAGAATGAAATTCTCCCAGATCATCCACAGTCCCAGCTGCTTTGAGTTAGAGCATGTTGGTGGGGTGACTTCCACTGGTAGTTTTTCAGCTGAAGAAAATGCATAAAATGAATACAAAGGAAACACCTGTCTAGGCAGACCCTTCCCTCGATCCAGTCTCACCTGCAATATATCTTGGAGAAATTCCTTGAAGTTTATAGTATGAGAATGGCAAAATCCTCTACTTTCCAGCAATAATATGTCTTTTTATTATAATATTCTTTTGGCAATTTCAATAGGAATTTGAAGCATGGGCTCAGAGGACTGGAATCTCTTACTCAGTTCTATATTCCCAGCACCTAGTAAAATGTAATATGTGTGAAGAATGTGTGTGTATGAGGAAGAAGGGATGAATTCAGTGAATTGAGATCACATAATTTAAAGTCTAAGTCATCCTTTTAAGAATTAAAGGAGATACTGGCTAGATGAATCATCTGACTTGCAGTAGTAAAATAGTACTGTCCCCAGCAAACCGGGATATATGATCACCCTATGCATAAGGGAAATGGGGAAGAAAGAGGAGAAAGAAAGGAAAAATAGTGGGGTGAAAGGATGAGAGAGAAGAAAATGTGCTTGGATCCCTGGGAAAGTAACTCTGAGATGAAGTCTGGGCTGCAGGAAGTTGATTGAGGAATGCCCTTGTCAACAGTCAATGAGGGGGTGTCAGAGAAGGAAGATTGGGCAGAGGAAGAAGTTCACTTCCATGGGCCACAGGGAAGTCTGAAACCAAGATGGCCCTTCAGAGATGACCCAAATCAAGGCAAGGAGCCTGTGCCTTTCTTGATGCTCATGAGATGTGGTAGCTGCCTTCCATGGAGGTCAGTTCCCTTCCATGGGCTCTCACCAGCCAACAGACCCAGCACTAGGGCATGCCTAGGGTCAAAAGAGGGATCGAGGTCCACTCCCATCTGCCCATTGTGCTGCTCGGTCACCTCCTTCATAGACGATGTTCACCTTCATCTGGGAAAGTTCCTAAAAGATTCAATGGCACAAAGTATAGTACCTGCAGCTGCAGCTGGACTCAAGGCCACAGTGGATACTCATCATCTTTCTCTGCAACCTATTCTAGATTCCCCTCACTCTCAAATAGCATTTAGCTGGTCAGGGTGTCTTAGAGCATCATCCATGAGAAGTTTGAGTCTCAGGTGACCATACCTCTCTCAGGCTATGGCTGCTGGATTTTTCCATTTGTCATCAGAATTGGATAGGGGAGTACCAAGAGATTTCCCCACTGGATCACTTGGCAACCAAACACATCCCTCCTTGTTCCCCTTGTATAACAGCAGCACCCCCTGATCCCAGTGATCCCTGAGCCAGAATGGTGACCCCTTTCTTCAGTTGCTGGTTTCTTAGCACAAGAAACCCCACATAAGCCAAGCAGTAGCCGTATAGCTTAAAGTTTAAAGTTCTTGCCGTGTCCCTTATTGAAAGGATTTCCTTCTGGAAACCAAGACTTCTAGGCCCACCTAGAGTTTCAGGGGAAGGAAGCCTAAGTTCCCTAAGTGGGTCACTGGGAATGAAGAAATGGGGCTGTTCCTACTTCCACACTATGTTTCTCAGCCTTATGTGTTCTATCTATCGGGAGCACAGTGCCACATAATGGCAGAGATTAAGGGAGGATACTCACAGGGTATCCTCTCCAAGCTGGCACCTCAATAATTCTATTAGGCCAGCAGTTTCTGGGTGATGGAATATAACAGGGCCAATGGGTCCTCTGCTTGTGTGCCCACTGGAAAGTGGGTCTGCTGGTCTAAGGTGACATTTTGCAGGATCCCAGGTCAGGGGATCAATACCGTACAAACAATGAGAGTTGCGTTGGTTTCAGCACCTCAGGCAAGAAAGGCAAATCCACACCCCAATTATGCGTTCATTCGAGTCAAGATGAAGAACTGGCCACTTTCCACCGAGTGGCAGGTTGGTTTGCTCCAGAAATGTTGCTGTCCAGAGGACCAGCATCGGTCTCTTGCTGGCAGGTCGGACATTGGGCAGCCACAATGGTCAGCCTTTGTGCGTGCCACTCGTGCTCTGTTGGTCCACGTGTCTCTGCTACGTTGACAATGCCGTCGATGCACTGCTGTGTCAGCACTGTGGTGGTCGGGTGCAGAGACTGGCTGGGTCATTATGTGTGCTGGATTGCTAAGCACCTCTTTCCTGGTAGATGCTCTCTGCTGTGTGTTAACATGTAAGTTAACATGGGACATAGAGATCTTCACATTCATACTTCATACCCACTCCAATGGGTCCAACCACATGCCTCTTCCCCAGTCCTCTTTTCTCCCCCCAAATCTTTCTCCTTCTAAAGCTCCGACAAACCAGTGATTTGTGACTGCCCACCCGTCCATATGTCTTCTGATTTTAGAAACTCATTTTCTCCCACATAGAATGGATGACCAGGCATATTGCCCAAAGCACTTCCCATGGAGAGGATTTCCCCTGCCCCCATTATTCAGGGCCACCACTAGTGTGGGGCTGGAAGTTAGCTGCGGTCCATTTTTTACTTGCTCCACATACCATGCGGACCTATCTGTGAGCCACACTTGGCCCTTTTCTACCTCCATCAGCTGGTCATAAGGAACCACCCAACTCCATGCAGCCAGAGGGATGGGCTGAGGGACAGTCACTGCTCCAAAAACAGTGGTGGGTTCAGAGGGAGTTTGGAGGTTTGGCCAATTGACCGATGCAAGCCTGACCCCAGATGGACCACTTCCATCTCACAACACATTGCTGCTGGGACCTCCAGACTTAGGACTTGGCAGGGCTGACAGAAGCCAGCTCATCTGGCTGCAAGGTCACTTGAAGTCTCAGGGTCAGTTGCACCATATCTTCCAGGGTCCAGAAGCCTTTCAGGAACTGTTTTTCAGACATATAGTTCTCTGCTGATATGGCCTGGCTTGCTCCCGAATTCTAAGAGTCTATATTGTGATTCTCCTATTGGGGCACTCCATAAATTCTACCTGATGCCTTTTGACACCACAGATACCTCTAATTCCATAGGGTTAGTTGGATCAGAGGCCTGAGTATCACATTGCTTGAACCTCAGCCTGGACCTGAGCTCTTTCCCACTCTGGGTACTGTCAGAGTTGGCAGCCAATGGGAAAGTATTATTCCTAGGTGTGGAATACGTGATTTCCAGAACCTGAGGCCCACTGGGCATTGTGCTTCCTTCTTAGTGGTAAGAGGTGCAAGATGTAGTCATTTATCCTTTACCTTAAAGTAGATGTCCCATGATGTTCCAGACGAGTGCACCCTTAAAAATCTTACTCTTGTGGCAGACATCTGAATCCTCATTGGGTTTATTTCCTTGTCCCATACTTGCCACCTCTTGTTCATCTGGTCTGATTAATAGGTGAAAATATAATGGACCAATGTGATATTTGGAAGGATGTCCAGATTGTCCTAGTCCCTTCAGTCCATTTTATGACTAAGGATGAGATACATATTCCTAGAGCAATATCATAATATATATATGTATATACTTGCCTGGCTCATATGAATGTGAATTGTTTCTAATCCTCTTTTCTAATAGGCAATGGAAAAAAAAAAAAAGCATTCGCTAGATTAATGACAGCATACCATGGCTGACCATCTTAAATCACTCTAGCAAAGAGCTAGCAAAGATACAGTAACCAGCACATCACCTGGAATTGAAGCTACCACTTGTTTTAGTTTGTAACTATCTGTTGTCATCCTGAAAGATTTGTCTGGTTTTAGTAGGAGCTGAGATGATGTGATTAAATGGAGCTATAATGAGGACCACCTTCCCTTTATCCTTTAGGTCTTTAGGAATGGCATTAATCTCCCCTATTGCCATCAGGACACATTATTGTTCTTTTATTTAAAGATTTTATTTATTTATTTGAGAGAGAGAGAGATCATGAGGGGGGTGGCGGAGAAGAGTAGAGGGAGATGCAGACTCCCCGCAGAGCAGGGATCCCAATGTGGAACTCAATTCCAGGACCTGAGATCATGATCTGAACTGAAGGTAGACACTCAACCCACTGAGCCACCCTGGCGCCCTAATATTGTTCTTGATTTGCTCTCTTAGTTAGGGAAAAGGATAAAATTTCAGAGGTGCTACTTGATCTTGCCCACTACAACACTTCTCACCTATGGGCCAAGGAACCAAGGTGGCAGTTCTTCCAACTACCAAATGTGTCTGTTCTGACAGTACATTCAGAGAAAAGGGAAATGACACGAGATGCATGATGGGCACAACGAGCCCACTGTGAGCCAGGCCCAGAACAGAACTGCATGTATTACCAGGCTCTCTAACAGGAGGGTCACAATGACACTTTGGGGGCCCAGGTATCAATGTCAACTTGGAAGGTGTATCCAACAGTCCTCCAAATGTCTGAATTGCCACCTTTCTGCAAGGAACAATTACTCAAATAAATGGCCATAGATCCCTTTGGAGAAGGATTTTGGCAATGATTATAGACTTGCCACAGTGTTGTGGAGTCCATTCTTCTAAGGACCCCCTTCCTCTACTTCATTCAGTAGGTCCCAGGTCTGAAAACTGCTCAGCTCTGGAAACCGGACAACAGCTCATGGCTGTTATCTGGATTGCTGCCCTCAGTTGGTTTCTGTTTATCCTATAGATTGAACAATGCCCTTGCTGGCTGCTCCCCTGTTTTGTCCCTTGGATGCCTCTGCTTGAGTTGAGGATTTCAGGGCTGGTCAAGGACAAAGCTATAACCGCAAGGGGATAGTAACACACAATGAGCTTCCCTTGGGCGGTGCTTTGATAGGATTGTGTGCAAGGGGAAATCTCTGATGACCCAGAGACTTTCCAGAGACCAGGGGCCACCATCTAGAGAGGAAGAAGGTGAGGAAACTCCCAGGAGAGAAGGGAATGAGAGGGGCGCAGGTGTCTAGGAGATGTCACTCAGCAGCAGAGAGCAGTGTCTGGTTTGGGAGAACTCCAAAGGGCAGCAGTGGTTTGCAGTGTTCTGTAGCCCCCAGGTTTGTCTTGTCTATGGCTAGCAGATGTTGGGTACAGATGTTCTGCAGGGTATGCCAAGTAAGCAGGCTCTACATGGCTAAAAATCTATCTGTGCTATATTTAAGGCAATTGGATGCTTTAAATTTCAAATTTGGAGTTTGCGGCGGGCTTTTGTGCTAATGATATCAGTCTGCTCTGAAGAAGTAAACAACTTAGAGGCAACATGCAGGGGCCAGCTTTGGCTCCTTTATATAACAATGCCATGTTCTCTTAACCATCTCTGTCCCTCTCCCTGGGTCAGGCCCTCTGGCTGCCACTCTGATTTTGCTAACTATGATCATTGCCTCCAGCTTGCACCTCAAGGCCATGTGCTCCTACTTGGCCTCTGTTATTTAGAGATCTTATCATCTGCCAGTCACCTAACAGCATCTCTTGCCACCTGCCCTGGCTGCCAGAAGACAGCCTCCTCCCCTCCCCCAACACCACAAATTTCTCCACAATGCTGATGCCCCCTCTCACCAGGTCATTTCTTATTGCTTTGGTGAACAGAGGGCCCTCCAGGTTCTCCCAGGGGACATGGCTGCCTGGTGAGTTTTCCAGCCTTACATGGCATGCCCTCCTCAGTGAAGCTTTTGACCCCTTCTTCTATTGTCTTATACAAGCTTCTTCAAACCATTCTAAGTATGCTAGCAATGTCTCCCAAGATCCCAGAGTCTCAGGGACCCTGGTCCTTGACAGGGTACTAAATACTGCAGTGTGCCCCCATATCCACAAATCCTCCTTTCCCCAACTTTATGTTCTACCCACCTTGACCCAGTGCCCTCAGGATTCATCCTCACACAGATTTTCCTGGCTCTTGGCTTTCCTGGCTAGTACACGTGGTGTAAGCCCTGCAGCTGTTTGGGGGCATAGTCCTCTGTTAGCAGGCTCAGCACTTTCCTGGTCCTGTTATGGTGGGACGTTGGTCCAATGGCCAGGACTGGATGTGGGGCTAGGTCCTGAGAGGGGTGTGGGCTACCTTGAAGGGTGGAGGCCAGTGCACTGTCTTCAGGCAAATGGAGCGGCGTCGCTTCTTCAGGCCCAGGATATTCAAGGGACTCTGGGAATTCAAGATATCCAAGTGCAGAGGTCACCATCCAATCCCCCAGGGCCCCATTCTTCTCAATCAGAACTCTTGACATCTGAAACTAGCTGGTGATGAATCTCCTTCAGTCCTTCACTGGCTTCTCTAAGGCACAAACTGCTCTCAGCAAGTGATCCAATTCCACAGAGCTCATAATTACTACTACCCTGCTTGTTATTAAACTGAATGTCTGTGCCCCTCCCCCCCAATTCATATGTTGAAGCCCTAACTCCCAGTGTGATGGTATTTGGAGGTGGGGCCTTTGGAGGTGATGAGGTTTGGATGAGGTCATGAGGGTGGGGCCCTCACGATGGGACTAGTGGCCTTGTCAGAGGAGACGAGAGAGCTCTCTCTGAACTCTGAAGACAAGCAAGAAGGCAGCCATCTGCAAACCACTGAGCAGGCCCTCACTAAGAACCAAATCTGCCAGCACCTTGACCTTGGACTTTCCAGCCTCTAGAGCCGTGAGAAATAAATATGTGTTGTTGAAAATACCACCCAGTCTGTGGTATTTTGTTACAGCAGCCTAAGTAGACAGAGACACAGGCTCATCTCAGAGGCCCAAGTTATCTCAGTCACCAGTAGCAAATTCCTCCAACATTGTCTTACATTTCTACCACCATGAAAGTTTTCGTAAGTGCACAATGGCGGCATGACAGGGTCTCTCCAGACACACCAGCCCGCCAGCAGGTAAGTGATCCCATTTTTAGGGGCTGCTTCCTAGGACCACTCTCCCATTACCCACTGTTATGGGTTGAGTTCCCAAGGAACCAGACTCTGAGACTCTTAGATTTGTGAGCAGGAGTTGTATTGGGAAGTACTCTCAAAATCCAAACTTGTGAAGGAACAAGGGAATTAGAACCAGACGTGGGGGGAAGCTGACTACTTTGAGGAGCACTGAAGCTGGGATGGCCCTTCAGAGACATCCTGAATCAAAACAAGGGACTAGGCCTTTGTACTTTTGCATCAACTGGTAACGGGATGTGGGGGGGTGGGGGCAGGCAGGGGGCCCCGCCTTTCGTGAGATGGCTTCCTTTGACCAAGAATGATTCACAGAGAAGGATCCAACTATGAGCTATCAGCAGCCACCCCTCCAAGTAGCTGGGGGACTGAGCATCTCAGTGCTGAAGGACAGCACACTACAGTGCCCACACCAGCCTGAATCACAAGCTTCCTTAAGGACAAAAATGCAAATTCTGGAGGCACCTGGGTGGCTTAGTCGGTTAAGTGGCTGCCTTCAGCTCAGGTCATTATTTCAGGGTCCTGGGATCGAGCCCCACGTCCCCTGCTCGGAGGGGAGCCTGCTTCTCCCTTTCTCTCTCTGCCACTCTCCCTGCTTGTGCTCTCTCTCTCTCTCAAATAAAATAAATAAAATCTTTTTAAAAATGCAAATTTTGTCTCTGCCATTCTATTGGGAATTGCCAAGGGGGTAGCATATCCTCTAGCAAATAGGATACCTGAGCCCTGCTCTAGGGCACTAGGCCTGTTTGCCCCTCTTCCCCAAAACTTTCCTTTGGATGTCACACATGTCTCTCTAATACTCCTTGACTATATTCCTCATCTTTTCCCTTTTACTTAGCCCCTCATACCCTCTTTCCTGGCACACAACACTTGCTTGAAGGTAAGTTTGAATTGTGCCCCCCATGTGTTGAAGTCCTAAACCCGCAGTATCTCAGAATGTGGCCTTCTTTGGAAATAGAGGGTCTTTGCAGGTATAATTAGTTAAAATGAGGTCATTAGGGTGGCCTCTAATCCAATATGACCGATGTCCTTATTAAAGGGGAAAGAGGGGCGCCTGGGTGGCTCAGTCGGTTAAGCGTCCAACTCTTGATTTCGGCTCAGGTCGTGATCTCGTGTCATGAGATCGAGCCCCATGTAGGGCTCCGCACTGATTGTGGAGCCTGCTTAAGATTCTCTCTCTCCCTCTGTCTCTGCCCCCCCCAAAAAAAGAGAGGGGAGAAGAGATGTGTACACGGACATGTTGAGAGAATGCCATGTGAAGATGAAGGCACAGATTGGAGTAATGTTTCTACAAGTCAGGGAAAGCCAAAGATCGCCAACAGACCCCCAGAAGCTAGGCAGAGGCATGGAACAGACTCTTCCTCACGGCCCTCAGAAGGCACCAACCCTGCCAACACCTGGATCTCAGACTTCCAGCCTCCAGGACTGCGAGACAACACGTTTCTGTGGTCTTAGCCACTCGCTTATGGTGCTTTGTTACAGCAGCCCCAGCAAACGAACACAGCAAGTTTGCAGCGAGTAAACAAAATCAGTTTAGAGAGTGAGGAGTTTAGCAGCTCTGGTGTCCCCCCAGCAAGGGGCCTGTCAAAATTGGAGACTTCCCCAATTTCATTTTTCTGGTCCAACCTGCAGAGCAAACTTCTCTTTACTGTGCCCAGAGTGTGTTTGATAAAGTGGGCTGGCCCTGGTGGGCTCCTGAAGGATCACTCTTAGACACTCAAGCGCCCCTTCTGAGTGTTGTGTGAGAAATGGGACACCCCTCCCAGGAATGCAAGGATTTATGCCAAAAAGAGAGAGACAGGGAAGGAAGGAAGGAAGGAAGGAAGGAAGGAAGGAAGGAAGGAAGGAAGGAAGGGAGGGAGGGAGGGAAGGAAAGTAGGGAGGGAGGGAGGAAGGAAGGAAGGAAGGAAGGAAGGGAGGGAGGGAGGGAGGGAGGGAGGGAGGGAAGGAGGAAGGAAGGAAAGAAGGGAAGGAAGGGAGGAAAGGAGGGAGGGAGGGAGGAGGAGAGGGAGAGAAAAGACAGACCTTCATACTCATGTGTCCAACTCCTACTTTTTTTTTTAAGATTTTATTTCTTTATTTGACAGAGAGAAAGAGAGCACAAGCAGGGGGAGTAGCAGAGGGAGAGGGAGAAACAGGGAGCTTCCTTCCCGCTCAGCAGGGAGCCTGATGCAGAGCTCCATCCCAGGACCCTGAGATCATGACCTGAGCCGAAGTCAGACGCTTAACCAACTGAGCCACCCAGATGTCCCTGTCTAATTCCTTCGTGCCAAGATATCTGTCCCTTAGAGAACCAGGTCGTCAGACAGCCCTATAGTGTGGAGTTTGCACACATGCCATATTCCTCTGCTCTCCCTGCAGGAACTCACTGAATGGATGCTGTTTGGGAGCAGTGCTTCTATGAAGTTGAGAGCCAATATGAGCTCTTGTCTCAATGAACGAGAAAGCCCTGTTCAAGCAGCAGAAAGAACCACTTCTCAGATTTCTGTTTGTTAGGTAACCAAGAAGAATGAGTGATAGTACAAAGCATAGAAGATTGGAAACTTAAACTGTATTTCTGTTGCACATTCTAATGTTTTCAAAGCACTTTCTCATCTATTATCCCATATTTGATCTTATAACATTGCTGTAAGTTACAGAAAGGAGAATTATTCCCTTTTAGCAAATGAAACACTGGGTCATAAAGAAGTTGAAGAGGTAGGTAGTAACAGCTGCTGGGATTATGTTAGAATGTGTTTACCTAGGATGTCAGAAAGGAAGGTAAGAGGACAATTGATGATTTTTCTAAACCTATTTACTATTCACTAAAGATATATTTAGTGTTTGATGTTTAAAAGATATATCCATCAGTTTTTATTTCCAAACATTTATAAGCCTTTAAAAGCCTTATGTGTAAAAATTTTGTCTATAACAAGAAGGGCTGACATCATGATTTTAGTTACATAGTTGACGCCATTTTTGTTTTGTTTTGTTCTTACAACTGCTCTCTGTAAATAAAAAGAAACTGTGGTGGTCCTTGGGAGTTCACAGAGCATACAAATCTATTTTGAGCCTTTTCCAAAGGTAATGGAGAAAGTCAACATTTCCTCAAACTGCCCCAGCTGATTTGACTAAATAATAACCAACAGCCAAAAGAAACACTAATTTGTTCTGGAATGGATCAGAGAGAAGATCCCCCTCATGGCAACCATGCAAAAAAAACCCTGGCCCCCGATCTTATGTCCTGGATGAAGTTGGGAAGTGGCATGGGTATAGTTTAACCATCATTCGAACACTACACAGGAATAGTCCTAGACTCCTTCACCAGAGTGTCCTCCTCATAGACTCCAGCCAGATTCCTGAAGTTCACCGGCTAGCCCCATTGCATTCAAAACCTTCGGGGAAATCGTTTTCACCTATGGTTTGGGTAACAGAAGCCCAATTGTGGGTGTGGTAAGGAGATGGCTATGGTAATAGTTTCAGACTACCTCCACTCAGGATTTATTTAAAGAGCATAAAAGACGCAGAAGGTCCACGGGAGTGATTTAAATAAAAACCTTGATGATTACATTGGGTGATGATAAAGATCAAGATGGCCATCAGGGGGGCGCCCGGCTGGTTCACTCAGAAGAGCATGCAACTCTTGATCTCAGGGTTGTGAGTTTGAGCCCCATGATGGGTGTAGAGATTACTTAAAAATAAAATCTTAAAAAAAAATTAAAAAGATGGCAGTCAGGATGGTAAGAACATCATGCTTATGAAGCCACAGTCCTGTTTTCTTTTCCTTCATTACTGCTTATAACACCTCACCCCATCTGAAATGCCCAGTGTCTGGGCAAGAAGCTACAGGGAGGTCAAAGTAAACCCATCAAAGTCCATATCCCACTAGCAGTGGCATCTTCCCAAACCAAGGACAGCAGAACTCAAGATTTTTAATAATTTACACCTATTATGGATTAAAGCTCTGTAAAGAATTTGGGGCGCCTGGGTGGCTCAGTTGGTTATGTGTCTGCCTCTGGCTCAAGTCATGATCTCAGAGTCCTGGGATGGAGCCCCACATCAGGCTCCCTGCTCAGCGGAGAGTCTGCTTCTCTCTCTCTCTTTCTGCCCCTCCCCCCCACTTGTACACTTTCTCTCTCAAATAAATAAATAAAATCTTAAAAAAAAAAAAGACTCTGTAAAAAAACTTAAATCTTCCCCACCTCATCCACAAATGGGGTAGGAAGCAGAAGAGAGAGAGTGAACATTTTGTATGAAGGCGTAACAAGTAGTTAAGCTGTGCGGTCCAAGATGGTAGCCATCAGCCTCAAGTGGCTCTGAGCACTAGAAGTGTGGAACTGAGAAAGCAGATTTTCAATTATATTTCATTTTAATGAATTTGAATTTCAATAGCCACATGTGGTGGGACAGCACTGAGTTAAAGGAGGAGAAAGAACAGAACCAGCAAAATAGTTCCTATTTCTCAGTGACTTTGACATTGAATTTCTCATTTGAGTCTCATAACATCGCACGTTAGACAGGATGAGTAGGTAATGTTATCTGCATTTTAAGCAGACATAAAAAAGACAAACAGACTCATTTAGAGTCATTAGGTAGTTTATAATGGAAGCATGCCTCCAACTCACAATTTCTGACAACTAGCTCAGAGCTGTATCCTTGATATCTGTATAATAATGATGACAGTAACACATTAACGACATAACTAATATTATGAACTGTTTGCTATGTGCAAGGAAGCTCTTGACATGTGTTGCTTGGTGCTCGTCAACAGTTGCACATTGTGACACCCAGAGAAAGTGATACTGCAGATAGAGTACATGGTCAGCGTGTGGGGGTTGCGGGGGGTAAACTGGGAGGAAATACGCCCCTCCGTGTGACATCTGAAACAATCCATTATACTCAATTTACATTTTATAATTAAGATGAAAATAAAAGACGAAGTAAAAGGGTAGATATTAGATGTTGGTTTTATATAAAAGTTCCAAATGTTTCATGAGAAATTTAAGCTTCCTTCTCTGACTGTATCTTTTAATATCAAGTTTTATGCTTAAAATGTCTACGCACAATTCCTGACCAAATCTTTTTAAAGGTGATCTCTTGAATTCTTGATGTTCACCACTGAAGAGAAATTTTGTTCACACAAACAGGTCACAAAAATTTTAAACCATTTTTACAACCTCTCAAAAACATGCAACAGTTGAAATTATATTTAAAGAAACTGTAAGGTCTTTTATTGACAAATATAACATCATTTCTTGTGATAATGTCACAACTCTGTGAGGCCTGAGATAAGCCATGTGGACAAACATGTGCTCTCCAGCCATCCCCATGTACACGTGTGCAAGTACACACATTCATGTACACCTGCATGTTTACATACATGTGCATTTACATGTACAGAGATGTGCATATGTGTGCACCGTATAAACCCACATGTTTGTGCATGCACACATATGCACACTTCTGCAAATGCACACATCTACGTACATACACAAGTGCACATATGCACACATACACATATACCTGAACATGCATATTCCTTCAGATACATATGTCTACACAGGCACACATACATATATGCTCACACACCTGCATGCACACTCCCATGTGTGTATGCAGACATGTTTGTGTGTGCATGTGTGTACACATGTGCACACATGTGCACATGCATCCGCACGTGCACACAGACATAATACACCTGCACACGTACACACACAGACAGACAAACATACACGCACACAGTACCTCCACACATGTATATATACACACACACGTGCATACACAGACACACACAGCTCTGGGGCAGGCCGACCCCCCGCCCTCTATGGGTGCCATGGTCAGCTCAGTCTAAACACTGCAGAGTGCAGTGCTCTTTCCCCCACCACTGTTCACGATACAAAAACAAACTCTTGACAAAGTTTGGGCTTTCTTTCATGATTTGCATGCAACTTTCATCTGAGTGCTGGAAAGACTCTTGAACTTAATAGACGGAAAGTGCCAGAAGCTGATGTCACTTCTGTGAGTTGCTGATGTCCTGTGTGGGTTGATGGCAAGGAATGGACATCAGAGGCCAACGGAAACTTGCCCTTTCACGCAGGGCACAGCCTGTCAATGCCGGAGGACTCACTCCTCTGCTGCGTCACTCCCAGAGCCTGCCACCACTTACAAGCAGCCCCTGCCTTCCCTGGGCTGTGTCCACAGCCTCCAGACTCTGTCTTTTCTGGACCCTGGAGCCTTAGGGGAACAAAGACTTTTACAACAAGTTTTATTAACAATGCTTCCTGGGCTAACACTCTGGGATAGGTCAGTGCTATTAACCCCATTTCACAGAAAGGGAAACAGACCCAGGAAGGTCAGATGCTTCACTCGAGGTTACATAGCATGCACCCGGCAGAGGTAGAACAGTTAGCCCCAGACTGTCTGTTGGGCCAAGCCACAAGGATTTGTAATGCAGGACTCTAGTGAGTACACTTGGAAGATCCTGGACCTCGGACTTCAGGAGGCCAGAGATGGGCATGAGGGCAGCATCCAAACCTTCGTTGTTACGTGACACCCCCACGCACACACCGCTCTGCCGCACCTCCCTCCACCAGGCCCCATCCTCCTGTTCTTCCTCCAGCTGGTGAAGTCCTCCAATTGCCCAAACATAGCTAGGTTGTGGCTTACAAAGAACTTCAGTAGCTATAGGATCTTTTGGGATCATCAGCTAGAGTCCAAAGGCAGAGCAGAAAGAAACTGCACTATACTGTCTGGATTTTTCCTCTGATGCTGAAACACACGTGTCTCCCCAGTTGAATCACTGGCCCCTCGCGGCGAGCGGTGGGGAGCACCGTCTGCTCCATGTCCCTCCCTCAGTCCCTCCAGCACTTAACATGTGGCTGGATATAAACAAGAGACTCGTACCCACTTGTAAAAAGGAAATGAAAGAAGAAGGCAAGGCGAAGATGACAGACGTGCAAACTGGGAAAACACAAAAACCAAAGGCCACAAACCTCATGTCAGAAAGTAGGTCCCCTCAGCCAAGGCGTATGTTTATGCCTGGCTCTCCCAGGGAGCTTTACAACTGGCAAGGCACTGTGTATGCTCGTAACGGGTGCGTCCTGGGAAGGAGCCCAGACCCTTGGTGCACGCCATTGAGCTTGTGAATTTCGGCTGCCAGAGGCACATGCATTTGCCAAATCCAACTTGGCCTTGCCAGTTTTGGAGGTTCCCAAGGATACACAGACCCAGGGCTCCCAGGCTTCTCCATGTGGATTGACGGAGCATGTGGGAAGGTCATCTGGGGGGAGCCTTCAACGTCTTCCTACTCAACACGCTGCCCTTCCTCATCTCCCCAGTCTTTCTTCCTGAAGAGCTCCCTTTTAGCAAATCTTCACCCATTCTCATGAGTGACACGAAACAGCCTTGGGCAAGTTGGGGTGGGGAGGGCACAGGCACATTTGTCATCCGTTTTGGCTCTTCAACACTCTACCCCCTTCCCCAGCTCAAGCCTCCCTTCTGTCTTCATCTGCTTAGGCCACCATAACAAAATACCACAGACTGGGGGGCTCACAGAACAGACATCTACTGTCTCCCAGTTCTGGAGGCTGGAAGTCTGAGGTCAAGGTGGAGGCAGGGATGGTTTCTCCTGAGGCCTCTCTCCTTGGCCTGCAGATGGCCGCCTTCTAGCCATGTCCTCACATGGTCTTTCTTCTGTGTGTACACGTCCTTGGCTTCCTTGGTGTGTCCACAGTTTCTCTTCTTATAAGGACACTAGTCAGATTGGATCAGAGCTACCCTAACACACTCCCTTTAACTTGATGACCTCTTTAGAGGCTCTGTCCCCAAATACAGTCACATTCTGAGGTGTGGGAGTTAGGGCTTCAACATAGAAATTTGGGGAGGACACAGTTCAACCCACAACAGTGGGAGTCTGAACAGGAGACAGAGTCTGATTTCCACAGTGGACGCTGAGGATGCCCTACTCCCGCCCCGTGCCAGCCTCCTTGGTGCTGGGCCAGATGTGGGACTCCCACTCTGCTGTGGATGCTCATGCTGTGGACATGGGGTCTGGAGCACGTGAGGCAGGTACCAGGTGGGGTGGCAGCGTGGCAAGAGCAACCAGACCCTCTTCCTGGCACAGAGGAGGGGTGTGGCCCCTTCTGTTAATCTGTGCTCCTGGCACAGAACATAGCACAGGTACATAGCTGTCTCTGGTATTCAGTTTAGCCATAGAGGTTTCCAGTTTCCACAGCATGGTTCTGGGCATGGTTCCCGGCTGCTTAGCCTCAAAATCTGGTTCTCTAGCCCTCCCTATGATTCTGCGAGCTGCCTGATTGCTTTCCAGTAAGTTCCTTGTCTGCTTTAAAGCAGCTAAAGCCAGATTCTGTTGCTTGCACTTGAGAATTCTAACTATGACACAAGGGGAAAAATTTCTCTTTATAGTCAGATCTCTGACTTCAAATAAAATAAAGAGGGGCGCCTGGGTGGCT
Organism: Halichoerus grypus; assembly: GCF_964656455.1. NCBI lineage: Eukaryota > Metazoa > Chordata > Mammalia > Carnivora > Phocidae > Halichoerus > Halichoerus grypus. Next base: position 157,209,425 of record NC_135714.1, on the reverse strand, counting down.
CAGTCGTTAAGCGTCTGCCTTCGGCTCAGGGCGTGATCCCAGGGTCCTGGGATCGAGCCCTGCGTCGAGCTCCCTGCTCAACAGGAAGCCTGCTTCTCCCTATCCCACTCCCCCTGCTTGTGTTCCATCTCTCGCTCTTGCTGTCTCTCTTTCAAATAAATAAATAAAATATCTTTTAAAATAATTAATTAATTAATTAATTAAAGAAGAGAATAAAGTCCATTTCTATTGTAATTCAGGAACAAAAAAGGCTCTCAACATAACAATTGAATTGCATAAAAAATAAATGAGTTTCACCTCCAGATCAATCTTCATAAAACACTCTCCCTCAAAAACTTATGATGGCTCCCTATTGCCTAGGGTTTCAAGTGTAAGTTCCTTTGGCTTTTAAGAGCCCCCATAATATCTTTATAGCCTGTCTGGCCCATTTCATGCCCTACTGCTGAGGTCTTCTGCATGAGAAGGGCCTCCTGCTTCAGAGGTGAGCACACAGGCTTTCACATCAGACTGCGTGGGTATCCTATGTGAACTTGGATACTTGAAATTTCTCAGCCTCAGTTTCCTCGTGTGTAAAGTGGAGATGATGATGGTCCATAGAAGGCATTTAGATTGACCTCTCCACATCTGTGCCATCCCTGTCCATGCGTCTGAACTGGCAGGTCTCAAGTGTAGTGGCCAGACCAGCAGCAAGTTCTGGGAACTTGTCAGAAATGCCAAATCTCAGGCCATCCCAGACCTGTGGCATCGGACCTTCTGGGGGTGGAGCCCAGCAGTCTGTCCCAACAAGCTGTCCAGGGGCTTCTGAGGTAGCCCATTTGAGGACCAGCACTCTAGGCTACTGCGGGCGCCATCCCCACTGAGGACCAGCGCTCGAGGCTACTGCGGGCGCCATCCCCACTGAGAACCAGCGCTCGAGGCTACTGCAGGCTCCATCCCCACCGTGAGCAGCTAGTTTCAGGATAGCCAGGATGAAGGCCATCAAGACTCAAGGAAAACATTGCTGTAGCCTCTAAAACAGAAGCTTCTTGGCTCTTCGGTGAAAGCCACCGACCACCAGGCCCCCTCTTCCCAGGGAGCGTGGAGGAAATGGGTTGCAGTCCTGAGGGGAGAGACAGCTGGTGCATGGGGCAGGTGGACAAAAGTGCACTGAGAAGCAGAGCCAGAGCCGGAAGAAACCCTCCCACATATCCAGATAGCTGAGTCAGGAGAATGCCTTGTTTTTTGGCTGACTTGAGTCAGGCTTCTGTGACTTGCAGCCAGAAGAACCCTAATGATTTACCTCCTAGGATTGCTATGAGGGGAGATTGCCCAGCACAGTATCGGAAGCCCCGAAATACCTTGGAGGTGCCTCTTGTCGCCATTGTGGGTATCACCTGCCTCTCCCACCGTGAACACACACCATCCCCTGCTTTTCTAAATCCCCCTCCCCAATTCAAGACCTGCCTCACAGGGGACCTCTTCTCGAGCCCATGAGAACCACCCAGCTCTCCCAGCTCTCTCTCCTGAGTCCTTGTCATGTCCTCAGTCTTACCGGGTTGGGCAGGGGACTGTGGTATCATTATGTCAAGCGGGGAAGGCCACCCAGCCTCCCCTACTACACTGCCAATGTTTTCTCTTCCCAACTAGAATGCAAGCTCCCTGCAAGCAGAACCCACTGTTCTTTCTTCTGTTTCGCTACAAGACCTAGCGTGATGCTGAGGGCTTGGGCAAAGGGGACTGATATTTATAGAGTACCCCCCAGACACCCTGGGAATGCCTTCCCTATGTTATCGCATTTAACACACTGGTGCTACGAGGTAGTTATGATTTTCTGTATTCCTCGGGCCGCCCCAGCGTGGCAATAAATATCATCGCAATAGGAATCTTAAAAGATTATATTCTCTGGCTTCAACCTTGCTGGGAAGGCCAGACCCTCTCAGAGAACCCCCAAATTTTTCTGAGATTCCCCACAAAGTGTGGCTCACCTGCGGACCATCCTCTTGGCTCCCCCCTGGCATCTGCCATCTTCCTCTCTCATCCCCTGGGACCTACCCCTCAGCTCAGCATTTCCATCCTGCAAGAAGGTGCAGATGCCAGTTACTGCAGGAACCCTGCCTGACCTCACCAACTGAATGCCCCTTCTCCTCTCCTGAAACCATACAAACACTTTGCTTATGCTTCTTATCCCCTCATCTCTCATTCATATATTCATTCCACAACATTTCTGGAACCCACACCCTGGCCCAGACCCTAGGCTAGGCACTGGAGACAGAGCAGGGAACAAGGGACGGAGTCCCTCCCTGGGAGAAGCATGTCCTCCCCCCCCCACCCAGGAAAGGCAGGCCTTAAATACTGGTCACCGTAAAAATGGGACGTATTCAAAAAGGAGACGCTCTGGGAGGGCATGGCGGGAGGATCTACCTGGGTCCGGGTCAGGAGTACATCTCTGAAGAGGCTCGGCTACACCGAGCCCCTGAGGCCACGTGTGTGGGAGCTGGCCAGCAAAGAGCAAGGGTGTCCTGGTGGGGGCTCGGGGGGGCAGAGGGGTGCGGGGGGGGGCAGGACCACAGGAGCAAAGCCTAGAGATAAGGCAGGACCTCCATGCAGGGATCTGAAAGAAGGTCTCCATGGGTGGTATTCAGAAGATGAGAGGGGAAATTGTAAGACATTGTAGAAGACTTTGGAAAGCAGGTTAAGAATACTGTTTTCATCTGGAGGGTAACTGGAGGCCCCTAAGGGACTCTACTAAAGGAGCATGTTCAGTTTATCAGTTCTGCAACATCTCTCTTGTGGTCTGCCTTTATTATGGCTATGTTTATGGGTCTTCCCTCTTCCCCCATTCACTTTTAACTTTCTGGCATTCAGGTCTATGCCTTTTCCACCCCCAGAATGCCTGGCCAAATGTGAAGGGCAGAGCAGGTGTGGTCATTAATAAATGCTTAGAGAATTGAATGTGGGAAAGGAAACACCTGTAGTCACTATCTTCTGAAAGACGAAAGCTAAGAACTGTAAGACTATAGGTCACAAAACCGAAAAGGACAACAATAAGTTAAATGAATGTATTTGTTCATTGAAATATAGTAGGAAGTACTCCCTAAAACCTAGAGGGCATCCAGGGCACATTTGTTAACCCTTTGCGATAGATTACTTGGGAGCAGCTTCTACCTGAACATGAGATTTCAAGGATATTCATGTCTGGCCCTCCTTTGGGCAAACAGAACCAGACTCTAGGCTGGGCTGGGGCCTTCTGGGGTGCAGGGACAGAAAATGGGCAGGCCTATCCCCTAAATGACTCAGGTCAATGGGGAAATACTGTCCACATCCCTCATGTTCATTTTGACAAATGTCCATGATAGTGTGAAATGATAACAACGGGGAAGGCCGGTACGGGGAGAGGAGTTACAAGAACTCGACTGTCTTTGCAACTTTGCTGTAAATCTAAAATTTTTCCCCAAAAAGTTTAGTGAGAAGCAGGAGGGCAAGCAAATGAGGCACCCCGAATGAGGGCAGGGCAGCCTGAAGTCATCACCTGGTGGTCTGGGCCAGCACCAGCAGGGAAGGGAAGATGAGAACCCGGCCGTCAGGAGGTTGGAACAGAGCTTGGAGCAGAACGAGGGTGGCACCTCGGGGCCCGAGCCCACGTGGAGCAGGTGGGCTCATCTGTTCCCACCTGGAGAAGCGCCCGGTTAACATTTAGATTTTAACAACCTAGCATAGCAGCATCTCTTACATGTGGACAGAACTGTGCCAATGTATAAAATCATTATTTCTTTTGCATGAGTCTCTACTGACAGGAACAAATGAGTGAATAAATAAATAAATGGGGAGGATGGGCGCCTGGGTGGCTCAGTCGTTAGGCATCTGCCTTCGGCTCAGGTCATGATCCCAGGGTCCTGGGATCGAGCCCCGCATTGGGCTCCCTGCTTGGCGGGAAGACTACTTCTCCCCCTCCCACTCCCCCTGCTTGTGTTCCCTCTCTCGCTGTGTCTCTCTCTGTCAAGTAAATAAATAAAATCCTTTTAAAAATAAGTAAATAAATAAAGGGGAAGAGGGACACATGTTGCTTACAGAGGAGTCCTAGTAACAAGTAGCAACCACCCCACTCTGGCAGATAGAGCTGGGGCGGACTGGAATTAGTGACTTGCTTCCAAGGAATAGACAGGGAAAGGGGAAAATAATAACTTTACAGTGAAGAAACCTGGCAAACGTGACCTTCACCAAGTGGTCAGGTGAACGTGGCCCATGATGTCGTGTGGCCGTCATGCACCCCGGATATGCCGTGATGAGAACAGCACTTCATCTCAGTGATATGCCCGTGACCCCATCTGATCATGGGGAAAATGTCAGACAAACCCAGATTGGGGCACATTCTAAAAAATGCCTGAGCAGCTCTTCTCAAGAATGTCTCGGTCAGAGGTGCCAAGGTGGCTCAGTCAGTTAAGCGTCTGCCTTCGGCTCGGGTCACGATCTTGGGGTCCTGGGATCGAGCCCTGCGTAGGGCTCTCTATCTCTCTGCCTGCTGCTCTCCCTGCTTGTGTTCTTTCTCTCTCTCTGTCAAATAAATAAATAAAATCTTTAAAAAAAATGTCTTGGTCACGAAAAACACAGAAAGACGGAGACGCTGTCACAGCCTACACACAAGGCAGGTGTGACAGGTAAATGCAGTGTGGTGCCCTGGTCGGGATCTTGGAGCAGAAAAGGGGATACAAATGGAAAAACTGTGAAATCCAAATGAAATCTGGAATTTGGTTTGAAAGATGTACCATGGCAATGGAAGATAGTCACCTTAGGGGAAGCTGGGAGAAGGGTCTCTCTACTCTTTTAACAACTTTTTCTATAAATCTAAAATTAATCCAAAATAAGTTTATTTTAAAAACAAGATGTAGGGACGCCTGTGGCTCATTTGGTTAAGCATCTGACTCTTGGTTTCAGCTCAGGTCATGATCTCATGGGTCGTAGGATGGAACCACGAGTCGGACTCACCGGAGCCTGCTTGAGGATTCTTTCTCTCCCTCTGCCCCTTACCCACCCCTAAAATAAATAAATAAATCTTTAAAAATAAATACAAAATAAAAAAAGATAAAATAAGAAGACATAAATAAATAACATGCAATGATAAGTATTATTTTCAAAGGTGACAATGGCAATTGTTTATGATTAACAGTCTTTGTCTTTAGGGGACACCCTTGGGAATCCAGGAGAACTGTCCCCTCTGACATCCAGGCAGTTGAGTGTGAACAGGACTGTCCTGTTCCTGAGTCTGTGTTGTAATTCTTCTGACAACACAAATCCTTGGTGAAATTGTACAGTAGGTCAGAATGAACAGGACAGGGGGTTCAGTCATGGCTACAGTGTGTTCTGCAACTGGACACCCCCCAGGTGAAGGACATTCTGGTTCCTAAAGCATGGCTGAACATTCTAAGGGGCCCGAGGTGCTCGTGGCGAGGAGTGGCTGACGGCGAAGGACGGCCAGCAAGGTTTCGTCAGTGACAATGCCCCTCCTCCACCACGTGTGCCTTCTGAGTTCAAATGCTCTATTCTGCATTCGTAAAATTCACAGTTCAAGGGGGACACGTCTAATTAACCCAGGGACTTTGAGCTACCAACCAAACAAGTGTAGAGCGAGTGCTCTGATGCATCTGAAGCTCATTCGTGTCTGCATTGAGCATATGTTTCTTGGTGCCATGCTGTGTACCAGGCACCAGCCCACCGTGAGTACGTTCCGGAGGGGGAGACAGATTAGAAACAGAAACACACCAGAAAGATGATTTCTGACCATGTTAGTCTGCTAGAGCTGCCATAACAAAACACCACCAGCTGAGTGGGTCAAGCAACAGAAATGTATGTTCTCACGGTTCTGGAGGCTGGATGTTCAAGATCAAGGTGGTGGCAGGGTTGGTTTCTCCTGAGACCTCTCTCCGTGGTTTGCAGACGGCCGCCTTCCTGCTGCGTCCTCACGTGGCCTTCCCTCCGTACACACATCCCTCGTGTCTCTTCTTCTTCAGTCCTGTTGGCTCAGGGCCCCACCGCATAGTCCCATTGAACCTTAATTACCTCCTTAGAGACTCTATCTCCCAATACAGTCATGTTAGGGATTAGGGCTTGAACATATAAATGGGGGGGGGGGCACGTTCAGTCGATAATGTCAGTAGCGATAAATATAATGAAGAAAATAACCCTAAAATTGCATGTGAGGTCTGAGGGCCCGAGTTTAGACGGGGTGACCGAGGAAGGCCTATCCTAGGAGAGTGAGGCCTGACCGAGTAGATGCCTATTCCCAGATGTGCACCACTTACAAGAGAGGCTGGCATTCAACATTCATAAAAATTAGATGGTGAAAGGAGCTTACCATTAAGCTGGTCCCAATCCCTCACCTCATAGATGATTGAAGCCCAGGAAAGATAAACAGGAATTTACAATCGTTTAGCACTTAGAACATCTGGTGCCATCCTTATACCAGACTTGTTGTGGCAGAATGTGTTCTAACCTTTTATTTTGGAACATTTTAAGCAGATACAAAGGCAGGCAAGTCAGCACACAGACCCCCACTCATTTTCAAAGCCTCACTAGTCTTTCTCTCATTGAGTGCCCTTTTATTCCCCTGGAATACTTTAAAATAAATTCCACATCTGGTTTCACCAGCAAATATTTTGGTCTGCATCACCAGCGAATAAAAGAGAGTTCTTTGTTGTCATTTTTTTTTAAACTAGTCTGGTGAGTATTATTGTTACCCTCAGTGAAGAAACTGAGACCCCAAGACCTGGCTAATGTCACACCTCAGGAAGAGCCTGGTCCCCAAGCTGCCTTTTCCAACTCCAATCCAG